>NC_089996.1:17316785-17642142 GCF_036417845.1 Apteryx mantelli | reverse complement strand
AACTGTATTCCTACATAAACCTCCAGTGGTAGCAGTCAGCATTTACACTGCATGGACAAGGTCTCCTCATTTCACACATGGAAAACTGAAGCTCAAAGAGTTGTCCTGTGGCAGGCCACCCACCATATCAGTGGGACAACCAAGAGCAAAATCTGGACCCTCTATTCTATCCACTGAGCTTGGTACTTCAGTTAGATCAATAAAAGACGTTATTTGTTGATTTAACTCACTAAGACTACTAGTGTTCAGAAGAAAACCCAAGACAGTTATAATTGTCACCTTGTTGCACAGGTAGGTATGCAAGTGTCTAACTGGAGAAGAAACTCTTTCCTTTTCCCCTCAGCCACATTTAATTTTCTTCCAGTTACTTGACCCTGTCCTCACCCCTCTTGGGATGTCAAAGGAAGGTTCTCACACACTTCTCTTTTGCAGATTCATCCCTTATTGCTCAAGTGATGTTTGGAGCGGTGCCTCTTCCAAGTCTGAGAAAAGTGAGTGTTGCTGATGGGCTGTTGCTGCCACAGACATCACACATTAAAGGATATGGCCAGACTTCTGTGAAATTATGTGAATGAAGAATGAGCTTTTCCTTGCTAAAGGACAGGAAAGAATATCAAGCAACTTCCAGATAAAACATCCTGATCTCTTTAGACCAGCCTGTTTTGACATAGTTCAGAGCCACTACTTGCAGAGATGTTAGTGATGCAGTATGCAAGGATTAGGGGTACTAAATTCCTTTTAGATGAATCTCCAAGATCCAGCACACAGCAAATTAATTGTTGTAGCTGAGGAGCCATGGTTTGTTGCATGCAACTCTGGCTTTGCTGATCTGAGAGGCAAGTGAAGTGAATTTAGTTTCAAGCTTGTATCAGGAAGATATTTGGCCTTTGAAGAGAGCCATTGTGTGTTGGGCTAAAGCTGTCTGCAGATTGCTTTGGAAGACAAAGAATAGTTCATCATAATACATGTTTGTTCTGCATCAGCTGTCATTTTG
Organism: Apteryx mantelli; assembly: GCF_036417845.1. Classification (NCBI taxonomy): domain Eukaryota; kingdom Metazoa; phylum Chordata; class Aves; order Apterygiformes; family Apterygidae; genus Apteryx; species Apteryx mantelli. Next base: position 17,641,148 of record NC_089996.1, on the reverse strand, counting down.
ACAATAACATATCTCTGAGAGTCTACTTAAAGGAGTCCTCTCCTGGATTAAGCTAAATTTCATGCAAATGAATTGTTCTACCTCATGTAGTTCAGTGGGTTTCCCAAGTTAAGCAGGATTGGTACTTGGATGCAGTACTATCTAGAGAATCACCAGGGGCTTAGTTCTCCTCTCATTTGTTCGTGATGAGTTTTCGTTGACCAGAATGGAATTACTCCTGATGTACACTGGTGTGAATGAAAGAAGTAGACCTAAGATGCTTTGTGACATGGCACTGAAAAGTCAGAAGGTCGAATGCTTTTCTCTGAGTAGGTCTTTGAACTATGGCCTTAGAGCCAACCACTTTGTCACTCAATGTCTCTTTCCACTGAACTCTTAAATTGAGAATTGACCACTTGTGGATACCAAAAATAGACTTTTTGTCATAGCAAGGGGCCTTTCATTTCATAGCTTTTTATGATTGTTGCTATGATGCAGTTACATTTCAGCAAAGATGACTGCTTTTTGGTGGTGCAAAGGAAATAGTGGTCTTTATAAATGTAACATGTTTTGAAATATTGCATGATTGAATTGGCTTTATGGACTGGAATAAAAAGGGATGCAGTAAGTTGGAACTGAGGTTCCAATTTATAGGAAGGTATGAATATTCCTCCTATACAGAGAAAGGGTCCCAGCACCTTATTAAGATAGATAAGAGCATATGCTCTTATTTTCCTTCTCTAAGTTTATCAGTTCTTAAGCACTGTTGTAGGAAGGTGTGCTTGTGTTGCTTTATATTGGAGATATTTTTTTTTCCACTACAAACAGTCCCTCTGTATTCAGGTTCTTTCAGGGAAGCAAGTTTTGTATTAGGGGGAATATGTCTTATTAGACCTGATTGATATAGGTGGGGAAAATGGGCCTGCTTTTAGGCATGTGATACCTTCAAAAGGTTCTTAAGCATTTATGGAGAGGAGCAAAGACTTAGTCTGCACAACAAACAGCTTGTTGACACTGAGCTCTCTCTTCCAGATGAATATGCCTTCATGGGAGCACTGATCATTCAGGAGGTTATAAAGGAGCTGGTGGGAAAAGGCCTTAGCTCTGCAAAAGTGTTGCTGCTGGCAGGAAGCAGGTAGGTATCTACAAGATTTCCTGTGACGAAAAGAGGAGGCTTCCACAGTAGAAAGCAGTTCTTAGGGAGAAGGTCTCACCAAATCCTGAAAACTTTCTTCTAGGAGTGTAGTAACACTAACACAACAAACCCTGTATCTGTTCTCAGTTTCCTCCTAAGGGTGGTACAACAGGGGATGATATAAGAGTAGTTCCTCAGCTTTTGGTTCAAGTACATTTGAGAGAAAATAATAGAGTAAAAGCTTTGCTGGAGACAGGGGTGTGTTCATTCTGCCCTGCATTAAGAATATTGACTCCTGTGATTCCACACTGTGAAACATATGCCTCTTATGAGTAGATTCAAGGTATTTGAATTAAAAGCTCAGACTTGCCTGACACAGGTGCTCTTAATCATGTTATGTTGCACAAAGCTGTGGTACACTCAGCATGTGTTACATAAGGGTGTAATACAGAAGTTACAGAGGGTGAATTGGTCTCACTTCAGATTTTTCCGATTTTTGAGCACCCAAAATTCTTGCAAATACGGCATACGGAAGAAAGAACAAGAACAGGATTTGGTTCCTGAGGTATCAGATTGTTCCTCAGTGTTTTGCAAAGCAAGGAAATAACTTGGTGACCACCGACTGTATTGTCCTGTGAACTGATGGAGTTGCTTAGAGAGTTGTTCCTATGAGAGGGCCTGTACAATAGCCAGTCACGTAATAGCTGTGTCTGCTTCATGACTGCAGTATTAACATTGCTGTTGCAGTGCTGGAGGGACAGGAGTGCTCCTGAATGTGGATCGAGTGGCAGAGCAGCTGGAGGAGATGGGTTATCATGGGATTCAGGTTCGAGGCTTGGCAGACTCTGGCTGGTTCCTGGATAATAAACAGTATCGCAGAACTGACTGTATAGATACCATAACGTGTGCTCCGACAGAAGCCATCAAGAGAGGAATAAGGTACAATCAGATACGCTAAACTACCCTTTTGTAAGACATTAGAGTGAGGAAGAGATGCCCTCCTTCTCTTTCTTCCTGCATTTTGGTACTTAAAAAGTACTTATTATCTATGTTATTGGCTTCTTGGATGATTTTATTGGAAAAGAAAATCGTTTAAAATATAGACATGCAAAAACATGTGTGTAATAGCAGATACCCTAAAATGCATTGATAGGACATGGCAGCCAAGGAAAAACTCTGCTATTAATAAGTTGGAACTATAACCAGGACAGAAATAGACTAGGATGTGGAAGGGCAGTTGTTAAGATGGCATTATGACCTACATCCTATTACTGCTTTGTCTTGTAGGTATTGGAATGGTATTGTTCCTGAGCGCTGTAAACTGCAGTTTAAAGAGGGAGAGGAATGGAATTGCTTTTTTGGATACAAGATTTACCCCACTCTTCGGTGTAAGTATGAGAGAAGAGTTTTAAAATGGATTCTATGATTTTCTCTGTATTTGCAACTAACTACAGGTATTTCTTTTCCAATTCTTTTGTCTTTCTAGGTCCAGTCTTCATTGTCCAATGGCTCTTTGATGAGGCCCAGCTCACTGTAGACAATGTACACCTAACTGGCCAGCCTGTTCAGGAGGGGCAGTGGCTCTACATCCAGAACCTGGGTAGGGAGCTGAGAAACACCTTGAAGGATGTAACGTAAGTCTTTCACTGAGAAAAACTGGCATCTTTATTTCCAAGAGAAGTCCTTTATCCAGTATTCTAGTAACATTTCTCAGAGCTCTGCAGAAACCAGTGTCATAAATTTGGTAACCATATTTAGTCTGCATCAAGAATCTTGCCCTTTTAATTTTTGAATAAGTGCAAAATAAGTTCCAGGTTCGCAGTTGTCAGTAATCTGTTATTATCCATAAGAACATGGTTTTTCATTTCCTGCCTCCAAGGTGAGGTGTGAGACTCCTTGCCATTCATTGCATGGCTGTGAACCTGACGGGGTGCATTGAAAGTTACTGATTGTAAAACAACCAGATAGTTGATGAGACAACAGAGGAGGAATTGTTAATGTGCCTTACTTGCTTCATGCAAGAGCAGCTGTTCATGAGTCCTTGTTGCACATGTGCAATGTTAGGCAGGATGGAACCCCTTTTCCTTCGGGTACTTTCCAGTCCAGTTGTGTTTTACACCATGACAGCCACTGCTGTTTCTAAATCCCTTGCCAGGGGCAGTAAAACTTCCACTTTCTAGCTAGTCAGGAAGGTTTTATTTAACAGAGTTTACTTTGTCCTTCCCAGACCTGATCTATGTTTCTTTTTTCCCTTTAGGGCTAGCTTTGCTCCTGCTTGCTTGTCTCATGAGATCATTACACGCAAGTGAGTGCTTTTGCAGAGTCTATGAAAGGTCAAAAGGGGAACAGCAGGGGAATTGGCCATTCTGACAGCCTGACCTCTCTGATACAATCTGTATGGTTTGTCTTTTCAGTCACTGGACAGACATCCAGGTGAAGGGGACGTCATTACCCCGTGCCCTGCACTGTTGGGATCGGAGCCTACATGAGAGCAACAAAAATGGGAAAACCCCTCTAAAAGGTTGCCCAATTCATCTGATTGACAGTTGTCCATGGCCCCACTGCAACCCCTCGTGCCCAACCATCAGGGACCAATTCACAGGGCAGGAGATGAATGTGATCCAGTTCCTCATGCACATGGGTTTTGATGTTCAGAAGATGGCACAGCAACAGGGCCTGGAGCCCAGTAAACTTCTGGGAATGCTCAGCAGTGGTAACTAGGAAGGGATCTTCTGAGGGGCAGAGAGATTAGATCAGGCGGAGGAGATTCTAAACCTTTCTCCCAGACAGATCTCTGATCTTCTTCCTCACACTCATACAGGCAGGTGCACACCCACACCCATGCAGGCACAGACCCGTACATGCCCACATGCTCCCGCAATCTTGCACACTTAGGATGTGTCAAGAAAAGAGCAATTTCTTGCTTACGCTATTTGACTGGAACTCATTACCTCCACACTCCAGGGCTCAGTTTTGGCCATTCACAGCCTCTTCCTGTGTTACACAAGGCAATCTGATGCAGGGAGTAGCAAAGCCATAAATAGCAGCAGTGGAACCTTCCCTAGATCTAGGACTTCTTTCCTTGCCATGATTTTTTTACATCATAGACTTGATACAAGTGGTGAAAAAAGCAAGCACTGGATTTCTTTTGACCAACTAGAAGTGAAGGAATGATTACATGACTTCCTGGAGGTCAATGTCTCATGATGTGTCATAATGTACAAACCAAGGACACGTGCTAGGGGTGGACACTCTTGTACTCAATTTACTTTTGTATTATTTTATAAAATGACTTTTTATTACTTTTTTAAATAAGCAAGAAATATAAAATAAATGATATTGTTTTGTAACATATTTTTTTTTAATAACGAAGAAACCTCTTGCTACTTTGGCAATATGGACATATTTATTTTAATATGTAAAATGCTATTTATAAGGGCTGACCAGAGAATCGTTCATATGTCTTTGTAAAGTTGTATATGCTGCTCATTTGGATGGGTTTTCCTTATGATCACTTGTGTCTGGGAAAGGGCTGAGGGTGGTATTGACATTTTATAATAATTAGACTTCTGTGTTCCCCTTGCAGTTTGTTTTGTCATTGTTTCTCTAATTAAAAGGTTGTAATGTGAGGTCTAAGTACAGAGATTCTCACCCACCCAGCACCTTCAGCTTGAGGATCGTGATTTGTCGGGTATTCTGGGGCATTGCATTTTAAGATGCAGAGAGGCATCTATTTTTACAGCAAGGGCTATTATTTTAATGAGAGAAATGTTTGGTTTGATCAGACCACCTGGCCTGTCTTAAAACAGGAAACATTTGGAACATAAAAGGTAGAGAACACAAGACAAGAACCAACATATTTCTAATCTTGTAATCATTTGTGAACACGCCCACCTCAGGGAACATACAGAATCCCCTTTGTTTTTAATGGGAGGAGAACAGGGGAGGAAACAGGAACGGGTGGCTGAGGCTGGAGAGAGTGAGAGGCCATTGCTTTGGGTGAGAAAGCACAAAGAGAGTTGCACTAAAAGCTTTACACGGTAACGCGCTGCAGCTGGTGTAGTCAAACCTGTGCAAGTAGCAGTAATTTATAACCATTCTGCAGAAGTTCTTAACACCTACTTTGCATTTACCTGCTCTTGTGTAAATGGCTACACAACACGCAGGCAACTGAAAATCAGGGCCTAATTTCTGAACAAATCCAAGCACTTCCAGGAGAGGTCTTGCCAGGTTAAAATGGTAATGCTATTTGTAAGATCTCTTGTCATAAATGAATAAAAATTAAAACAAACAAACCCCCTACTATACAGTTACTTTTGATGGACTTCAGCAATCAGTAGTTACTTAGGCAGTACCACACAAGAAGTTAGCATTTCAGTTGTGCAAGGTGGGGTTTAGTACCAATTTAAGATAAAAAGTAGCTAAAGAGAAAATGAATGGTGCTGCAAGCAGAACTGAGATGCAGGAGTTTCCCTCTGATTAATCTAGGGACTACTAATATTCTTTCTATTTTAATGACCTTGGTATAAAAGTAGGATTGTTCTAATTGAATTTTTCATGCCACAAGGTTGAGAGGCTTCCTCAGTACCGAGAAGGTTTGGAAAAGCATACAGGAAAATTGGATTCCTTTGAGGGCTGGAGTCAAATGGAGTGAATCAGTGCAAAGTGCTGGTACTTGAGTAGTAGCCAGAACTCCTGCTATTCACTAAGAGTTTATCAGTGGGAAGCATCAAGGGAAACTACTGTCCATATCAGTTGTTCACAGGATGACTATACACAGTATCGTGCATCTGTAGATATGGCAAGTGCCCACTCTGTGTCCAGTGATGTATTTCTACAGGGAAGCAGGAAAGTATAAATGCCACTGTAGAAGTTTGGAACACTATATGCAGAGGTGATTACCTGTATTTCTAAAAGGTTAATTCATCTTAGAACAGGTGAAGAATGTTGAAAGGGGGTATGAGACATCCTATTTTCCTTGCAAACAGGGGAAAAAAAATCCCTGGAAATCAGGAATCACACTTTTAGCTTAGTGTGGCTCCGCAAAAGGTATAACAGGGAGCAAGGCTGTCTCAGCGATGTTTTAAAGGGGGGACCTTGATAAATTTATTAGAAAGATTATATAATGTGGTTGCGAGTAGTAGCTGGAAATTGGAATCTGTAACCCAGGAGGTAATTTCCAGTTCTGTATTTCTTCTTGTACTTGTGCAATAAATACAGATTTCCCAAGCCTTTGTAAATCTGGCACTTCTAAATTCATCTGCTGTGACATTTGCTATGTGGAAACCAATGGCAAAAAAAGTAAGACTGAAAGTACTGGACACTGCGTGGGTGTACTCTCAGATCTTATGACTAGATGACATGCTTTCCATCATAAACTGCCATCACTGAAAAATTGTTTCTGAAAGCATAATGTGATTGGGCCCAAATTAAAATGCAACTAAGAAGTCAAAAGTTGATAGTAGAATGTATGTTTCTGCACTACATGGCCATAGTTCCAGACACCAGCATCTGGCATGTCAGCGGTTTCAGTCGTGAGCTGGAGGGTAGAGTCCATACCTCTGTTCACTGTGGGAATTACTGCTAATACACAGGGGCCCGTTAGAGAAACTAACTCTTATCTGGATGAGCAGCGACCCACTTTTTAGCCCTCATGGAGGAGGACAGCAGATCCCAGCTGGCAGTGTGCATGGAGCCCAGCTGTGGTGTGGAGCAGCATGCAGACAGTTACACCTGCCAGCCCCCCCCAAACGGGGCAGCTGCAAGAAGTGCTGCACTGGAGCGAGGCGAGGCACAGCCCAGCCGCCGTGGGAAAAGGCGCCCCATTCCTTGGGCTGGTGATGGGGAGGCAGCACCATCACTGTGGAAATGCTGCAAGACGGCGGCAGCGGCACTGGGCAGTGCTGCTGCTGCCGCTGCTGCTGCCACTGCCTCAGTTTTGCAGCCCTGCTGCAGCCGGGGAGCAGTGGATCGAGTCTGGGTCCAGTGCTGGCGCTTGCAGCGCCTTCTGCATGGCAACGCAGCTCTAGCATGGAGTCCAGGCTAAAAATCTGGACAGTTCAGTGGCTATGGTCTTCTCTGTGTCGACCAATGTCCCACTTCGTAAGATGCACTGACTTATCATTTTGGAGCCACTGGTCTGATGTACAGGTATGTGTCTCTCTTAGCAAGCATTTTAATTGCAAAGCTGCCGTGTCATTCACCAGCAGAGGTCTGCAGCGCTGGAGCCCTTTCCAGAGCAAACCTGCAGTTGTGCAAGTAGCGCTGTTCCCCATCCGGTACAACAAACTTTCAAAGGAACAATGCAACAAGCTGATGTGGTGGGGAGCGAGAAGCTGTGGGTTTCTAATGCAGGACCTTCTGTCTGATATTTGCTTACAAGTTTTTAAAGTGAAAAGAAAATTCAAATGCTTTTGAAGTGCAATGCTGGGAAATCAGACTGCTGGCAGCATCCAGAGGCCCTAGGGCAGCATAGGAGGCAGAGACCTGCACATTCAAACTCAAATACTCCTGCAGAAGGCAGCGGTCCATACGGTGCACCACTCCTGTCTGCTGCTCGTAGCACGACCATTGCCCTCTGCCGGCACTGTCTCACGGAGCTGAGGCCTTTCCTGTGTGGCACCGGTTCTCATGGGAAGTGGAAGCCAGGTGGCAGGACCAGGCCAGGTCTGAGCACAGGCATCAGTGACTGACCATGGTCAAGTGCGCAGGCACCTGACGGGGCCCACAGTCACCAGCCTGGGGCACCAGGGCCCGGCAAGCAGCTCTCCTCATGTGTGCCTTGGCCTGGACCATCCCCTTGCTCAGCACTCGCAGCTGCCTTGGTCGTTTTTCAAGACAAATGATGAGTCCGGACAGTTCCCCTGGTCAGATGGGAGGTGATGCAGCAAGCTGCAGCATAAGCAGTAACACAGTGTGCTATAAACTGAAAAATGTTCTTTTCCTGTGACTGTGGGGTTCAGTACAGTCACTTGACTGTCATATAATGAAGATTTGAATAAACGGTTCTCACTGGCCCCACACAGCCAGTGTGGGACAGTTACAGCCAAATGCTATGATATGGGGCCGGGGGGGGGGGGGGGGGCAGTATAGAGGAGCTTCTGCTGGGGCTTAAAGAAGGAAAATGATGAGTGTGAGTCCAGCCGTGTTTAGGTGCAACAGAGCATCACTGATGGCGTGCTGAGAGTGCACAGGGACAGCACACCAGCATCCCCAGAGAGACAGGTTAACAGCAGTCAACAGCAGCCTTCCTCTGCCTTCAGGCACAGCCTCTCCATTTTACAGGACATGCCACAACATGGACAGTAACACACACTGTAAGCAAAGTCTTGAAAATTTCTGCTGAAACCGAAGGATTAACATCACAGAGAGTCAGGAAGGGCAAGGGTTCAGGGTAGCAGCAGGTTCACCTGGAGCCCAGCATGTGGCAGTCCATTGCTGGGTCTCATATTTGCCACATTAACACATGAATAAGAAACAATGATATTGAGCAATTAATATTGTTACCAAGCATGAATTTGATTATAATTCCCACAGTAAATCTAGGGACTCCTGTAGCTCCTGCTTTGGGAAGTTACAGACTTTATCAGCATAGCCAATGGCTATTTTGGACCATTCAGGACATTTTTATTGGTCAGGGCTGGGCTGGGTCTGGCCCTCAGTCAGGCTGACTCCCTGCACCTGTGTGGAGCTCCGGGATGACCCCCAGTTTCTCATACTGGGACCAGCACAGTGAGAGCTTGTTCTGCAGGTGGGGAGTTAGCAATGTGTACTTGTGCTTTGCTTTAAGAACAAGAAAAGAGAAATGACTAAACAGGTAAGTGAGGAACTTTTTTTTCTAAGTTGCATTTTTCATTTTTCCCAATCTGAAACTACAGCAGAAATTTTTTTCAGATCTTTTTAAGTTAAAAGTAAGAGACTTTTGAGTAGAGACCATGTTTGGGGAAAATGTATACCAAAAATGACTATCTGGGAAAGTTTTGATCTAATGAGGAACAAGGGTTTGACCCTACATATTGAAATCTGTATTCCAAGACAGAGCTAAGAATATCAAAGCAATTCTTTGTGGGCAATTCCTTTTATTTCTGGCGTTCAAAGATACAAGAATAACTTGTTCATATATAAGCAAAACAGAGACAGGGAGGAGTGCAAGGAGATGGAGTGAGAACTTTTTCTCAAAATCTTCACAGTTGCATGCTCTCACTAATGCCCAAAGCACAGCAGGGCCTTTCACAGCAGGTAAATATATTACTGCTCCTGATCAAATGGAGCAAAGTGAGTCAGCTCCTGTTGTGGCCTCTGGTCTAAATCCTTCTTAAGCATCTGTGATGTTTCTAGGTTTGTGCAGCAGCTCGGGGCCACGGGCTCTGCAGGACTGAGCTCCTGTTTCCGCAGCATGGCTGGATGGGAGCCCGCTTCCGCAAGCAGCCTCCGCAACGTGTGGTGGCTGCAGGGAGAACAGCGGTGCTCAAGGGACCTGAGCATTTGTAGAGGAATAGCAGCATGATAACCCAGAGCCAGCAGAGCTGGCCGGTTCGGTGTAACTAACACCAGCGCTGGGGAGCTGCGGGGGGCAGGACTCGTTCCATTCCAGCACTATTAATATAATGCCTATTTATACGCCTAGGTTCCTGCAAACACCAGAGCAGAGAGCTACAGCTGCAGAGCTAAAATGGAATAAATGTCAGCCTCCAGGCAGAAGCTGCCCCTTTTAGCCACCATGTGGGAAAGGAGACAGTGAAAGGACAGAGAAAGGGGTGATTTTTCAGATCTCAGCAAGTGGAGCGAGCTGGTCACGGTGCCCTGAGAATGCAGCCGGCAGGCAGAGCCTGTCTGTAGCCTCCCTGCAGCAGGCAAGCCTGTGCTGAGAGGCTGCCAGAAACACACATTCAACGTCACACGCAGCACCTAGTGATACCGGCAGGGACGAGCACGGATTAAAGCTGCTGCTCTGCCCATCCGGTATCAGGCGTGACTCAGGACAAAGAAGCAAAAGCCTGAAAGGAAGTTTTCAGGGTTGCGAGTGCATTGTCTGCTGGACTGGAAAGATGATGGAGAGCGCAGGAGGACCATATCTGAACACGGCTGCAGTGACATCCCCGGTGGGAATAGCTCGTTTACTGCAGATGACGTTTGGATGCACCACATTCAGCCTGGTAGCCCACCAAGGGGGATTCAGCGCCGCCTATGGCACTTTCTGCATGTTTGTCTGGACCTTCTGTTTCGCCATCACTGTCTTTATCATAACCTGCGAATTCACGCACCTGCATAGCTGCCTGCGCATCTCCTGGGGAAACTTCACTGCTGCTTTCGCCATGCTGGCTACGCTCATGTCCGTCACGGCCGCGGTGATATACCCGCTCTACTTCGTCCAGCTCGGTTGTTATCCCATTGGCTGTGAGGTGAGGGATTTTCGCATAGCAGCCAGCGTCTTTGCGGGCCTCCTGTTCATTGCGTATGCCGTGGAGGTGTTCTTAACCAGGGCAAAGCCAGGACAAGTCACCAGCTACATGGCCACGGTCTCTGGCCTCCTGAAAATCGTGCAGGCCTTTGTGGCCTGCATCATCTTCGGGGCGCTGGTGAATGACAGCCAGTACAGCAAGTATGTGGCGACGCAGTGGTGCGTGGCTGTCTTCAGCTTTTGCTTTGTGATGACGGTGGTGGTGGTGGCCTTCAGTGTTACAGGTAAGACGGCCACGCTGTGGTTTCCCTTCGAGCGCTCTGTGGTGGTTTACACCTTCGTGGCCGTCCTGCTGTACGTGAGCGCGGCGGTCATCTGGCCGGTGTTCTGCTTCGACAGCAAGTACGGCTCCCCGCAGCGCCCCGCGCTCTGCGCCAAGGGCAGGTGCCCCTGGGACAGCCAGCTGGTGATTGCCATCTTCACCTACGTGAACCTGCTGCTCTATGTCATGGACCTGGCCTACTCTCAGCGCATCCGCTTTGTCTCCCACCTGTAAACCCGGGTCTGCTGCCGCAAAGCCACCCGAGCTCCGCGAACAAAAGCGACTAGGACGCAGTAAGAGGGGGCTGCGGTGAAGGGGGACATTGACCAGGCACGCAAGTAAGAAACGTGAACCAAACTTGAAGGTTAAGACTGGACCAACAAACGAACAACCTGTAGTGTGGGGAGGCTGCGGACAATCCTGGAAAAATAACCCACCTCCACGATCATTCAACATCTGCTTCAGCCGCCTGGTGCCGAGCAAAGAAATTATGCGGTTCAAAGTGTGCAAAATGGCCTTTCATCTCCAGAAGGCAGACATGCTTGCTGCAGTAGTGGGTCTGTAGGCTACTGGATTAGTGAGCCAAATATTAAGGAAAGACACGAAGGATTTTGGAACTGTTACCAACACTGAACTATAATCAAGTGATTACCCAGGAAGTGGGAAAACTAAAAGCTGCATCAAGGAACACCAGTTCTAGGGATGAAAAATGATACTTCACAGTTTGGGTTAGTTTGTATTATGTGGTGAGACATGAAATGCTTGCAAGTGTGGGAAATTCTAGTCAGGATGTTTCTGAGAAGAACATCATAGCTGTAATATTATTTTGAAGATTAACAGTCCTTCCCCTTCCTCTCCTTCTCCTTTGTCGCTTAGCACAGAGAAAGAAAATCCTCAAGCATGTACCTTGGTGGGAAGTATGGGATATTCCTGTTCAGCAAACACCGAGTCATTACAGAAATGAAATTTTCTGAAATCGGGGTTCTACTGCCAAGAAACAGGCCGCAGAATGGAACCAAACCGCAAAATAATCACATGTCATTTGAAATCTTCACTCAAGCAGGACCTGAAGGTAGCTTGGCACGTGCTCTTTCTCGGTTCATACGCCACTGTTTCTTTATACTGATGTCAAGATGTTTTTTTTCTGGAAGTTTGAAGTGAATATGAGTTCTGTGGGGGGGAGGAGGGAAGGGGATGGATGCAAAGATGAATTGATCTCACAGCTCTGCATAAAAGACCAAACTTGCCGGGAAAAAACCTTGCACATAATGGTAACCAACTGAGAGCACTGCCTCAGACCAGATCAGGTTCTAGTATTCCCGAACATTTTGCGTCACCAACCAGCTGCATTTCTCTGACCCATCCCTGACAAAACACCCACTTTGAAGTCCTACATAGCATGGCTCAGATTTCAAGCTTAATAGGAAAAACTGTTCTTCATTTCTGATCCAGCAAGAAACCAAAGCAGTCTGAGTACTTGTGCAGAAAGCATGCAGCATGGATAGGTTTAATTAAAGTCTAGAAGTAGCTGACTGTCAGAAGCAAGATTTATTTTTTAACCCATTTAAAATAAAGCTGAATGGCGGACTTTACAAATCTCTGAAGATTTGTATACTTTCATCTTGTCCTCCACAGAGCTAGTATTTCAGCAGACATAGCCCTTCTGCTTTCTGCCAGAAAGCACAGCTCCATTTATTTTTCATTTTTTGAAGCCTGAATGCAGCCCTAAAAAAGTGTATAGCCAAGACCTCTGAACTACCGTTCTTTGTAGCAGAGTCACTCAGGAAAAAGAAAGGAAACGTATCTCTCATCATGGCTTCCTGTGGGGTTTGAAAAGCAGTGGAAAAATATGTTGGGACAGATGGCTTTGGATATTTCTGCTGCTCTCTGGGTTAGGAACAGCCTTTAGAGATGCGAATTATTAGCCCATGAGATGGGGCAAGAATCACCATCTATAAGAGGAATGCACAAACCACCCTTCCAAGAGATTTTTCTCTTTCACAAGTTCCCATTAAGGGCAGGTAATTCAGAAGATAATGGTCCAGTAAGAGACTGGCCAGCTTGTTCTAGGGCAAGACCAAGATTATTTGGTGTAGGTATAAAACAGGGTACTAGAGAGCTTTATTTCTTGCACCCCCAAGCCCAAACATATTACGGGACTGTATAAATAAGAAATTCTAAGTTTGGAAGAGAAATTCATTTGTATTAGAGTAGGCATTGTACAAATAGAGTTGTTGCACAGTAAAGAAATTTCGAACACTTACGATTTATTCTTTTTTTAAACTGTCACCTTGGATAAATTAAGCTGTGTAACACTTGGAAATTATTTATTTTTTGTTGAATGTTAAAAATAAAATAGGTGACTGTGAGTCGTCATGGTTTGTGTTATAAAATTCAAATCTAAAAAAGGAATATTGCTTTAAGAAAGCATCTTCCTGGGGACTCCCCAGTGGCTATAAAGGGGCTGATGGAGACCAGGGAAAGGGATGTCAGTGACAGGTGCCCAGCAGGCAGGGGCTGCTTGTCACCAGAGATGACACTGCCAAATCTTATGTGCAGTAAAGCCAGTTGGAAAGCTCCTCAGCTGGTTAACACTCTTTTTAGCTGTGTATTTACTTGCTTTTTGCTGTGATGATTTTGCAGGAAACAGGAGTCATTAGCAGGAATATGACAAAATCTGCACCTGTTGATGCAAATTATACAATACTAAGGACACAAAGAAAGACCCAACAGAAATAGGTAACTGGGAGACAATTACAGTAAGATTCAGTGCCTTAACAATAACAAGGAAATAGAAATTAACATGGAAATCATGATACCCCTGACTGGAGGAGTGGAAAGAAAAATCATTGCCAAGAACAGCGTGTTCAGATTTAGCTTTCTCATCTGCCAGCCAAAGACCGAGCAAAAAATGTTAGCATGGTCAAAACGGCAAAAGAAGATTGTGTGGACAACAATCCACTCTTTTGGAAAAAAAAAAAATCTAAACCTCATGCTTGAGTGGTTAAAACATTCTCTAACCATTGGAAACTATGAAATTACCCAATCTAGGGCAGAGAACATCCAATATCTGTTTAATATGATTTTAAGAACCAATCCTTTTATGATCCAGTTAACTTAAAAAGCCCTTTATTTACAGAGCTCTTCTTTCCTCTTAATTAATAAATCATGATCAAGTAACTTTTCTGCCATAAAACAGGCTTCCTGAAACACGAATCATTCTCTACTTTGTTGATACACGAATGTCAGAATGTACCTAAATTCACTTAGAACTATGGGTTTGTATTTGCAGTCAGCCTATAAAGGTCCTACTGGATCCCAACCAGAAATATAAAAAAAAGTCCTTTTTTTTTTTTTGCCTGTTTTTGAAGAACACTGGGATTCAGTATCCCACAAAGACAATGTTTTGGAACATTCATCCTCTCAAGAAAGACGGAGATTTATTTCTGTCAATAAAGGAGCAAGAAAAAAGCCAAAGAAGGAAAAAAAGCAGTGTGGTAAGATTACATTAAGGAGGAAAAACACTGTCTGGTTACATATTTCAAAGTGTTTTGGTCTCCTCACAGTCCATTACTGTGGAGCTTTCCTTTGAGTCAATCCGCAACAACAGGGGTGCATTTCTCTGACGCCTGCATCATGGCTCCTGCCACAGATGGGACTGAACACGTCTTCACTCTGAGAGCCCCAGCAAGTTCCTACATTTATATTTCTCCTTTATGATAGCTGGGACACTTGTTGCAGGTATCTGTTAATCCTGCTAATAAAACTTTTCTATTTACTGGATTATAAAATCTCCATCCTGATTCAAGCGTAGGAAAATCTCTTCATTCAGGAATCTACAGGTAATTCCAAGAAAGTGAGAAAACCATCATTCCAGAATCAAAGACTGCATGAGTCATTCTCCATCAAAACAAGAATCTGTATAGGCAGAAAAACAGAGGTTTAGGTCTCCCTCTTTCTCAGAGAGGCAGAACCAGTTCATCAACCTGCTTCCTGGCCACCCACCTCCAACAGTAAGGCTGCGCAAAGAGAGAAGGAAGGAGAAAGGGCAACAGTAACAGGATAAAAGGAACACTAAAAAGCAAATACAAAAGACAGAAAAAAGAAAAAAAACAAATGGGTATTAAGAGAGTCCTTTCTCACACCTGCTGTGTCCATTAAATCCTCACCCCTGTGTGAAAGATTCAGTCATTCCTGAAATATACCACACACATTCCTCCTGAAAAAAAAGAAAAAAAGAAACCTCAGCAGTAGCGAAATTCCAGAGCTGAATCAGACAAAAGGAGGTAGAAACATCTGTGGAATGTCTGGAATCAGCAGCTGGAAAAGGCCCCTCTGGAATCAATTCTTCCCAGCAATGACCCTGGTCTGCCAGGAGGCGCAAGGACTCTTGCAGCCCCAGGACTGCCTTATCTCTGGGCCCACGTCTGAAGGGTCACACTGGCTGTGCTAAGGCTGTTGGCAGGCAGACCCCGGAGACAGCAAAGCTGATGCCATGGACTTATTTCTCTGTGCAAAGTGTCTGTTACACTGCCAGAAAACAGAATTACGTGCTGGAAAGTAGGAACACTTGCAGACTGTGCTGCATCCCTCCACGTTTCTTTCTTTGCCCAGTGCGATGCAGCTGCACCATAAGAGCACCTGCAGGAGGCAGGAATCGAAGCCCCTCGCTGCTGCGGTGCTGGCGCTACCCCCTGGGCCCGGGGCTGCCTTAGCGGCACCATCACCATGCTTAAAACTCAACGCGCCGATTTCTGTACGTTCTCCACAGCCTCCTGCCACAGCGGCTCCGAAGGCAGGGCCGTTATTTACTCCGTCTCGGATGGCTTTGCCCCGAGGGGATACCCCGAGCCAGCAGGACCCGCACATGCAGACGCCAAAGTCTAGACTGTGAAGAGCTAAATAAACACCAGCATCTGTGTATTTGCGTGGCGGTGCCTGTGCTGGGGGGGGAACGCGCCCTGCAGCGGTGAGACACGTGGGGGCTCGCAGGGCCGGGCGCGGCGGCCCCCTCCCCCGGGGGAGGCCGCCGGCATCCCGCCGACCCCGGGGCGCCGGGCCCGGCCGCCTTCGGCAGCCGCAGTCCGCCCGCGGCGGCGCCGAACCTTCCAGAACGGAGCCCGCCGGACTACAGCTCCCGGCAGGCACCGCGCCGCCGCGCCGCCAGGCGCGCGGGGGAAGAGCACCGCCTAGTGGAGCGACGGTTGCCTAGACACGAGGGGGCCGCCGGCGGGCTAACCCCGGGCGGCCTCCGTAGGCAGCGAATGATGCAACACCAAACACAGGTTGCCCCAATAAGTGGCGAGGGTTGAGGCGAGGGCCCCGCCCCTCTTCCCTGAGTGGCGGAGCGCCCGGCGCGGCCCCGCCCTGCCGCTCGCCGATTGGCTGGACTCCGGCAGCCCGCCCCGCTGCCACGCGTCGCCGCCGCCACCTGCTCGGTGCGCGGCCACGTGGGCGGCGGAGCGGCTGCAGGTGGGCTCCGGGGGGCCGGACCCGACCGGACCCGACCCGACCGGACCCGACCCGCGGGCGCCATGAGCGTGGGGTTCATCGGAGCCGGGCAGCTCGCCTTCGCCCTGGCCCGGGGCTTCACGGCGGCAGGTGGGCGCGGGGCGGCGGAGCACGGGGCGGCGGGGCTTGGGGCAGCCGGGCGCGGGGACGCGGGGCTGAGCCAGGCTGTCGTCCGCAGGGATCCTGGCGGCGCACAAGATCACCGCGAGCTCCCCGGACACCGACCTGCCCACCGTGAGCGGGCTGCGGGTGAGTGCGGGCGGGCCGGGGCGCCGCAGGGGCCAGGGCGCCGCAGGGGCCTGGCGGCACCGTTCCCGCTTCTCCCCAACCCTTGCAGAAAATGGGCGTGAACTTCACGGTGAGCAACAAGGACACGGTGAAGAGCAGTGACGTCCTCTTCCTGGCGGTGAAGCCCCCCATCATCCCCTTCATCCTGGACGAGATCGGCCCCGACATCGAGGACCGCCACATCGTGGTCTCCTGCGCAGCCGGTGTCACCATTAGCTCCATTGAGAAGGTGAGGCGCAACATAGGCCACCGCGAGCTGCCGTGGGCCTGCACGCTGCTGCTCGCGATGGGGCCCGTGTCCTTGCAGAGCCATGCTGTAACAGACACCAGGCACCTGGGAGATGTCCCCTGCAGCGCAGCACCATGCTGGAGCTGGCCTTGTGCCCATCCCAGTCCTCCAGCCCCCAGAAATTGGCACAGTGTCCATTTCTGAGGCAGACGTTACTTGTGCTTCCCAGCAAGACTGAATCTATGCTGCAGCCAACCGACTTCCTTGGGCTGCCTTTCCCTGTGCCCATCAGAATAAGCTAAAATAGTCTTTGCCAACTCTCTTATTATGTGAAATGCTGTAGGATCTTCTTTCTCTCAGCAGAGGTGGGCTATCTCCCTTGAGTTCCTGCAGAGTTTGTGCTATGTTTGCAGGAACTGTATGTGGAGACTTGCAAGTCAGGTGGGAGCTAGGTGTTGCAGGTTTCACTCCCAGTAGCAGCTCTGCCCAGCTCTCCATTTGGTGGTACTTCTACAGACTTTACATTTAAAATTTGTCCACTTCGGCTCAAAGCAGGGAAGCTGGGATACAGGAGTCTCTCTGTTTCTTGTGCTTGCATTGCTTTTGTCCCTTGGGAGTTCCTTACTAAATAGCCTGTTTGGTATGCCAAATATACATTAAAGCTCTTTTTCCCCCCCCCCCCCTTCCTCCTTTCTTTCTATCTCCAATTATTTTCTACCCTAAGAAACTCTCTACCTTCTGCCCCACACCAAAAGTGATCAGGTGCATGACCAACACCCCTGTGATTGTCCGGGAAGGTGCTACAGTCTATGCCACTGGGACTCATGCAGATGTGGAGGATGGGAAGCTCTTGGAACAACTGATGGCCAGTGTAGGCTTCTGCACCGAAGTGGAAGAGGACCTGATAGATGCTGTAACGGGGCTCAGTGGCAGTGGCCCTGCGTATGTATGTGCTGCTTCCTCAACTCACGACAATAACAGGGAGAGAAGCGGGCTTTGCATGCAGTGAAAGTCTGTGCAACTTCAGCTTGTGACTTCTTGTTTTTCTAATCACTTATATTTGCAATGGAACACATAATCCAGGCATCCAGTTTATAACAGTTTGGGTCAACAATGAAAGTCCATTAACCATCACATGAGTCTGAAGTCCATAGCCAGTGTGCAGTGTCCACGTGTCCATGTTGCAAAACCTGGGCCTGTTGTTAGTATGATCCAGAAACTCAATTTCTCCCATTCCCCCCAGCTCATCTGGAACTGGTGGAAGGGAAGCCTGTCATGGCACCCATGCAGTAAAGGGGAGCGGTCTCATCTGAGAACTGGGTTGACTGGAAGTGACTTTTGTCAAGTTCTTGCAAGCAGTAGGAGCCATACTGTGATCCTAGAGGCTTGGAGTCTCTCTTTCCTAAGATCATTGGCCCTGGAGTAGAGGATAACTTTCAGTCATTTTCTCTCTCTGTGTGGTCTCAGGCATTCACTGCCCTGGATGCTCTGGCGGATGGAGGAGTGAAAATGGGACTTCCCCGTAGGCTGGCTGTTCGGCTTGGAGCTCAGGCCTTGCTGGTCAGTATCTCCTCTTCCAAACAACACTAAGTCTGTGCCTGCTCAGCGCAGAGTATTCTGTATATCACGGTTTAAAATTATATCAGTCCTTGTACTGAATCTACTTAAATGTATTTCATTTGAATGGATGCAAGTTCCTGGTGAGGGAATATAGGAAGTGTTTGCAGATACCTGCTGATGGTGCTGGTGGTGTTGTGGGAGCCTGGGCCAGGAGAACCATGACTCCCCTGCAGGCTTTTCCAGCTCGGAAGAGTGCTCTGGCAGCCTGCTAATGGCTGTGAGGCAGGAGACCGGTTTTGTCCTCTGTGAGTATTTAGGTGCTGCTCTATGCAGTGGAGAACAGGAGTATTTGGCAGTAGGTTTCCTCAGTCAGAGTTTTTGGCAGCTGTTTTCTCTTCCTCACTACAGGGTGCTGCCAAAATGCTGTTGGAGTCTGAGCAGCATCCGGGTCAGCTGAAGGACAATGTCTGCTCACCTGGGGGAGCCACCATCCATGCCCTGCACTTTCTGGAGAGTGGCGGCTTTCGCTCACTCCTCATCAATGCCGTGGAGGCTTCATGCATCCGGACAAGGTGGGCACCTAGAAAGTCCTGAGGAGGCTACAAAATTTGTGCCCCCCACCTCCAGGGTCTCTTCCTTTTGTTGCGACTAATTCTCTGTGTCCCCCCACTGCCTTGCAGGGAGCTGCAGCATTTGGCAGACCAAGAGAAGATCTCCCCAGCAGCCATAAAGAAGACTTTGTTGGATAAGGTCAAGCTAGAGTCTCCTTCTCTGTCTGTGGCATCCGCCAGCAAAGTCAGTCTGTTCACCAGTAAGAACCCCAGCAGCAAGAAGAACTGACCAGACTACCGTAGTCTGGCTGTGCTGATCATCAGTCTCCTATACGCCCTTTCTTCTTTGTCTAAGGAAAAACTCTTGCTCTGAATGTTGGTGTCCCCCATACCTGGCTCTCAGCTTACAGCAGCTGTGGGGCAGCATGAGGCTTTAGGAGAGGGTCTATAACTTCTAGTGGGATTGGTGAAAACTATCCCTAGCATTGCTGTTCTCTGTTGGTCAGGGGTGATATCATCACCAGAGCTTTATCAAGGGCATCATTTGGCCAGAAGCCCTGGATACCCCTAGAGCTCAGGCAGTGTTTATTGTGTCCCATGTGGATATTTCTATTGGTATTTCTAAGAGGTTTTAGAATGCCTTTTGTATCAATGGTTTGAACCAGGCTGAATCCCTCTTGCCTCAGCATGTGCTGTCAGAGCTTGTCTCCTGTCACTGTCTGTATTAGCTAGAACAGATAATACTGCAGAAACACAGTGCTCTGCACTCCATTAGAGGCTAGGCTCTAATGTACCTCAAAAGGAATCAAAGTACCTCTGCTCTGTTTCCCATCTGCCTTGATTTGACAGCCCAATGATGTGAACCCCTGGCCTTCAAGCACCCCAAGTACTTGAACCACACTCCATCTCTCTCTGCTGGCTACCTCTTCTCCCTGCTTCACATAGTTTGGGAACCATGACCTACTCTTACTGTCCCTCCTTTGCTGCTAGCCTTCTTGGGTGTTTGGGCAGGTGGAGGGGTAACAAGTTCTCCCTCTTCCCTCTGTTTCTGGCACCCTTGAGCTCTCCACAAGCAGAATCTGCTCCCACACACCCATGGGTGTACTTCAGTGGTCGCTGTGCTCCCTGATGCTCTCCTTGCTCTTTGCAGTGCTCCAGGGGCAGCAAGGAGCAGAGCTGAGGTCAGGGACACCTTCCCCCAGAGAAAGCCCTCTTCTGAACTGCTCCCTTAGGCTCAAGTGGGCTTTGTCTGGTTGTGTTTGGTACCCAGGTGCTGGGCTACTGGGTGGTAACAGAACTCTCCTCGGCTCCTTTCCTTGAATCAGGCTGTGTCTCCTCCTTGGTCTGCGGTGTTGACACCTACTGCCAGGGGCTACTCTGCTTCAGCTCCTGCAGTTTAGATATGCTGCAACGGGCTGGTTGTTCCTTCCAGACAGTACTTTTTCCCCAATAGAACCCTGGGCTGGGCAGATGAATTCCAGCACAACAGCCCTCAGTATCCCTTTGTGTTGGGACAGTTAGGCTTCTTTGGTATTTTCTAGCCCATTTCTGATTATTTTTTTTCTTCCCGTTCTTGTGAAGATATCACACTGCTAATGGCTAAAAAGGGAACACCTAGAAACTAGTTGGGGATGCTTCATGCAGTTGCATTCCTAGTCCTTTAGTATACAAGACTGAAGGGAAATACTGAATCATCTGGTCTGGCTTGTGGCTCAAATGTTGTCCCATCTCACCTAGCTTGTCTTGCATGAGATCCAGGAGGAAAATGGTTCAGTCCCTGCTTGACACAAAAGAGGTTAAGGGAGTACTCATGAGTGCCTGGTGCCTGTACAACAGCAAGGAGTTGTTTGGTGAAACATGTTCAGATGACTATACCCTTGCAGAGGAGTAAGACCCTTGCTGCTCCCATCTGGAGAATTTCTCAAGTCTGACTCAAATTTGTGAGCAAGAAACAGCAGAGAAAAATGGGGTCTGGAAGCAGTGGTTTCTTCTGCCCATCAAACTCCAGTGCTTCTGAGGGGAGAAATCTGGCCAGGCTTGTGGTAGCAGCAAGTTGAGAGGGAAGCCCTGCTTGACCCTTCCCAGCAACGGGATGGATTACAGCGCATCATTTAGAAAGGTGGTTAATCAGGCATGGTCTTGGGAACCATGTCAAGAACAGCAGCAAAGGCAAGGTTTCATCTGCTGCTTTATATTACTTTTTTTTTTTTTTTTATAGCAAATATCCTTGGTTGTCTTCCTTGCCTCCACTCTTGTCTCAGACCCTGAGTGCTATCCTGAGCCAGAAAACAGTACAAAGCATGCAGGCTGCCCCTATTGCTTTTAGCTGGCTGCAGGGGAAGCAGCCAACTGGATGGGATGGAAGGGATTTGGGTGGATACATGTGTCATACTATATTCTACCTTGGGATATACTGGGGGAGTGCTGGTAAAAGGAAGACATTTAAGCTGGGCTTATTGTCTGTCTCCTGAGGAATCCTGGGTATCTTGGTGATACAGGAAAAGCATTTAGGTAACAGTGCAGGGGCTGCCAACGGTGCTAATAATGGAAAAGCTTTTTCTGTGTTAGGCTTTAGGCTGGTAGCAGGGTATGACCCTATAGGCATTAGAGATGGTTACTCCTCTTCCCTTTTACATAATAAACTGCTTTTCTGACTGAGGCCTGTGGCTAGTCCCAGCTGTTTGGACTGGGGGGGGGGTCTCTTGGTTCCGTCTGGTGCCAGCAGATCCTCGCTGTGTGCTCGAGATGTGCTGCACTCCTGTCTTTGAGGCTTGTTTGGCCGTGGGACTGGGAAGGTATCAGTTTCTCCTTGTCACCTGTGGTTCCTGAGCAGCAACATAAGGGTTATTTTAGGGCCCTATGCTACATGTATTCAGAGGTTTAAAGAGAATTGAAGGAAAAAAGTCTTCTGGCTGAAATCAGACTGAGGATTTTGAGTATTAATTTCTGTCATACCATCCTGAACCTTTAGACTTTCTAGCAGTTCTGCTACTGCATACAAGAGTCAATGGGAAGCAAGTGGGTGCCACACATTCCTCTCCTCCCCTGCTCAAAAGCTGCGAAAACCCTGCACAGACCTGCCAAGCTGTAAGTCAGATGGCTTAAATATTGTCTGATGCAGAATGAATGGGGCATTGCAGAAAGCATTTCCACACAGCTGATAATGTGGATCACGGTAAAAGGTAGCACAACTGAGCTTGTGCCCCTCCAGAGGGACGTATAGGCTGTCCCAGTGCGCCCTAGAGAGACTCTGCTCGGCAAGAACTAGAGCTGAACTTGCTAGATGCTTGCAGACGTGTAACTTAGCTGGTCACCACAGAAGAGAAAAAGCCCATCAGAGGACTCTGCGGGGCTCAAGTTTGTATGTCCCCTGCATGCATGGCAGAGGACAGTGGAGCTGCTGGTGCTGAATGCCCAGGGCCCAGACATTTTCCTCCTAAGGATTATGCTTTCTCTGTGATGTTGCCTTAATTCCTACATGCCTGGTTTCACTGCTGCACCTTCCATTTGTCCCTTGCCCTTCCTCCAATGTACTCATGTGGTGTGCTCTGGTGGGCAGAGGTCCTGCTTTGCTTGTAGTACAGCAATAAATGCGGTAGGCATGGATATTGCTGTGTGACAGACAGAGTTATAGCGGGATAGACGGAGATGTGCCTGGATCAAGCCTGGCACAATCGGGGGAGAGGGCTGGCTCTCTGGCTGTGAAATGGTGCTGTTTGTACACTTCTCAGCTGAGACTTGCTTCAGCCCTGTCGCTAACGCCTAGGAGAGCAGCTGCAAAGCCCTCTTCCTTAAGTCAGCATTTTCAGGGGAGACCTTGCTGCTCCCTGCAGTTTCAGCAGCTCTGAGAAACTGTAGATGCAGCAAAGATGAGCTACTGAAACGGAGCAAGGCGTGCGGGAGCTCCTGGAGGGGAGCACTCGGGAGCCGCTGGCTGCGCGGCAGCGGGGGGCGATGTTCTCATCTCTGCAGTGAAGTAAAGTTAAAACGCCGAGCGTGGGACACGTGCCAGCCCCTGCGGAGGCCTTCACGCGCGTGAGGTGTCTGGCAGATCCAATTGCGGCAATGGCCCCGAACGTGCGGGGCACAGGGGAGCCGGGTGCATGACGCTCCCCGCGTGGCTCGTTATCACTGGGAACAGGAGTGGGACCTGGCGTCGGAGGGAGCAGCCACGATGCTGTGCGAGGCCGTAGTGCCGGCTGCCCCTGCCCAGGCCGTGGCCGCAGCACCAGGAGGCTGCTGGCTGGGCTGGCCGTGACGTGCCAGGCCGAGGTGCCGGGCGGCTGCAGGGGCAGCCGGGACATGGCAGCTCTTGCTCTTCCCTTGGTTGGTTTATCCGGACACATAACTCCGGCGCCGGTCTGGCCTCCGGGGCTGCGGAGGGAGACGGGGGAGGCCGCGGCCACGGCACAGCCACGAAATGCGGGCGGCCGGGTCCGTCCCCGCAGCCCCGGCGCGGCGTCGGCTCCTTCCCCGGGGGGTGCCCCGCGCCCCGCCTCGCTCACGGCGACCTGGGCCCTGCGACGGGCCGGGCCGGGGGGAGCCAGCCGGCGGAACCTGGAGCCGATCCCGGGCGGGCCGTCGCGGCTCGACTGGGCTGGGCTGGGCTCGCCTCCCCTTTAAGGCGCGGCGCGGCCCGCCCCGTCTTGTCCCTGTCGCCTCCGACACGAACGCGCGTCCCCCTTAAGGCGCGGGGCGGCCGCACCGGGCGCTTCATGAATGGAGCCACGTGACCCAAACATCACGTGACGCGTCCGTGAGCGGCGGCGGCTCGCGGCGTTCCGGTCCCTCCCAGCGCCACCTCCCGCCCGGCCCCGGTCCCGGCCCCGGCTCCGGCCCCGGCGGCACCGCGAGGAGGTGAGCGCGGCGGGCGGCGGGCGCGGCCGGGCGGCGGGAGCGGCCCGGCACCGGGCGGGGCGGGGCGGCGGGCCGGTCCCCGGGACGGGCCGGTTCGGGCCGGGCAGGGGCGGGGCCCCGCGCCCCGGGGCCGCCGCTGACTCATGGCCGGGGGCGCCGGGGCTGCGGCCGCCGCCCCGGGCTCGCGGCCCGCCCGGCCCGGTCCCCGCCGCGAGACCGCGCAACAGGTGCGCGGGGCCAACGGGCCTGCGAGCCGCCCGCCCCGGCCCTAGCGCCCCCTCCCTGCCCCCGGGCCGGCGGTGTCGCCGCCGCCCACCGCGCTCGCGGCCTCGCCTCGGCCCCCGGGCGGCAGCGGCGGCGCCGCGCTGCCCCCTCTCCCCGCCCCTTCTCGGGCTCCCTGCAGGCGCCGCCCCGTGGCTCGCGCGGGCGCCCGGCGCGGCCCGCCGGTGCCCGGGGAAGAGCCCGTGTCCCGCGGGCTGCGCTGCGCTGCGCCGGGCTGGCGGCGCGGCCCGTCTGCTTCCCGCGCCCGGCCCGCGGGTCGCGCCGCTGCGCTCCCCGCTGCGACCGGGCGCGGCCGGCCGGGGCAGCCTTAGCCGCCGAGGAGGCGGGTCCCGGGTCCCCAAACCCGTGGTGGGCGCGAGGGGAGGCTGAGGCTCGGGCAGCGGCGCGAGCCGGGGCGCCCAGCAAACCCCGCCGCTCGCAGGGGCAGCGAGCCTCGGCAGCGAGGCTGCGGAGCAGGCTGCAGGACCTGAGCGCTGGGGAGGCTTTTCGCTTTTGATCCCGTTTCTTTCTGCTCTGGGAGGGCAGGACCCAGGTGTGTGTTTACGGGGAAGGTTCTTGCTTCTTAGAGCCAGGGATGCCTCTTGCCTTTCTGACTGCCCAGAATCAGTGATGTTTGAGTGCATAGCTGCATGGTTAGAGGAAGACACTGCTAGGACAGGGGAAGGGGTCTCTGAGAACAGGCTGCTTCGTTAGCCACGTAACTGCAGTTAAAACTGGATGTGTGGGCAGATTCCTTGACTGAATAATTACCATGAAAGCGTTCGGGATGCAAGTTCACCACGGACTCCCAAGGGAAAAGCGGGGATGCACTGGAGACAAACTGTCCTGACCCTGTGTGTAATCAGGGAAAATAACTGATTTGTTTGGATTCCTGGGATAACTGTGTCAACTCACTCAAAACCTGTGCGGGCAGAGAGAACTTTCCTGCAGTGCGCCTGATAGCTGCCAGCAAGCCACGCTCTTCTCCGCTTCGTGCCGTGGAGCGTCTTGTAGTGCACGGTGCCTTCCCCTGCCTCCGCATCCCAATAGATGGGCCTCCCTCTCCAGAGCTGTCTCTGGGCTGGCCTGCGCTGGAACAAGTGACGTCACCGTGTTTACACTGGGCTCATGGCGCGGTTCTGTGAATCAGGAATGTGGAGAATGGGGCCTGCGTCGAATCATGCGCGCTGCTGTCAGCTCTGCCGTGCTGCTTCTGGGCTGAGGAGAGAATTGGCTGTGCTTGTGCTGAGTTCAGGCCTTTCGAGCTCTGGGGAAATGTGTTGAGGCTGCATTTTCTTCATTGCAGTCGTTGCATTTGGCACTTTTCAGTGTGATCTTTCTTCAGGAAGCTATCAAAAGCTGAGAATCAGCAGTCTGGAGAGTTAGACCCAGCTTCGTCTCTGTCTTGATGCCAATTCTCTGGGTGTCCTCTGAGCGAGCTGCCAAATAGTTTGGTCTCTGAACCTTTGAGCAAGGCCAGAAAATAGCCAGCAACTTGTGTCCAGGTCGTTCTTCCCGTTCTACTGATGGACTTGTGTGCTGGTTTGTCTCCATCTGTGACCCCTTTGGAAAGGGGGCTGGGGACAAGGAGAGGTGAAATCACCCAGACGCTGTCAGTCAGGGTCTTGTTACAGCTTTGGAGGCTGTTCTGGGAGGCTTGTGTTGGACTGAGAACGAGGCCAGATGTTGGGCCAAAAGTTGGATTCTTCTAGCTGAAAAATGCTTGACTCTTAAAATATGAAAAAGGTTAAATTACTGTTATCAGGGACTGGGACCAGTCTCTTCTCTTGTCTGCTGATCCGTTGTTGCCTCCATCCCGACTGTTTGGCTTCTTGCAGTGTGTTGGATGTCTCCCAGCTACCGACTCCTCTTGGTTCCCATTTGCCCTGACTCTCCTGAAAGCAGCGGTTGGGTCTGGAAGCAGTTTAGGTGTGGGTTTGGGAAGTGCAGTGGGGTTCGTTAGAAGGCCTCTTCCCGGCAGCCTCCTTCGTTCAAACAATCCAATCACAAACATTTTTACTTAAAACAAAACAAAACAAAGCACTTTATCAGTTTGTGTGATGTGGATAGGAGAAGTGTTTCTAGATGGCTCCTGCAACTGATAGACCTCTGGGTTCTCCTGATAGAGGGTTTTGCTGAGCAGGTTTGGCCCTAAATTTGAACATCCAGTTTCCTTCCCCTGTGTTACCCTGTTCCCTGGGATTTTCTTCTGTGGGTTTCTATAGCTTTAACAGCGATGATAGTGGCACACTGCCTTTGTGGGGTCCAGGCTGTGCGAGCACCACGGCTGCTCCTGCACCGTCTGCCCCACAGAGTTCCCTTCCTGGGGCCTGTCTGATGCTGCAGCGTTTGTGGCCTTGTTTGTTTGTTTTCAGCTCCGCTGCGATGAGGAAGTTTGAGTGCTTGCCAGGCAGCTGAGTACTGGTTAAAGCCACAAGGCAAACAAACTTCTCTGGTCCCTCTGCTCCTTAGGCTCAGCAGAGCACAGTGCGGAGAGGTGCTGCTAGGATGACGTTATTGGTCTCCCCAGTTAATCCCTTTCTCCCGCCCCTCTTCCCAGCAGCCATGTTGTTTGCCAAGTAGGAACAGAGGAAAGAAACGCAATGGTATGAGGAAAAGGGAAAAACTGATTTTTATGAAGCAATTGCGTATGTGCCGCCCGTCCTGTGTTAGCCTGCTTCCTTGCAGCTAGCTTCCCTGGCTGGCAAAGTGACCTTTTTACACCGTACTGTCAGGTTGTAGCAGACATCTTGTTGGAAGGAGCATTGTCCTCCAGGTATAAATAGCCTGCCTCCCGGCAGGCTCCAGGCTTCGGGAACGTCTGAATTTTACCTGTCTGCTAGGTGTCCTGGAGAATGCTAACCCCTTTCACCTCTGATAGACAGTGGTAGATGCATTGCAGAGAGCCTGAGCCACAGCTGCTGGAAGAGCATAATTTCGTATTTGCTGACTTGTGCGTGTGGTTCTTGGCTATAGCCCTCTATCCGTGCCTCTTACATTTAGCAGACAAAATAGTGGCTACGTGGGAGAACTCATTTTTGTTGCTGACTGTTTGGCACTGAGGAGACTGAAAGTATGAAGGTGTTTGTGGACTGGATGTGTACAAGAATCCTTGCATTGTGTAAGAAAGCCTGCATTTCCTGGTTGTTCGAGACACTGTTATGTCTGTTGAATAATACTGGAGAGGATTCAATTCATTGGGCTGTAGAGTAACATCCTGACCTAAACCCTGAGGGGAAGAGGTACCTAGAGACAGAAGCAGGGGTTTGGGTGTGATTCACTATAAAAACAGACCTGGGAATTGCTTTCATCAGTTCTGAAATGCTGTCCTCCCTGGCAGTGAAGGGGTCTGCTCTTCTCTACTTTTGGCCTCCCTTAATCTTTGTTTTCTTAGTCAGTAGAGCTTGGCTCTGAAGATAAGGGAGGGGAAAAAGTGATTCTGTGCCCTGGCATTGCCAGAGACTGGCAGGGGCTTTCTCTCTTTCAAAAAAGATCTGACTGGGAGAGGTGAGGGCTGCTGAGGTATTGGCCCGAATTTGTGATGGGAATCCAGCGTGCCTGATGCTTGCTTGTGCTGCAGGATCAGGTTGTCCTGTTCCTGCCGGGGAGAGCTGGGTGCAGAACTTTGACTTCACCCTGAATGTGCTGGCGTTCTTGGGAAGCAGGAAAAGTCTGGATGGGAACAAGCGCGGCAGTGGTGTCTCCTGTCCCGTAGGATGCTCAGCAGGGTGCGTTGTGGAGGCAGAGGCTTCCCCCGTGCAGCTTGCCCTGATCACATGTTCTAGACTGTGCTGGTTTGGGTCCCTGGGAACGTCTAGAATCTGGTCGGACTTTTCCCCTGGGGAGTTTCCGAGTCCTGGGTTATGGCTGGGCATTTCACAGAGAGGGGGTATTGGAGTGACCGTCTGGTTGCTGCGCTTGGGAAGTACGAGGATGAGGCTGGGAGCAGGAGGCCCCGAGACTGCCAACCTGCTGAGTCAGCATGACTGGCTTGGAGCAGCCGTGCTCTGGACCGAGCCTGCTGCCTGCCAGGCTATTTTTAAAAATGTGGCTTCCGTGTATTCTGACTCCTCCCAGTGTTTTAATTTCCCCCACCCCAAGCGAAAAACAGCATTGCCACAAGTCTCCGTGGGAATAGGGGTGTGGAAGGACAGATGAACGGCAGCAGTTCCTGCTCAAGGACAGAGCCCGTTGCTTGTGAGTCCGAGCCGGTCAGGTGCCGGTTGAGTGTTGCCTGGGGAGGGCCGTGGGGATGTGCGCTGGCAAAGGGCATTGCTGCTGGGCTCTGCTGTGGGAATGTCCAGGCTCTGCTCCACCCCAGGGAGCTGCTCTGACCTTCCTTCCCTTTTCTTCCCTTCCAGAAGCTGACTGACGAGGCTGTCGTGTTATGACGACCCCCAACAAAGGAAACAAGGCCTTGAAGGTAAAGTGGCGGGTGGAGGGAAGGGGCACGGGCAGTGGGTGCAGGCACCTGCTCTAGCCTTCAGGAATCCTTGTGTTCTTCTCTCCAGGTGAAGCGGGAGCCAGGCGAGAATGGGACCAGCCTGACAGATGAGGAGCTGGTGACCATGTCTGTGCGGGAGTTGAACCAGCATCTACGGGGCCTGTCAAAGGAGGAGATCATCCAGCTGAAGCAGCGTCGGCGCACGCTGAAGAACCGGGGCTACGCAGCCAGCTGCAGAGTCAAGCGTGTGACCCAGAAGGAGGAACTGGAGAAGCAGAAGGCAGAGCTGCAGCAGGAAGTGGAGAAGCTGGCCTCCGAGAACGCCAGCATGAAAATGGAACTCGATGCTCTCCGTTCCAAATACGAGGCGCTCCAGAACTTCGCCAGAACCGTGGCCCGGAGCCCCGTGACCCCTGTGCGGGGGCCGCTCACCTCCAGTATGGGGCCCCTCATCCCTGGCAAGGTTGCCACTACTAGTGTCATCACAATAGTGAAATCCAAAACGGACGCCCGGTCTTAGTGAAGCGAGTGTTGCCAGAGCTTGTCTGTGCAGGGCAATTAGGCACAAAACCAGCCTGGAATCCCCAAAGCACAAACCCTCCCCACATGGGTCCGGGTTCCTTCCACTTGGCCCAGGACTGGCCTGTTGATCGCTCCGGTTTTATTTTGTTGTGTTCAGATCGATGTGAGCAGTGGTGATGCGTCCCTTGTCCTGTGCAGACAGTACCTCCCGCCCAGGGGTCTGTAACCCTCTGGTGCCCGTGGGACAGACTGCGAGACCTTGGTACTCTAGCCAAGGAGCATCTGTGCAGCGTGGCCGAAGGCATGGCGCGTGAGCCTGACGCGCTTCTCGGCGGGGAAGGGCTTGGGGAGGCGGATCTAGAGGGAGGCTTGCTTCCTGGAGGTTGGGAACCCTAATTTCTAGTCACTTCCCAAAGGCTTTATTTCATTACACTTCCAGGTGGTGTATCTTGGTGCCTGCGTGCCAGGTGCCTGAACCTGCTGCTTTTGTCTCATTTGGTACCAGTAGTTGCAGTTGGGGTGTTCTGTGTAATCAATTTTGTATTTGTTTCTAGGTGTGCCTCTGTGCCCTAGCAGTGGGTTTCCTTCAGTCTTCCTCAGCGTTAGCTGTGCAAGCTCGCAGTGGTGGAAAGGAAGATGCTGTAGTGCCCTGCTGCCTTTGCTCCAGTGGCGGGGAAGGAGCCAGGACGGGGACCTTGTGTGGGGCCCACCACCCCAGGGGAGGGAGGGAAGGTACTGTGTTGACTGCAGGCCGGTTTTGTGCCTAATGTGTTGCACTGAACAAGACCAAAATCACTAGTTGTTCCTGTGTTTTGAGGGTATCAAGTGTCTCTAGTGTGATGGTTTACACGACCAGTTTATGTGGTTAAAGAGCCCTTTATTTAAAGAGAGAAACATCATTTTAAGAGTTATTAAATTATCTAAGTTTAAAAGTAAAATCAGACAGAAGAGAGAGCGTATTTATAGTCAGCTTTTTTTTTATCTGAGAGGGCGAGAATATTTGACCATTTATATGGGGAAATATTCTCGGAGACTTTGCTAGTTAAAAGTTAATAAATAAATAATTTAAAAGTTTCTCATGAACCTCCTGCAAACTGTTTGTGGCTCTGAGGTTAGTTTTTATAAAGAGTTATCAGACTTTATTTATAAAACTTAGAAAAAGACAAAAAAAGAGGCAAGTCCTGTTTGATATCTTTTTGCAATTGTACCAAAAGTGACTTATTCTCGACCTTGCTGGCTTCCGTTGCGTCCCCTTGTGTTGCGCTCTCTGTGCTCTCTGAGCTCTTGCGTGGCGCTGTAATGTGGTGGTGCCAGTGGCTGCCTTTGCCATGTGGTGTCGTTTTAATGCTTCCGTTGTTTTCCCTGGGTTCAATCAAGAGATTGACTTGGGAACTCTCCTAAGTCTCCAGAGGGTTTCTGGCACGCAGGCAAAGTTGCTGTTTTTCTTAACGACAAAAATGAATAGCTGGTGCAACTGAGTAGTCATGCCTGTCCGGAAAATGTTTTTCTACACAGGCTGTTGCAGGAGGTCTATTTCCCTACTGGATGTTGCAGCTATTCCTTTTGCACAAACAGCTTAAGCCTCTTGTAACCAGCCAACATTGGGTAACTCGGTTACCTGAATGGGGAAAAATATTGCCAGCAGAACTGCTCTCTTACTCCTCCAACAAAGCTGGTAGAGAATTGACACAAGGGAGAATTTTCTAAGTTTAGGAGGAGACTGATGGGATTTAACTCTGGGTTCAGTTTTGGATCCTGTGGTCAGAACTTGTGTTGCTCCTGTGGCTCCTCTGGCAAGAGAGGCAAGTCTGCCTGCCTATTTGGGCAGCTCTGGACCTGCACTAGTCCTGAAACTGGAGTCTCTTGTGCTGAGTGTCTGCATATTACTGAAAATTAAGCTGTGGCATGGTTGCTTTCTTTCCTGGTGCAGCTTCTGGCCGTGTGTGTTGGAAGAGTGCTTAGACTACAGCTGTGTGACACAGCTGAGAAGCTATTTGTGGTCAGGCTCTGTTTCCACAAACACTTTGAACCCCCTCCTCCTCCACCTCCCCAAAGGTTTGAGCTCATTGCTGAGTTGTTTTAGAGAAGCAGGACATGGGGCTGAAGTCCATGTGATGATTTCTTGTCTGCTGAAGGTCTCCGGAGCACCGGGGACAGATAAGGATGGCACAAGTGAAGCTGCAGTCTTTTGGGGGAGGCATGGTTTGCCATACTCAATGTTTTTTGGTGATGTGGTTGTTGCATAGCTGAACGTATACTGCACTTCTCTGGGCAAAGGAGTTCACTAATGGCTGAGAAGAAGGTAAACCTGATGAAAGCCACAACATGGCAGGAGAGAAGTGATTGGAGGGGATTTCCTGCTGGAAGGGGAGGTCTTCACTGGTTGTGAGTTTTGGGAGAAGCTGTTTGGGTTGCTTTTTCCAGTGGATTTCCTGAACGAGGAGAGGATCAGAGTGTCTCCTCCAGGCTTCCCCCTCCTAGCTTGTGGGCTCTGTCTTCTCTGAGCTGAGGTGTTTTACACGCTGCTTCCCAGACATTCACCAGACGGGCTAGGCGATGAGCAGCACTCGGCACAGCTTTCTGGGCTCTGACACCTGGGAATTGTGGATCTTTGTCTTCCAGCTGCTCAGGTGGTGCCTGGAAGGGATGGGAAGTTCCAAAACGCAGAATCCTCCAGTTGGCCCTGGGTGTAAATCCCAACGCTGTCCCTCCCGGAGCCAGCTTGAATTGGTAACCCATCAAGAGCGCCATTCTGATTCCACCTGGCGCTCCGACCGCGGTGGGGTGTGCAGGCAGGCTGCTGCCGAGGCTTTGTGCGGGACAGGCTGGGGGCTGAGCTGCAGGTGCTGGAGATCCGGGTGTGAGGAGGGCCCTGCGGTAGTGCAGGCTCTGGCGGGCAGGTTCGACAGCTGTGGTGAACTCGCTTCCGTTGTACCGTGTGCCAAAGAAGGGCCCGGTCCTTCCCTGCCTCCTGGATGACGATTGTGCTGCGCCGTAAGTGTCTGCGCTGCTCTAGAGTGAGACCGTGAGTCGGGAGGACGGACGGAGTGGACGGCAGCACTGACCACCAGACACCAGCTCTGCCATTTCTCCTTCCCTCTGCTGCGCTCGCTAGTTCGTGGTCCCAGCTTGCTCTGAGTGTGTTCAGTGAGGACGTCGCGTACCGGAGGAGATGTGCAAAGCCAGTGCTGAAGGGTGCTCGTGTGAGGAACGGGCTCCGCTGGGTGCTGGGCTGTTTTTCACTTGGGTTCAGGCTCTGTCTGGCCGCAGGTGAGGTGTTTCCCTGCTCATGAAGTGCTCTGTCCTGGGGATGCTGGAGGGGACCCGGTCCCCTTGTGAGCTCTGCTCCCCCACGCTAGTGTGTATTTCTTGGTTTTGTTCTCAGTGGAGTATTGGAATCAGAGTAATGTATTTCTGCCGTGTCCAGGGACTCTCCCGTCGTGCTCAAGGGGGACCCCGTCCCTGCGCCAGCCGGTTCCCATGCCTGCACGAGGCGATCCCTGCCCCGAACCCGCCACTCTGATCTCTCTCGTATATAGCGTTCTGGAGTGTGACAGTTCTTGTTCCTAAGGTGCTCGTTCGTTTGGTTTCCTGCTGTGAAGGGTGTTGTGTTTCCTTTCTCCTTTTTCTGGTACCTTTCTGACGCAGTGGTTGGGGGGGGGGGGTCTGCTCCCAGCCTGGCTGCACAGCAAACCCGTGAAGTGTACCCCCGGTGCAGCTGCCCTGCCCAGGCGCACGCGGGGATTTGTGTATGTTGTGGTGAATTGTGTACAGTTATCTCTTGGATTATGCAACCTTGGTGGGCATTGCCCTCGGGAGCGAGCGAGGGTCAGCTGCGGGATGGGGGCTGCCCCCGGGACCGCTAGCGAGCAGAGATGCACGTCCTCACCGTCGTGTCCCCAGCTCGGCTTGGCAGGGCCCGGCGCGTCCCTGGCTCAGCCCGCACCTCGCACCCCCAGTGCGGCGGGAAGGGGGGTGCGCGTGTCCACGTCACCCCGCTCTGAGCAGAGCGCCAGGCGGGGGAGGCCGGGGAGCCCCGCACTGCGGGCGAAGCTGCTGGCTGCCCTTTCCCGCCGGTGGCGGGAGCCCCGGGGAGCCCGGCCCGGTGGGGCCTGCTGCCGCCGGGCCCCTGCCCGTGTGGCCGCGCCGCGGGCCTGCCCTGGTTCCCCGTATTTATTGCTAAGTTATTGTCGCTCCTGGCGCGCCGGGGCGGCCGGGCGGCCCGCCGGGCGTTATTTATTTCTGTACATAGTGTATGTTTGTCGATATGAGCTTTCTTTATTTTGTATATGACCAATAAACATCTTTTAAAGAGACGCGGCCTGGCGCTTCCTTGGGCGGGGCGCGGTGGGGGGGGGCTCCCGCCGCGCCGCGCGGGGGCGCCGCCGCGCTCCGGAAGAGGCGGCCGCGCCGGGAGTGGTGCTGGGCCGCTCTCGCCGCGGGGCGGAAGTGCCGGCGGCGCGTCGGCGGCCGGTAGCGGAAGCGGGGCGCTTCCGGGGCGATGGCGGCCGGTGGCAGCCTGAGCCGCTTGGAACGGAAGGCGGCGGCGCGCGCCGAGCTGCTTCAGCAGGAGGAGCAGCGGGACCGGCGGAGGCAGGTGCGCCGCGCCCCGCGCCGTGCTGCCGCACCGCGCTGCGCTGCCGCCCGCGCCCCGTGACGGCCTGTGTGTGCCGCGCAGGTGTCCCGCATCTGGCGGAAGCCGCCGGCGGAGCGGAGCCCCGAGGAGTGCCAGGTGCTGAGCGAGAGCGACGACGTCGTCCGCGAGCTGGAGCGGCGCCGCAAGCGGCGGGAGCGCCTGCGCCGGCGGCAGGAGGAGGTGGGCGGCGCGGGGCGGCGGCACCGGGCTCGGTCCCCCGGCTGCCGTGCCGCCCGCCGCGGCGCCGGTTCGAGGCCGGGGAGACGCGCCGGGCGCGGGCGAGGGCCGCCAGGAGCTGCGGCGGCGGCTCGGTGCTGGGCAACGTGCCGTGTTCCCTCGTCGCAGCGAGGTCCCGGCCTCGTCCCCCTGCCCTCGGTCTCTTCTTTAGGTGGCTGCCAAACTTGTATGTTTTCCAAAATGCGTTCACTTTTGAGCGTGTGCTGTGCGGCCCTGCCTCTTTGGAGGATGAATGTGCGTGTGTTGCTATCCAGAAAACTCTTTCCCTTGACCTTTCACAGATAATGTGGACAACATCCACATTCTTTTATTTAGAAACTGCTTCGGACAATGTTTATGCACAGCTTTTTCTGTAGACTAGGCTAATACTGAAACTTCCAGGGAGCTATCTGTTTTTTCAGTTTCAACGATGCACGATACCTCAGAAACATGTGAACTTTCTCAGTTTTGTTTTCTAGGTATGTGACGAACCAGAGGAGTTAAAGAGAAAGGCTATTGAGCTGGCTGCCGTTGTCCGGAGTGCCAAGCACCTTGTTATCTACACGGGAGCAGGGATCAGTACGGTAGGATTCTTTGGGGGTGAGTGGCTGGAGCTTTGGGAGCTCCTTCAGGAGTATTGCAATGTTGAATGGATTTTTTTCCTGGTTTCTAAATGGCTATCTGCTGTATGCTGTGAGCCTGGGATGCTATATTCGAACTGTTGAGCTGCAACCCATGGTCAAGACATTTGCTAGTTTGCATCTTGGGGTTGTACCTGTTGCCCAGAACATTTTAAAGCTGCATAAGCTCTATGATAGTGGGAAGAACGCACTTAAACAAGAAGATCACTAGTCTTACTTCATTCAAATCTTTCTTCAACTACTTTTGGTGTGAAGCCTAAACCAAATTAGCTAATTAATGCTATGTTAATGAACAAATAGGAATAGCTAGTGTTTATTAAAAATCATAAATGATGGTTTAAAAATGGCTGTTTTCTGTGGTGCCTGTTGTGAGATTGGAATTCTGGTGCTGCCTCTTCTAATGTGTCATATGCCATCTTTCTTTGAACTCTGAGACAGGAACATTGTCTTTTCTTTCCTTAGTCTCTGCTGATTTGGAGCACGATTCTGGGCAGGATATATGAGTGCTAATGTCATAAACATGTTTGCTAAAGAACATTGTGTACAAGCTACCGGAAGTCACTGAGTCTAGTGAAAATAAGGAAAGGTTCAAGAACTGAGTTTTGTGTAGGGAAATGGAAAGCACTGAGGAAAAAAGAGAGAATTCTGGGGGTATTTTATAATGATAAAGTTGGAGAAAATAAATACTGGAGGTGAAAATGCTAGGGCTGTAAGATAGGAAAAGAGGTAAAACATATGAAAAGATGGTTACCCTGTGATGAGGGAACCACTGCTCTGGAAAACTTGAAGTGAATGAAAAAGCACTAGTAACTGAGGTACCTGGTTGTCCTGAGTGAGACAAGGTTGATCTGTTTGTAAGACTGAGGTTGGACAAGAGGTATGAACCTTCGTGTCAGGCCTTGTTTCATCTCTCCTGATAACACAGGCAGCTTCAATCCCAGACTACAGAGGTCCTAATGGCATATGGACATTACTGCAGAAGGGCAGGAGCATCAGGTATGGAGGTGACTTTACCAAACTTCTTTCCTTTCCTCTTTCCTGGAGTGACAGTTCTGCAGCCTCTCAGGAGACAAATTCTGAGCTGCCAAGCAGAAAGCTAAAACTGAAAGAGAGATTAATGACAGTATTTACTCTCTCCCCCCCTCCCCCCCCTTCTTGTCAGGACTGCAGATCTGAGTGAGGCAGAGCCCACACTCACCCATATGAGCATTGCCTGCCTACACAAGCACAATCTGGTAAGATTTTTCCGTATCCCACTTGTGCTCCACTGCCCTGGTCTGACTGAAATGAAACCCAACACAGAAAAAAGCTTTCCGTGAGATTACCTAATCATTGTTCTTACTCAGGTGGCTACACACCCATAGAGGGAAAAGCATCTGTGCTCCTATATAACTGAGTCTTATTAGACTAGCTCCAGGCTGAAGCTCTGCCAGTTTTCCCACTGGTGCCTTTTCTGCAATACTTTGTATTTGCCTCCTAGTGAGGCTGGTTTGGGGGCACAGCCACAAGATCATTCAGACCTAGTAGAGCTATATTCAGCTGTAGGAGTCTTTTCACTTAGCTTTCATAAATCTCTCTTCTCTGTGCTGTTCTTCTGTTAGTTCTGCTCTGATATACTGAGCTAAGTGCTGTATATTGAGATGTACCTGTCACCCCCATCTGAGTAGTACTTTCAGAGTTGTCTGCTGTGTGTTAGCTCAATGTTTTATTCTCTTCAAGGTGCAGCATGTCGTGTCTCAAAACTGTGATGGGCTGCACTTGCGGAGTGGGTTACCCCGAACAGCAATATCTGAGCTCCATGGAAACATGTACATAGAGGTGAGTAGCCAGAACAGGATAAGTTTATTGTTTAGTGGCCTCACAAGAAGATAATGTAAACTATTTATCTATCTCCTTAGCGTGACTAGTCTCTGTTTAGTTCCCTTCTTCTTCAGATCTTTTTTCTGGGTGAATTAGTTAGCAAGCTCCAAAACAGTGTTCTGTACGATTCAGTAGCTTTTTCTCTGTATTTGCTAGAGCCTTCTGCTTCTGACAACTCTTGTTCAGACCTTTCCTGAAATCCCTCCTATAGCATAACCAACCTGCTTCCTGTAATTTCACTTGCTAGTTGAGCTTTTTAAAAAACTTTTCCTGGTTAGCATCTGATCCATGACAATCCTTTCTACTGCTTTCAATTTACTGTCCTTAAAAAATGCTTTTCTTCTGAGAGGAATAACTGGCTCCTTGCCTTCAAATGACTAGATGCTAAGGAAGTAACTTTTTTTTTTCTTTTTTCCTGTACCAGGTCTGCACTTCCTGTACACCCAACAGAGAGTATGTGCGAGTATTTGATGTGACAGAACGCACAGCCCTGCACAGGCATCATACTGGCAGGATGTGCCACAAGTGTGGGGCACAGTTGAGAGACACAATCGTCCACTTTGGGGAGAAGGGGACGTTGAGACAGCCCCTGAACTGGGAAGCAGCAACAGAAGCTGCAAGCAAAGCAGATGTGATTCTTTGTCTGGGTTCCAGCTTAAAGGTAACTTTAGAGACTCGGTGAAGATTGTTAGCAGCATTCCCTCTTGGTGAGACACCTTGGTGCTGAGCAGTCTCCTCCCAAACAGACAACTATAAACTCTGGTGTCAGGATTCGCCCACCAACTGTGATAGTCTCTCTTCCTCCCTCTTTCCCCTCCTGGTAATACATTCCTTTTCCTCTCACTGATAACAGTTCATAGTTACATCTGCCTTTGGCTATACTGATAATCTCTATTTTGTGGCAGGTTTTGAAAAAATATCCACGTCTTTGGTGCATGAGCAAGCCACCTACCCGTCGTCCAAAATTATATATTGTGAACCTCCAGGTGAGAGCCTTTTTTGAACTGGGTTTGAAGGTTTGGGTGAAAGCGGTTTTGGTGTGTGCTGTGCAGGTGACCTGCTGAGGCTGCCTGCCCTGGAGAGCGTGGGGCCTAGAGCCAGGCAGGAGTTCCCCATCTGGGCCTGTGGGGACGGCCCCAGCAGCAGCACAGGGTGGCCAGGCCAGGCTGGGCCGCGCTTGGGGATTCCCGCAGTGGCGGGTTTCGTGTCGCTCCTCCAGTGGACCCCGAAGGACGACCTGGCCGCCCTGAAGCTGCACGGCAGGTGCGATGATGTCATGAGGCTACTAATGGAGGAGCTCGGGCTGGAGATCCCGAGTTATGACCGGTGAGCGAAGGACATGGCTGTGGGCGGCTGTGCCACGATGTGGGGCAGCCGTGCCATGCTGACTCCCCCCACCTGTCTCTGGCAGAGTGCGGGACCCCATCT
The DNA here is from genome assembly GCF_036417845.1 of Apteryx mantelli. Lineage (NCBI taxonomy): Eukaryota > Metazoa > Chordata > Aves > Apterygiformes > Apterygidae > Apteryx > Apteryx mantelli. Next base: position 17,603,308 of record NC_089996.1, on the reverse strand, counting down.
TCATGCTGGCCGAGCCACTGCGCCCCGGTGAGGAAGGCACCCACTCGCGGAAGCCGGTGGCCCCCCCGCGCGGTGCGGATCTGCCGGCGGCCGTGGCACCGCGGGAGGAGCCGCCGCCCGCCCGGCCCGGGGGCTGGCTGGGCCGCGGCTGCGCCAAAGGCGCCCGGCGCAGGAAGAGCAACTGACGGCGGCGGCGGGGCCCGGGGGGCCGGCGGTGACGCGCCCCAAGATGGCGGCGGGACCCGGGGCGGCGCTGCAGTGACGCGCCCCAAGATGGCGGCTGGGCGGGGCGGCGGGGCGGGGGCGGGGCGCGGCGCCGCCGCCGCCGCCGCCGCTGACAGCGGCGCAGCCATGCTGCGGAACGGGGCGGCGGCGGGCGGCGGCGGCGCGGCGCACCGGCCCGTGCGCGTCTGGTGCGACGGATGGTGAGTGGGGCGGGCGCGGCGCGGGTGGCAATAAACGGAGTTCGCTGAGGTGCTGCCTCCGGCTCGTCTGTGATCGCCGCGGCCGGGGCGCGGGATGGGCCGGGGAGCGCCGCTGCCCGCGCCTTTCCCCGGGGGCGACCGGGACCGGGACGTGCCCGGCTCTGAAACGGCCCTGCCGCTCTGCTCCTTCATCCCGGTGCTGGGAGCAGCCCCGCGCAGCGGCGGGGGGAGGCCGCCGGAGGGGGCCGGTGACACCGGAGCCGGTAATGCCGGTAACGCCGGAGCCCCGTGCCCGTGACACCAGTGCCCTTTTGCTCCCTGAGCTGCGATGCAGCCAGGGCTGCACTTGGGCACTGGGTCCATTTCCTTAAACAAGTTCATCGCAGCATGACAGCGCGCAGCCTTCGTTCCCCTCGCTGAGCTGGGTATAAATACATTAGTCACTGCTGCACCGTGGCAGCAGCGAGACCTTTGGCTCCGTGGGGAAGGTCCCCCACAAGGTCTCAGCGGCGTGCTTCCTTGTGCCCCGGCTTACGCAGGCCTTTGCCTTTCCAGCTATGACATGGTGCACTATGGCCACTCAAACCAGCTGCGCCAGGCTCGGGCCATGGGAGATTATCTGATTGTTGGAGTCCACACAGATGGTAAGAGGTTTTCTCAGCTTTTCACCTCATGCCACCTCTAGAATCACCCAGCAACGTTAGCCCTGAGGTAACGAAGAACCTGGTACAGAGCGTATTCCTTCCTACACCTCAAGGAGCAGCAGCTACCAAAAGAAAAGTTTTTCTTCCCTGGGTAAGGGAGTGAAGTTATCCTTTTCACTCTTTCCTCAGTGCTGGATAGATAGCTCGGAGCTTGCAAGGTTCTTTGCAGGCGTGATCTATGTTATAAAAAGAATTAAATCAATTAAAAATCCATCCTGTTATCCTGGTGCAAACTGCAGTAGTGTTATCCCAACTCAGATTTCTGTGTGGAGAACACTTGTTTCAAGCCCATGTGAAAGTATGCATACTAGCAATTTGTTCTTGCATATGAAGATGGATTTCAAATTGATTTTATTATTGGTGCATATTTCCTAACATAAACCAAATGCAGCATGAAGATATTGATAAAAAGGGAATTTCCTCTTTGGGGACTGCCAGGAAGCCCAGGTGATCTCCTCACTAAGGCACATCTGGTTACAAGGAGTCACTGTCTCTTTATGTCTTCAAAGTTAATTCCAGGGCCTTTGTTATACGTTTATAAAATGTGACTGAACTAAAACCTGTTCTGATCTAGCTTGGGCTTCCGTCTCTACTCCCAAGCAATTTCAAGCTGAGCTTGGGCCCACAGTGAAGCTCACCTGCCTGTGAACTGAGTAAGGCTCCTGTAGGTGAGAGTGCTCATAGCTGTAGTGCGTATTTCTAATTGAGATTTTCTGTTTCTCTCCCAGAGGAGATCGCCAAGCACAAGGGCCCCCCTGTCTTTACCCAGGAGGAGAGGTACAAAATGGTGCAAGCCATCAAGTGGGTGGATGAGATTGCTCCAGGAGCTCCCTACGTCACCACACTGGAAACCTTGGACAAATATAACTGTGACTTCTGTGTGCATGGTGGTGAGTGGTGTTCTGAGGTGATATTTGTATTACCACAGCCCCTCTGGGGCTTGTGTGTACTTGCTTTTCTTGCTGCGCACCAAGGAACATTCTGGCTAGCACTGATGATCAGAAAATACCTCATTTGCACAGACTTCTGTGTTGCCATCACCTGCACTGGTCAGTACAGCTATTGCTGTTTGGTATTCTGGAGAAATACGTTTGCATGATAGGCACTGTAGGAGTGCTCAGCTCAGCTCCCCTGGTTTCAAGCATCCCTTTTGCTTACAAAGATGAGATGCATTGTCTGACAATTATCCTGAGATTGCCATCGGCACAAGCAAGGGTTTGTAAATAATTATTTAACAGTGAAAAACAGTGTTATAAAGGCAAGAGTGCAAAAATACAATCATGTTTATATCTACTTATCCTGAGAGGAGATCAGATGTGAAGGGCTTCTTTATCCAGCTGATAAGCTGGATATGCGCTTAGCTGACTGTGGTCTGAGACCTAGTTCGTATATGAACATCTTTCAGTTTACAGTCGCTGAAGAGAAACTGTTCTGAGGAAACATTCTTGTTTTCATACCCTGTCCCCTTCCTTGGGCTACTTCTTGGGTTCATTCAGCTTCAGCCCCTTCTCTCTACGCCTTCGAAGGTACTTTGTTAATTTAATTAGGAGTAGTCTTTATGCTCATCTCACTTCTCCTTTGATCCCAGCTCCCTGCTAGCAATAATTCAAGTATTTCATTAAATATTATATATAAATACACATTAAATCATTACTCTTCCATAAGATAGAAGTGCTTTTTCACCTGGCAGGATGATTATCAAATTCCTTGTTAACTTTCTATGTGTTTTTTAATGTATTGGAACTTTATCCTTGAATGTAATGCCTGTAGCTTGCTATTATGCTTTTTGCTTTTGTATAGAATTAACACTTGGAGCCTCATTATCAGTGCTTGTTTGAGACCAGACGTGATGGTAATTGCCTGCACTGGAAGTGTGTTTTGGGTACCTGACCCCTTACTAGTCTCAGAGAGAGATTATGACAACACAGAAGCCCTAGTGGCCTTTGCTCCAGTTTTCCTGCTTTTATCCCCTCTGCCAAAACATTCAGTACTTCTACATGGATCATACTCCTAGATGCTGCAGCTTTGCCAGGCCATGTTTGTGCAAAGAGAAGTTTTGAAATAGCTGAGCTTAACTGGGAAGATGACAGATAGCAAATCCAGTGTTTCTGCCTCTTTCTTGGCTCATAGAGCAGTACTTGCAATATGTTCTCCCCGCTTCCCTTCACTATGTACCCTGAGGTAAAGGTGTGGAATTTTAGAAGAACTTAACAGCTTTTCTGAGCGTGCCGCAGCAATTATGTAAGAGTGAGTACAAGTGAGTTACCAGTGCCTGTGCTGTGTACTGGGTATTTTGCCAAATGAAAGCCTACTTAGGTTTTCACTTGTGAATATTTGAAACTATTGCTAAAGTCAGGTGAGAGGTGTTTTTGTAGGATGAGTTAGGAACCATGCCCAAGTAAGAACGAGAATTAACTTTGTAGTACTAGCGTAGTCTTACGGTGAAACAAAGCCCACTCTGTTTAGCTTATTAGAAACTTCAAAAAGTCTACTGACATCATTACAGAAGTGCCACCACTGAAGGAAAGCACTGGGTATTGAAGGACTGTTTAACTAATTAGAAAAGTTGTAACGTGAACTAATGGCTGAAAGCAGTGCTAGAAAAAATGAGGTTAAGTCTCTTTTCAACACTGAGGTTAATGGTAGCTGTTTGTTGTCATTCAGACAATAATTCAATCATGTCTGCTGTTGGACTCACTGCAGAGGCAACCGGATCAGATTTTCTGGACTGTCTAAAAGACAGTGGACTAGATGGACTAATGGCCTTTAGCATCCAGGAATATGCTTTTCTCCACAGTTAGGGAAGTTTTGCAAACCCCTGACACTTCCATGGGATGCAAGATGTTGGCTGGCCTTCAGATTGCAGGAGTTCTTGTCTGGCTTGCATGCTGGGCATACTCAGCTATTGCCGTACTTCCAAGATAGCCTTTGTGCAGGAAGGTGTGCAGATGTGATTCTGAGGCTTTTCTCTCTCTCTAGATGATATCACACTAACGATAGATGGCAAGGATACCTATGAAGAAGTGAAGACAGCTGGACGATACAGGTAACCTTTTGCAATTTTAATTTCTTATCCTGTTCTGAGCAGAGTTTCTGGGAGTTCCTGCCTGTGTCTGCCTGAGTCCCTGAAGGGACCTCAGATGAAACACAACTGTCTTCAGGTCACACTTTCATTTGCTGTAATGTATCACAGCTTTAGTTGCTCTCACAGTTTTGGCTTCTAGGAAGTGTTGCAGGCTAGCAGCTGACTGGCAGGGCCTTCCTGTCCCTGGCATATGCAGTTCTCATCTTGAAGCCTCATTGAGAGTTAGCTCTGTTGGGAAGGCTGTGCAAGGCAAGTTTTCCTCATATAACCAGTTCCTGTGGGATGAAAAAGATGCAGAGGCTCAGCAAACAAGTGTTATATTCTATATGGAGAGCTGATAGTGGGAAGACTTTTTTTCTGAGGCCATTCCCTGGTTTGGATTTATCAGATTTCTCATATATTCCTGTGGTAACGGGGGTAAGAAAAAGGCATATGCTCCTACTACAGCTTCTGCTTTATCCTTTGCTTGTCTCCCTGCAGGGAATGCAAACGCACCCAGGGTGTGTCCACTACCGACCTGGTTGGCCGCATGCTGCTCATGACTAAGGCTCACCACAGCAACATAGTGAGTCAGAGGGCTGTGGGTGGTGGGAGTTTGGAGCCTAGGACATAATCCAGCTCTTCCCTCTTGCTGTCTGAAAAGGCAGTGGAGCTCCTAGGTCTGCTCCTAGGTGCATGGAGAACTGGCAAGCTGGTTATGGGCAGTGACAGCAGAATCCTCTGCTTATATTTGCTTAAGCCTGACTGAGATTATAGTGTAGGTCCCATGCTGCTTTGGAAGGGAGTGGGGAAATAAAAGCTTTGTTCTCTGATAATTGGTGTGGGCTTCAGGAATGTTATGGGAAGTACAGGCTAGCCTGTGGTTTCTCTGAGAGTGAAATTACATAGTGCAGCCACATTGATCTAGCCCCTCACTTCTGTCAGAATAGGAAAGTCCCATTCTTACCACTGAGCTGCATTTTTTTGCTTACTACTGGCTCTGAGTCTCATCAGACCCTTCTTGAGTCTGCTCAGCTAACTACACAGTAGAAAGCTAACCTAACCAAAGAAAAAAGAAAGTCATTTTCTGCTGGATTAATGAGTTGAATCGACTTGGTATACAATTCAGTGAACTGCTTGTGTGAAGGAATGGGATGTAAACACCTAGATAATAGCAGGGACAAGATGAAGGAGAAACAAGAGAATTTAGGGGGTGAGGGAGATCCTTCTTTTAGTGTGCTGAGCTGTTAGACTGGCTTAACCGTATTATGTAAATTCACACCAAGAGTTGACAAAGTACCACAAGCTGTCTGCAGAGAGATCTGAGCCAGTCTCCAGTGGCGTGTCCTTGGAGGAGGGAGGGACATTGCCCTCTTAGGGGCCTGCATGGTTGAGGAGGGATGTAGGTGCGCAACACTATCAGCTCTGCAGGTTGGGCAAGAACCACTGTCACTGTGTGGTGTCAGACTGGGATCAAATAAGGGCAGGTTCCATCCAACTAATGCCGAGACATGACTGTGGTTAGATATTAACTAGCTTATCAGCATTTAGTGCCAGGTATCAATGGTGTTTGACCTGAGCAGGGACTTCCCAGCACTTCTGCCCCACGCAAACATATTTTTGGCTGATTGAGCTACGCGAGTGCTTAAACATATTCATTCTTTACTCTCCCTGCAGGATGAGGACCTAGACTATCGGAAGCACACTGACAACTTCGGGAAGGTAATTTTGTGAGTTCTGGGCTTGACTGTCTGGTTGTTCCAGTCCTGCCTGAGAAGGATTCCAAATGTGCTTTCTGGCCTGTATTGTGGGCTTGGCTTTTTCACATTTAGTAGTAACCTCAGTAAATCTCTGCCACCCCCGTAAAGTAGCTACTGCAGTCAAGAAATAGGCAGGTGGGGCTGCACAGGGCCAACACACTGGTGGAGTGAACTCTATTTTAGCGGCACCATAGACCTGCTGCACCCGTTGAGCCTTTGCGGTTTCTCTGGCTTGCTTATAATTTTTTTTTTTCGCTACTTCCTTGGGATCCAGCTCCCTGCTCTTCCAGCCCAGGGACAGCCTCTGTGGATACTCCTTTTAGTGCTGTGCATTGAGTCTGGGCAGTGTTTATGCAGCAGGCACGTGACTAGCATGCAGTTCTGCACAGAACTCACGTGCCTGGTCTTCAAATAGCAGAGGACTCTTACTGGGGTTCTCTGCCATTGTGTTCAGCCCATGTCTTGGGCTGCCTCTAAAGAGCTATCAGACTCTTTCTTTTCCTGGGTGTGGGATTGTCCCTGATTAACAAGTACCTGAACCTACACCTTGATCAAGTTCTTCACTCACTTGGGTTTTCCTGGTCTTGTGGACCAGGCTGAATCATCTTCTTTGGTCTCCTACATGTTGGATTATTTTCAGCAGGCTCTAACGGGTCTGTTGCGCTAATGTGGCTGTTTTCTGGTTCTTGGATGTGTGGAGACATATCTGGGCACCAAGTACTCTGCAAGGCTCCTGTCAGCTGAGTCCCCCTTCTATATGCTGCTATTTGTGTGGCATACCCTGGTGTTAGCTGAATTGTCTTTAGTCTCTTAAGTCTTTTAGAGCTGCTAACATCAGGGGAACAAAGCAGATGCCAGAGCAGGTGACTCGGTGGCTGTTTCCAAAACTGCCACGTGGCGGAGCTAAAACTCCATCTGCTGTGGCACCCGTGCTGGAGCTGGGATGTGGCTCTTTCTTGAGCTCTGGGTGATCTCCTTCCAGTAATCAGCTTAGCATACCATCTGTGCAGGTGAATGGGTAGACAGCCTTACAGCTCAAAAAGAGCGTATTCCTAGGAGGACGTGGGTAGGTTGTGCATTGTCTACTGGTTCAGTTAGTAAGTCCTGCCTCTCCTGGAAATTCTAGACTGTCCTGTAGCCCCCCTCCTTTCTAAACTTTCTTCTCAGCATCTTCTTACCTGCCTGCTTAGCAGATGATTAGACTGTGTCTAACAAAGTGAAAAGGGATGTTTGTGAGATTGCTCAAATATTTAGTTCCAGGAATGTAGGAAGTACAAGCTGCTAAGAGCTGTGATTCTTTCTGTCAAATTAAGGTATAGCCCTGCCTACAGCTGTATTCTGGTGGATATATATGTGTTGACCAAATTACCTCTTGAAGCCTGTTTGTTTTCCTAGGGGCCAAAAGGTCGCAGTCCCTGGACTGGAGTCTCACAGTTCCTGCAGACATCTCAGAAGATAATTCAGTTTGCATCTGGGAAGGAACCACAGCCAGGAGACACTATCATCTACGTGGCTGGAGCCTTCGACCTGTTCCGTATCCTTGACTCTGTTTTGTCAAGAGAGTAGTGCTGGTCTGCTTGTCTGATATTCTCATACTTTTAGGCACCAGATGAGGATATTTGCCTCTCCTTTTTTTCTGTAGGTGTGTATGTGAGGGAGGAGGCAGGAGTTCTTACTGGCAGTTTCTTAGCCAGTCACAGGATGCTGAGAAAAGAGCTGCAGGTCCTCCATAGAGAGGATTTATGGCTGTTGGAGGACTTCAGGAAAGAAAATGGTTGGATACTCTAAGATCATACTCTAGACCCTTTTGAGGACTAGCTGTCACAGATCAAGTGACTGCTGTTTAGAAAGTGCAGGGCGTTCAGAGTAGACACTTCCTCCCCAGGACAGTCTTTGAGGCATTGTGCCAGAGCGCCTGAAATGGGTAGAAATTTTGGACAAAGGCAGCATTGAAACTATGTAAGCTGAAGCTAAAAAGATGTCTGGCTTCTTCCCAGAACCTGTGGAACCAGAGGAGGAAGGAAGCAACTGCTCCTAGCACACAGGCAGCAAGTGATATAAAAATAAAATCCTTGGGTTTCCTGTCTCCCACTGTGGTTTCCCAGTGCATTTGTTTCCTGCTGCTTCTCCCTCTTTCTCCCTGTTAGTTTCAGTTCCTTAAACAGGTCTGCAGATATTGGGCACGTGGATTTCCTGGAGAAGGTTCACCAGCTGGCAGAAAGACCCTACATCATTGCTGGGCTGCACTTTGACCAGGTCTGAATATGACGTTGCCCAAAGCATTGGCTCCCATGGCCACATTACCTCACTGACAGAGCAGTTTGGCATCTCCTCTTTCTGAAATAAGCATGCTGTGCTCTGGAAGCCAAGGAGAGGGATGTATTGGCCAATACAGGATTTCAGTGTTGGGAGAAAGTGAGGTGGAAGGGGTTGCTTTGAGTCTCTTCTAATGATGACTGGTGCTTTGCCATAGGAAGTAAACCGTTACAAAGGGAAGAACTATCCCATCATGAACATCCATGAAAGAACACTCAGTGTCTTAGCCTGTAGGGTAAGTGTCTACAGCTCTGTCACTCCTGCACTCTTCTAGAAATTGCCTGGGAGTTGGTGTTGTCTACTTAGTAGCCAACAGTCTTGCATGAGTTCTTTAATGTGCACTGAGAAGGCAAAGTCAAGGCTGATCACTTTGGCTACCAGAGGTCCTGGTGTGCTCCTGTGAGGAGTCGCTGGGCTCATCTGGCATCCTGGCTAACATGAGATGTGGAACCCTTTCATCTCTCTTCCACTGGCAACAAAAAGACAGAATTCTCTGCAGAGTGCTGCTCTGCACTACATTAAAGATGACTGTGTTCTTGCAGAAAGGAATCCACCCCTTTGCACCAGGGGAGAAAATTCCTGGCAAACAAATGTAGGGAGCCCCAGAAATGCTTGCCCTGAGCAATTAATCTTTGGATTTGCTGTGTACACATTACCAGAAAGCATATTTTTTAGTGGAAGAAAAAGGTGCTGTGTGACAAGTACTGGATGGTAAACTCACTTTCCAGTTCCCTTATTTGAGTTCCTAAATTCATAACCAGATGAGCTGCTCAGGTCTCTTTAGGAGACAGGCTGGATTCTGTTTTTTTTTTAATCTGGACACTTTACCTGGTTTCTCTTCTAGTATGTCTCAGAAGTGGTGATTGGAGCCCCCTATGCTGTCACTGCTGATCTGCTGGATCACTTCAGGGTGAGAGTCTCTGTGTATAGATAGATGTTCATGAAGATGTTGGTCATTAATGTGCTGAGGAAACTGAAGTGGGGCAGGAAAATGCAGGGATGTAGAAGAGAGATTGTCTGCTCAGCATGATTACAGGAAGCTCGGGAAGCATCACCAAGCCTAGTACATGAGGGTTGGCTTTGCTGATCTCCAGGCTACTCTGCAGTGAGGGCAGTGGTGGAGAAAGTTCCTTTCATCTTTTGGAGGGAACATGATAATGTCAGTGACTTTGTGCACCTTTCTAGGTAACGCTTGTGTGCCATGGGATGACTGAGGTGGTGCCAGACAAGGATGGTTCCGATCCGTATGAGGTAAGCTGCTGTCATCCATGCTTCCTGCTCTCTACCTTTGTCCCCGTTTGTGATAGATACAGCATGGCTTGGGTCATGTTCCCGAGCTGAGAATCTGTACTGCAGTGGATGCTACCCAAGGAAGTCCTTGGCAGGTGATTCTGTTTTTCATCCTTCCCCGAGGTAGATACTTGGAGCAGAGCCTCTAAATCATTCACAACAGCTCCATTCTATTAGTCACTGTTTTGTTTTGCCTGTTTCTAATGCCTTCGTGGCAGAGTGAGAAATCCTCTGATCTTTACTCTGTGCCAGCCCTAGGCAGCCTTGCTCAGTTTCCATGTATGTGAAGCTCTGCTTTTGGCAGTGATTTATTCTGCTTCCTAGGAGATCACTTTGTGTCGTGCCTGGCTGGGTGCCCACAGAACCTGCTGTGACTTCTGCTCAGCTTTCTTTTACTGAGCTGTAAATCCAGAGGTCCTGCATGTTTTTCCCAGCTGAGCCTGCTGTGTTTGTTCACAGGAACCGAAGAGACGTGGTATTTTCCAGCTGGTGGACAGTGGCAGCAATCTCACCACAGACTTGATTGTACAAAGAATCATCAAGAACAGGTTGCCTTTCTTCATCTCCCAGTTCTGTCACATGCTGTTTAGTGTAGCTTGTCTGAGGACTATTTAACAGGATCGAACAGAAAGAAAGAGTTGCCTAAAGGCACAGAAGAGAGGGAATCAGTGAACAGGTCCTCCTTCTTCCACAGCTTTGTTTTGAAACTTTGGGCGGGCTGCTTAGATGTGGATTTACTGGACTGTATGGGAAAAGGAATAGCTACACTGTACTATGTTAGAATGTCCTTCACCGCATGTGTTCTATTATTTTTCCTCCCTCTCTATTAATGATAAAATTTCCTTGCTGTATTCTTGGGGGTACAGCATTCCGTTACACTCAGAGCTTTGCTCTTTTAGGCCTGAGACCTTCACCTTCAGTGACTTTGGCTGAGGCCAGTTGTAAAATTGAATTTGATATTGCAGCACTAAGTGGCCTGTCCCAGGATGGACTAAGCATGGTATAGCAACATCTTCTGCAGAGGGGGAAATAAGCAGTGTTCGTACAGAGTGGGAATCTATGACTTCTGGAGTGATCATAACAGTTGTGGAAATGTGCTGGATGCTGGCTCTAGAAGAGGTGCGTGGGAGTTAATGATGAGGTTTCTGAAATACTCTTGGAGCAAAGCAGCATAGGAGAAGGCAGTTGGTCCCGTTTTGGGCTGGTTGTAGTCTCCTAGAGATATGGATGGATGAGAATCTCACGCAGTTTCCTGATTCTTGCAGGCTGGAGTTTGAAGCTAGGAACCAGAAGAAGGAAGCAAAAGAGCTGGCTGTGTTGGAGGCCATGAAGAAACTGGAAGAAGAGAAGCACTAGGCCAGCAGGGAACTGATGTATGGGTTGCAAAATGCTGCAGCCTCACCCTCCTCTGGAGGAGCAAAGAGCTTTTCCAGAGAGGACCCCTAAACAAGGACACTGCTGCTGGCATGCACAGGATGTATTATCCCACCCACGTCTGTCCTAGCTCCTCTTGCACTAATTATACAGACGTAACGAGTTGGGATCCTGCTGCCTAGTTTTTCCTCCATTAATCAGCCCCTGTTCCCTTTCCCAAGAGGAGATTTGACAAAAGAGAAAATGGTTTTAATTCTAACTAATGTTTTAACATGTTGATGTGCTTTTACCTTCTGCCATTTCTGGCTTTTAGTAGATGGGAAGTGGAGCAGCTCCCCGGGCCCCTTCTGCCCCATTCCAGGTTCTGCTGTCCTGGTTGGAGTCTGCGTTTCAGACCAGCCCTTCAGTGTGTGGTGTGGGCTGCTTTACAGACTGGAGAGAACAACCTTCCTGGGAAAAAGGACACGGCACTCATAATTCCTCGTGAGCTGTTGGTTAGGGATGTTAGGCTGTCAGTGTGACTGCTGCTGGAGATGCTGACTGTGTCCTGTGCTATAAGATTCCCCGTGTTGATTCTTCTCTGCTGCTGCGTCTGCACAAATACCAGACACAAAGCTACTTCTGGTTTAACTGGATAAAGCCTTTCTCCAGCTGTGACTGGTGCCAGTGCATCATTTGTTTCCCCAGTAACTGGCAGCAGCTCAGCATCTGCTGAGGGGTGAGTGGCTAGTAGCAAGGGACCCTCAATGCTAGTGGTTTCCCTGGTGAGTAGAGGAATTTCTGTGTGAGGAGTGGGAATGTTGGGGGGGGTTGCCAAAGGCTCTTCCTGTTGCAAGATATGCAGGAGACCCAGTTCTACGTGTAGACCATGCTCAGAGCTCTGCTGGCTGTTGCTGCTGAAGTTCACCTTGTATCTTATAGGTGTTACCTAAGGGAGTTATCTTGTGAACTGAAATTCCACGTATCTTTTATTGAGGCTGAATTGCAGCATGTTCACCTCCTGTGGGAAGTGACAGGGCCTGAGGAGGATGGGTCTGGGAGAAGTCAGGTGCTGGGCTGAGCCCTCTTCTGCCTCTTACATTCCAGGGTACCGTGCTGGGTGTCTCGGGCCACTCCCTGCACTGTGCTGTATAGTCCTTCCAAGCTGATTCTTTTTTTTCCTCTCTGTTGTACACTTCTGTTGCTGATCACTAATAAAATGTTAAAGAGTTGTGTGTGGGTCTCTTTGGGCCTTGAGTCCAGGCAGCAGAAAGCTGCCAGGTTTTTGGGTGGAACTGTCTTCAAAAGAAGCTTTTCCCTAGGAGCTCTAGCTAGAATTCAGTGAGAGTTTACTAGAGGTATGAAAACAAACTATTTGCCCTTGGGCAGACCAGCCTCAGCTCTGGGAGACTGTTAAATTTGTTCTGGCATGCGGGTTAGAGATCACTGTGGAGCCAGAAGCCATTTGTTCTTTCCCTGTGAGGAGGTTTTTGCTGAATTCACTAAAGAATTGAGCCAGACAGTGTGAGGGGACCTTTGTTGTGCTGTGTTTTGGGGTTTTATCTTTCCTGTACTTTAAAGCTGCAGCAGAATTTGCATGGGAAGGTATAGTGTTGCTGCAGTTTGGCAGTCACATAAACCATGGAGGGGTAGGGAGTTGGGAGATGGTTTGAAGACTTCTGCTGTGAACTTCATCTCTTGTGACTCCAGGTGGTGTGGGCAAGTGAACCTCGTAGGTCTATTCTGCCTTGGATGGTGGCTCTGGTGTGGCAGTGGTGTGTGCAGATCTATCATGGAGTTTGTGCGGAGAGCTCACATCTGTGTAATTGCTAATCCCAGATCTGGTGTTCACATGCTGGCATTTTGGTAATGAATGTGTCATCTGTGACAAGGTGCTATCTGGAGCCAAGACACCCACTTGTGTGGGAACAATCCCATCCTGGGCACAGGGCAGGAGGGGGCTGGAGAACTTGAAAAGCTTCTTTTCCACCCCCAAAATGTAGCTGGAGCCCTCTCTGGTGCCTCTGCCAGGACTGGCAGACCCATCCCTGTGCCATGCTGAGTGTGAGTGACCAGGGTGTGAGCGTGCCTGCTTGTCCCGGGCTCCCCCGGAGCTGTGCCTACAGCTTTGGGTGCCTCGTCAGCCGCACGGCTGCTGCCGAGGCCCGGATGGGACAAGGGGGCCTAGGGAAGGGCCAGTCGGTCCTTGCTGTGTGGACGTTGGGCTCCTGTCCCCAGCTGGACAGGCTCTGTCGCAGCAGGCGTGGGGCTCCGGGCTTCCCCTTCCCCGGGGTGCCAACAGGCTGTGCACAGCTCAGATGAGCAGGGGGAGGGCTCTGCCCCAGCCCAGCGCTGCGCTTTGCGGAGAGCCTCTCCCCGAGCACCTCTGCGCCTGGAGGAGTGGAAAGGGCAGCGCCGGGGAAGCGAGCGAGTGACCCGCTCCTGCTGCTGCGCAGGGAGACGCTTCCACCCCACCCAGGAAAGATGCCTGCCTTGCCCTCGCCAGCCGGCTGCAGGGTCCTGGCTGCCATGAAAAGCCCCTTGCCCTGCTCCCTGCCGCGGTGGTGATGCTCTCCAGGGACGGGACGCCTCCCTCCCAGTGGGGCTCAGCAAGTCCCCGCTCGTGCCGGTGCCCCCTCCGGCAGGAGCCCTGCCGCTTCCCGCGCTTCTGCAGCGCTGTCCCCTGCCGGATTTTGCCCTGGGCTGGGGAAGTTGCTCCTCACCCCTGAGAAGAGCAGCAGCTCCCGGCGCTGCCCGGCCCCACCTGGAGTTCGAGGACGGCAGAGAGCACGAATGACCCCTTTGCGGCCACAGGAAAAAGTAGAGACTGCAGAAGAGTTTGTAATTAAAAACAAACAACTCGGCTGCAGTGACAAATCCACCCCGGGCTGAGCATTTTCCATGTAAAGGAGCTGCCTCTGGGCCACAAATGGGTACAGTTGTTATTAAAAAAATGACAAAACTATTTAATTTTTGCTCTCACAGCGCTCGGGTGCCTGCCCACTGATATCACTTGTTCGCCTGGAAACTTCAGCTTCACTTGATTGGGGCAATTTTGCCTGGTGAAGCTGCTGTTCCTTGTGGCCTTTTTGCCATTTCTGAGCAGAAATCTTCTGCATTTGATATTGCTCACTCCAAGTGCCTCTGGGCCCTTCTCCTTCCACGCTTGCGTTCACTGACATCCTGCGAGTCCCAAGGGGCAAAAATTAGCATGGTAAAGTAGGAGAAAAGCTCATGAATTTCAAGTTTGTGAGTTTTTCTGTGTTTTTTTTTTCTTTTATTTTCTTTTTCCCCAACTGCAGAAGGCTAGCCTCTGGTTCCTGAGCTGACCCCTTGGCAGCCTCCCTTGCACTGCACAGTGCAGCATGTGCCTACGTTTCTCTAACGTGCTGGAAGGGTTGTACCAGGCTCCTTAGCACTTGCAAAAGCAACTGGGTGCTGGGTGCTGGGGGCAGCTGTGGCCCTGTGTGCTGCCGTGCTGCTTGCCCTGGGCTCCAGGGAAAGGGCAACGTGGGCGAGCAGGGCCTTGGTGCCTGCAGGCCCCTGCTGCCCCGGCCAGAGCCCAGACCGGCTCCTTGCGGCATGTCGCTCCCTGCAAGCGGTCCCCTGTCCGGCTGCACCCGCAGCCCCAAGGGAATGCTGCAGCGGAGCCTCTTGCCCTGTGTGGCAGCTTCCAGAGGGAGATGAGGGTGGAAACAGCATTGGTGCGGAGCTGGTGCGTTGCAGCCGCTGGCAGGAAGGGGCTTGTGCAGCGCTCAGTCTCTGGAGGAGAGCAGACGGGGAAGCCGCCCCCCCCCCATCGCCCCAGCTGGGTGGTGATGAGCTGAGCACTGCGGCGGTGTCGGTGGTGCCTGAGATTGGGGAAACAGGGCTGTGCCCGGTGGCCGGTGCTGGCAGCCCTGGTCGGCTCCAGCGTGTGCTCGCAGCCCAGGCATCCTCGTCCTGGTGCTGGATGCCATCGCGTGTCCCCAGCAGCGGCATTGCCCTCCCCGGTGCCCCTGGGGCTTCCTGCAGTGTCTGGCTGGGCTGTGCAGGGCAGGCAGTTTGGGGTGGGCAGCACCTGGCTGTGAGCAAGGCCAAGCTGCATGGGGGGCACGGTGTGTGTGTGTGTGTGAGGGGGGGCACGATGGGGCCGCGTCTCCCCTGGGGCTCACAGGGGTTGAACCTTGCTCCTCGCCCGGGCAAAGCAGCACCCCAGCTCGGCTGGCACCACGCGGGGATGGCAGTGGGTTGGAGCTGCCCGGCCGCGAAGGCGCTGCGGGGGCGGGAGGCGAGCTGTGGCACACACAGACGGGGCCAGGGGCTCTGCCCAGGAAACGCTGGTCGGTAACGACCCGACTCTATTAGTGCAACCCCTGGCAAAGCCCAATTGAGCTCTGTTAATCCCTGCAGCTCGGCCACACCAGCACCCTGCGCCATGCTCTGCTGCTGGTGCCAACAAGCGTGGCGGCTCTCAGGTGAGCGTGGCAGCGATTTGCCGGTCGTGGTCAGAACGTGATTTTCCATGGGGGGCTTGGAGCAGCTGTGGGCACCTGGAGGGCACCAGCCGCTCGCTCCAGGGCCCCTGCACTGGGGCTGGGGCTGGTGCGGGAGCTCAGCGGCAGCAGGGACAGGCTCTGGCTCCCCTCCTGCCCACACCAGGCCAGCCCCTGCACTTGGGGACACGGGGGTGGCTGGGGCCAGCACAGATGGCACCAGCATGGTGCCCTCCAGCCGCCCTGTTGCGCTCCGTTAGCGGCCCAGAGCTGCCGCCTGCCCTCATGCCTGGCATTCGGCTCCAGGGCCCTGGGCGAGGCACCTGGTGCCTGGCCCCGGGTCCGGCACTGTCCCCACTCTGGGGCTGGCCCTGGCCTCGCTCGGCCTGATCGAGGCAGCTGGCCTTGGTGGGCGACCAGCTGCGGCAAGGGGGCTCAGCAGCTACGTGGGCGAGACGCATCCCCTGCAGCAGCTCCGCTTGCCGGCACCTGTGGCAGCTGGTGTGAGCCGTGCACAGAGCTGGGGCGCGCCAGGCTCGGGCCCCCCCCACAGCCCTCCAGGACGCTCCCTGGGCTGTTCCAGCGTCCCAGCCCCACAGTGGGTTCTGGGCTCCTCCTGGCTCCATTCCTCTGCGCGCAGGGGCCACTAAAGCTCCTGCCGCTCCAGAGGAGGCACAGCCGTGGGCTGGCGCTGCTCCGCGCGGGTCCCGGTGCAGCAGGTGCTTCCCAGACCCCAGGTGCACTCCCCCACCCCGCGGGCTGTCCCAGGCGGCTCCCCCCACGCCCATTCCCAACGCCACCACATGGACACGGGAGACGCAGCCAGTCCAGGCACATTTATTGTCGGAGCTGTGGTCCTGGTGGGATCGTATTGGTGCTGGCTCATGCGTCCGTGCACTCCGTGGGGTCCAAGGACATGGTCACGTCTGCCTTGCACTGGAGGGCGCCCGGCGCTCCGGGCAGCACCTGGCAGCTCCGCAGCTCAGGGGACACATCCATCACACACGGCACCTGCAGAAGAGACCATCAGCGGCGGGACTGGTGTCCCCAGAGAGCACAGTGCTGTGGGAGGCAGGGACCCTCCGTGCCCCGAGGCCTCACGGGTTGGCGACCCAGTCCTGGTCCTTGCTGGGGTTGGAGCGCGGCACAAGCACCCGGGGAGCCCTGCAGCACTCCCAATCCTCATATGTACCCGTGCCTTGGAGCCCTGCTGGAGGAGCTGGGGCACCCCAGCACCCGGCCTGGCCTGGAGCCTCGCTGGGGACGTGGGGAGCCCTGGAGCTCCCTGTGGGCAGACGACTCGGTTCCTGCTGCTCGCTAAGGCGCGGAGCCCCACGGGCACCCCGGGGCCCCGCCGCAGGTCCCAGTACCTACCGTGGTGCAGAGCCCTGCAGAGGACCCGGGGAGCCGCCCCACCACGGCGCCCACCGTGCCCGAGCTCTGCTGGGCAGTCTGGTACTCACCGCAGTGTGCGCCCGCACGCGGGGGCCGTGCTCAGCGGCGCCGTCGGTGTCGGAGCGGCGGATGTAGGGCGAGCGGCGGAGGCTGGAGAGCAGCCCCGAGGCTCTGCCCACCGAGTAGTAGCTGGGTCCGGCCGCCTGCTTGTACCAAGGCGCCGCGGGGCGGCACAGCAGGGCCAGGGCCAGGGCCAGCCCCAGCCAGCGGGCAGCACGCATGGTGCCGGCAGGACCGCAGCAGCGCCGGGGCTGCTGCCGCCGCCTTTATAGGCAGGTGGGGGTGCGCCGTGCCCACCTCGTCCGCGCCTCCCCCCGCCACAGCCTTCGAGCCCGCCTCCCCGGGGTGGCAGTGCCCAGGGGAAGGAGCTGCTCGCCCCAGCCCCGCTCATTAGCGCGTCCTGGCGCCCGCCCTGGGCCCAGCCCCAGAAAGGGCCCCTGCCTGCTGCCCCCGCCGGGCTGCGCTGTGCCGGGTGAGGCTCGGAGCGGGTCCTGGCCGTGGGGAACCAAGTCTGGCTGCGGGTCCCAGCCTGGCACCGGGCTGCACCCCCACAGCCCCCTCCCCCGGCAGGGCTGGCGGCTCTGCCCACGGCTGAGCATCTCCGGAGCCCAGAAGCACAAGGGACACCAGGACAAGCGGATCACGGCAACGAGTTTATTGAAGCAGTCCAGGTAGGGATGTTACAGCTTGGAGCCCAACTGTCCCCAACTGTCACCACTGGCGGCTGAGCGACCGGAGCAGAGCACCACAGGGCAGCGAGCGCATCGTGAGGACGGGACCTGCCCCTCGCCACAGCCGCAGGCAGCTCCGGCATCTGCCTGCGAGCAGTCCCCGTTGCCTGGGCGGAGGCAGCGGCTCCCAGCTCTCGTGCGCATCCACGGAAAGGTGGATCCGGACCCGGATACACGGGGCTGCGGGGCGGCTTCTGCACGACGGTCACGGGGGACCCCAGCTTGCTGCGGCCGAGGGCGGCTGGCGGGGGACGAGCGGCTGCCCGGGGGGGGGCCCCCGCCGGGCTCCGGCGCGGCCGCTCGGGGGAGCCGCGCTGTGCTGCGCCGCCCGGGGCCCCGGGCCGGGCCCCCCCCGGGGCCGGGTCCCCCCGGGTCCCCGCGGCGGGGCGGGCGCGGTCACTCGCGGAACTTCCACTCCTGGCGGCACATGGGGCAGTGCTGCTGCACCTGCTGCGAGTTGAGCCACTTGAGGATGCAGTGCATGTGGAAGCAGTGCGAGCACTGCCCCCACACCAGCGGGCAGTCGTCGCCGGGCACCTTGCCTAGGACCAGACACCACGTCACGCCGCGTCACGTCACGTCACACCGCGTCACGTCACGCCGCGCCGCGCCCCGTACTCACAGTCGGGGCAGCAGCCGTTGAAGGCCATGCGGCAGATGCCGCAATTCTCGTCGTTGGCCACCCAGAGCCAGGAGGCGACACCGTTCCAGCCCCGGATCTTCACCCGCATCGCCGCCCGCCCCGCTCGCCGGAAGTCCCGCCCTTGCCCCTGCGGCGCCGCCGGAGCCGCCCGCTCCGTCGCCCCATAAGGCCCCGCGCGCGAGCGCGCGCGCGGCTGCTGCGCCTTCGCCGCCAGTCCCGCCCCTTCCGCCCCCTCCGCTTCCGGCGTCGGCACAGCGCGGCCGGAAGTGCAGGCCCCGGAGCGGAGCCGCCATCATGGCCGACAAGATGGACATGTCCCTGGACGATATCATTAAGCTCAACCGGAGCCAGCGGGGCGCCGGCCGGGGCGGCCGGGGGGGCCGGGGCCGGGGAGGCGCCACCCGCGGCGGCGGGCCCGGCCGGGGCGCCGTGGGAGCCGGGCGAGCGGGCGGCGGCGGCCCCGTGCGGAACCGGCCGGTGATGGCCCGGGGCGGCGGCAGGAACCGGCCCGCGCCCTACAGCCGGGTACGGAGCGGGGCCGCGGCGGCGGCGCAGCCGCTCGCGGAACTGGGGCCGGGGGCGGCGGTCCGGGGGCGGCGGGCTGGGTCGGACCAGGCCGGGGGGGCGGCGGCGGCGGCAGCGGAGGGGCGGCGGAGCGGGCGGCGGCGGGCCGGGCCCTGCCGAGCCGAGCCGGGGGGCGGCGGCGGGCAGCGGCGGCGGCGGCGGGCCCGCCCGCCCGGCGACCCTTTGTTCGCGCCGGCGGCTCCGGGGCGCGTGGCGGGCGGCGGGAGCCCCGGTCCCGGTCAGTGAGGTGCCGGTCTCGTTGCAGCCGAAGCAGCTCCCCGAGAAGTGGCAGCACGACCTGTTCGACAGCGGCTTCGGGGCGGGCGCCGGCGTGGAGACCGGCGGGAAGCTCCTCGTCTCCAATCTCGACTTTGGCGTCTCGGATGCGGACATCCAGGTGAGCGGCCCCGACTGCCCCATTGTGCCCGCGGCCGCCGTTCGCGGGGGGTTTCATTCATAGCATCGGCTTCGGGTGCTTCGTGTTGATGCTGTAGCCCGTAAGGTCCCGCTCCTTTCTGTGGTCTGGAGGGGTGATCTCCAGATCCTTTAACTCTAGGTTTGTGGTTGCCATACGTATTTCTTGTGCAGTTGTTTTGATGATGTGAAGAAGACTGCAATTCAAAAAAGCTGCTGGCTTCTTCTGAGTGCAGCTAATTGCATCGTAAATGACTGCAAGAACATTTGTGTAGGAAAATGCTGGTGTTTGGCTGAATCCTTCTGTGACTTGAGAACTTAGTATAAACTGTGTAAACACTTAAAATCTGCATATGTCATGAATTCAGTAACTATATTATAGGCACATCAGTTTGTTTTGTTTTTATAGGACTCGTTTACATAGTTTCTTTGTTCTAAAGTCACATTCTATTAAGTGTAAATGTATTCCTACGGAAGCATCAATCAGTGAAATTAGGAAGGTTTATTTGTGAGGGGGAACATTCCCACTTATGCTGTAATATCTACAGTTACCTTATATTTCTTACAGTAGTTCAATTTTTTAGCTGAGTTACCATGTCATGGTTTTATCACTTGTTTCAGCTCTGCTTTGGTTATCTGCCAGATACTTCAAGTCAGGTATATGGTATGATTTGTTTTTATGGCTGAATTGATCAGAACAGGGATTGAAATTGGTGCACCCACTTATTTGCTAGCTATAAGGGTACTATAACATATGGACAGTAAACTGTACAGCCACAAACATTTGTAACTGTAAGGTGCATCCCCACTAGAGGGCTTTGCTAGTTTGATTACATTGCAAAACACTTCACTTTAAGTTGGCTTTTGGTCCTGATGTCCCCCACCACGAAATAAATACTTTTTCATCTGTTAATTCATTTCAGTTACCCTATATGTTAATCTGGCTACGTCTGGAGAATTGAGAGTGAGTGTGTTTTTTCAGGTCACCTAGTTAACATTTGATTGGGTAATGCACTTAAAGCCACTTCTTTTTCCTATTTGAAGTTAGCTTTGGTTGAAATAAGTTTCTTGTTTGCTGTAGTCAGGCCCTGGTGTATAAAATGTGAGTCTGAAAAGTCACCTCAGTTCAGCTAGTTCTTGTGCTGTGTGTGGTAGTTAAGATATGTCTTTCCCACTGTTGGTTTGGACTGTAGGTGCTGATGAAGTTCCACGTGTGTTTTATTTAGCAGCAAAGCTGACTTAATAGGTTTGCGCCTGTTTGTTACTACCTATCTCATAATTTAGCACTTCCTAAACTGTGCTGGTTGGTTTCCTTGTTTCTATGCTGATCATGTCATTAATAAGGTACAGTGTAGCTCCGAGTTGTATTGGCAGGAATGGGTGACTGGAAGGAACCTAAAACAAGCTTTGCTCTTGGAGGAAACGTATATGGTGTTGTACCCTGACCTTTCACTGCTGCTCATGGAGAACCAGGGTTTTCTGTAGCATGGTGAGAGAGGCTGTTTCTGAAGACATCATCGAGCACCTCTTCATGTATGCTGCTCTGTATTCCAGACGGCTCGCATGGAGTGCTGTGTTAACATGCATGTCAGTTAAATGAATACAAGGTAGAAGCTGGCATACAGTCTTGCCTGGAGTGCTGCTTGCTTTGGAAGTGAGGAAATATTTATGGTGTTCTTTTCAAATACTTGGATAGTAGTAGTTCCTGGAGACAGTTGGAATAATGTTCAGGCTTTGCAGCAGATAATGGAAAAGGTGGCAGGCAGTCTCCCTTTGGACATCCGACAATTCTGGTGTAGATTTTGAGCTTTCGAGGCGTTAGCTGTAGTAGAAACTCGCAAAGCTGTGAGATGTCCCTAGTTGATTTACTAAAAGTAGCACCCACGAAACAAAGTTAGTGGCTCTGTTGCTGCCTCTTCACATTTCCACACTTGAAGACAGTGAGTGACAAGAGGCATACTTCAGTAGAGGACTCCTCCTAATCTCAATTTTGGGTATATATATTCTTAAGCTCCAAGATGACTGGATTGTTTTTTTAAATTGCAACTGGTCTAGCAAAGATTTTTTTTAAAAGAAGTCCAGCACATAGAAACTATGATCACCTTGTGAATCACTGCATTCATAGAAATAAAAATCATTCTTCTTCTGTGAAACGGATTATTTTTAAATAATGGCTCTGTAGATTCAGTCTCGGCACGAAGACATGCAGCTTCCCTGGGGGAAGCAGCAGGTCAACATCCCTTGAGCCTGCTCCACTGGCTGTATGAACACACCCTGCCAGTGGTGAATAAGTCTTATTTGCTTTTGCTGTGTGTAGCTGCTTCCTGAAGTTCTTCTAATGGACTTATGTTCCCCTCTTTCATAGATTCTTCTTCTGAATTGTGAATGATGTTTTAAAAGCACCTGTACTTGATGAAAGCTGGTGTATATAGGAAATGGCCAGTGCTTCGTCTTGGCTGTTCAGCATTAGCAGCGTGGATTGAAGTGTGCTCACTCTTCTCCCTCTGTTTCTCAGGAACTCTTTGCAGAGTTTGGGACCTTGAAGAAGGCAGCAGTGCACTATGACAGATCTGGCCGCAGTCTAGGGACAGCAGATGTGCATTTTGAAAGAAAGGCAGACGCTCTGAAAGCTATGAAGCAGTACAATGGAGTCCCCTTGGATGGTGAGTCTGCTTGGCTGTCTCTTGTGATGACTGGAGGAGTCCAGTCCCTGTGTCCCCCACACACGGACTTATTGGCTTCTTTTCTTCTAGGGCGCCCCATGAACATTCAGCTGGTTACGTCACAGATAGACACACAGAGGAGACCAGCACAGAGGTGAGATGCTGTACTGCCACATGAGTTGCTGTGCCTGGTCAGCATGGGGAGCGAATTTGCATAGCCTCTCTCTGTATAGGAAGCATGGATCCATCTTCCATTCTGCAAACTTCTGAGTGGCTGTTTGGGTTAACCAGAATGCACTATAACAGTTGCTTTTTAAAAATCACAGTGTAAACAGAGGTGGCATGACCAGAAACCGTGGTGGTACAGGAGGATTTGGTGGTGGAGGTGGCAACAGGCGAGGTAGTCGTGGTGGGAGCAGAGGGAGAGGCAGAGGAGCTGGAAGAACTTCCAAACAGCAACTCTCTGCAGAAGAACTAGATGCACAGCTGGATGCTTACAATGCCAGGGTAAGTGCTGCTCGTACTCGCAGAATAGTTCACCCTGCTGAATCTGGTGCTGGGAAACGTTAACAGCCCAGGGCTGGCAGGAGAGGGATCACTTCTCGGATCACTGGACTAAAATAGCCTCCCTCTAAAGCTGAGCAATGCCTTGTTTCTGCACTTAAGTTAACTTTCCAAAACACTTTATCAACTGCTGTTTCTTACTCATGGTTGAGAAATAGCCACTTTTCCAGCTTCCACAGACTGTCTAGACCCATGCAGGCTGGACTCTTTTGTAGCTGAAATAGCTGTGTATGAACAATAGCTGTATAACAAAACAACAGTGGTAATAGTCTGGAAAAACAAAAATAAAAACCATATGCAAAATAATGACACTGGATGCTAATAGCGAAAAGGTCAGCGATGTTGTTCATGGAATACAAGTCCATAAAGTGTAGAGCTGAATGAACAACGCTTCATTCAAAACTGGCTCAGGTGTCTTTGTGCCACAGCAAGGTTAATTGGTTGACAGGGAATCAAGGTTATGTGCATGTGTATTGTAATTTGAATCTTGCTGGTCTCTGTAGGTATGGGATAAAATTGAGGCGACAGCATGGGAGAAGCCAGAAAAATTGGTATGGACCTGTGCTGTGTTTTAGAACAGTCTTTGGAATTAGTGATGTATAAATAATATTTAAAAAAAGACTTGGAGGAATAGGAAGTGTAGTGTAGGGGTCCCATAGTCTTGTCTGAGCATGTCAAAGTGCAGTAGTTTAGCTCCAATCAAAAAATATCGCCTAGTAAGCATTTTGGTGCTTTAAACAAATTTGAATTTTAATCTGTGCATCTCTGTCCAGTAAAGCCAGTGAGTTGCAGTAGTTTGCTTGAGCTGAGCTCTCTCTAGAATAGAAAGCCAAGGGATCTTATGCTCGAGACACGAAGCTCCTTGTTCGACTCGAGCGTGGTTCTCGCGGCCGCGCACAGCCCAGGTCAACGCCTGACGGCGCTGTTCTTGCCTTGCAGATGGACACCAGCTAAAGCAGCGAGTGGCGGCGCATGGAAACGGACTCCAGACATCTCATTCCATGCTCTCCAGAGGGAGGGGTGTGCGACTGTGGCTACTAATATCAAGGATGGAATTTGTTTTACTTTTATGTTTTGAAATAGGTTTTAAACTCATGTAAAGGTTTTTTTTAATTCTGAAGCAGACCTGTTTTGTACCGAGTTATTTTTGGGATAAATTTTACTGGTTGCCTGTTGGGCCGAGGTGGCTTTTTCACCTTTGCCGTAATAAAATAGAAACGTGTCTAGAGCTGTGCGCGCCTGCTTCGTGTCGCGGCGGGCCCGGCCCGGCCCGGGTCCTCCGCCGCGCGCCGCCCCTCCCGCGGCGCTCTGCCCCGCTCCCCAGCTCTATGGCCCGCTCCGCCATCGCGCGGCTCGCGCGGCGGCCAATCAGCGCGCCGGGCAGCGGCCGGAAGTGAGACGCCGAGCTCGGTGGCTTATAACGGGAAGTGACGGGCGTGTCCCGGAAGTGCGGGGGTGCGCGGGCGGCGGGGCGGATCCCGGCGGCGTTGTCAGCGCGGCGCGGAGAGGCAGCAGGGCCGGTAGGGCGGGGCGGCGGCGGCCCGGGCCGCGGGGCGGCGGGCGGGCGGGGCGGGCGCGGGCCGCGGGCTCTGCGCCGCCGCGGGAGCCGGGCTCCGACGCCCTTCAGCGGCCTCTCGGGGTGCGGGAGCGGCGCTTCCTCGCGGGGCCGCGCTCCGGGCGCGGCTCCGGCAGCGGGAGGTTTTCAGGGTCTCGGAGCGCGGGCGTCTCCGCTCGGCCCGCGCTTCCCGCGAGGGCGGCTGGAGGGCGGCGCTCGGCCTCCCGCCGATCTCCGCCGTGCTGGGGCCGCGGAGCGGCGGTGAAAATGAACGCCGGGTGCTTTCCTGCCTTGCAGGGAGGTGGGAGATGCCAGCACTCCCGTTTGTCCCCGAATAGATCTTCCGTAAATGGTTTCTAGTTTTGAAATGAGGAACCTGGAAGTGACTTCCTCAGGGCTGATCTCCTTCCTTGTTAGAATAATTAAAGCGCCTGTTCTCCCCCCGTAATGCTACAGGCAGGAAGCGTTTTAGGGCGGCTGGTGAAACGTGGATGAAGACTGCGGCTTGGTTCTTGTGCATGGCATCTAATCGCCTTGTTCCTTTCTGAATAAAAGTCTATGTTGGAAGGATGATGATGCCTTTCCTTGCTCAATAGACTCTTTGCAACAAGTCTGAAAGTTGTAACTTCCTTTTCTTAAAATGAGAAGAACTCTTGATTTCACTAAGCAACTGCATTGTTGCCTTGAGGGTTTCAGGTCTTGTCCCGAATGCTTTATTATTCTGTTTTCCCCAGAGCTCTTCCAGTGCAGCTATTCTTGTACAGGAGCAGCTGAGCAGAGGCTGTTCCATCATAGTGTTCAAGCAAGGAAGCAAGTGGCAATTTTTACAACTTGATCACGCTCTTGACAGTGTCTGCGGCTGTATTGCCGTTGCGTTAACAGATGGTTGCAGCCAGACTGCAGCACGCTTACCCATGGTAACTTGTTCGCATTCTGCATGTAGGACTGCAAGAGTTTTTTGAAGTTTTAAAGTTATGAGGGTGTATGGAATCATCTGCTAGCTTCTTTGGTTTTGCTGTTGCAGGATAATATGTTATCTGAACTGCAATCTAGGACTAGGTCATATGAAAAAAAAAAAAGCATATCCAAACTGCAAAGTACCTGAAAGGCAGCAGGCTGTTGCAGAATTCTTTATTCCAGAGCTTTGAGCTAATGGTGAGGATTAGTCCCCAGATGAGATTAGAATTCGTTGGGATGCTCTTACAAAGTGACCTGGTGCAGCAGCATTATCTGAACTTCCCCCTACCTCCGAATTCCTGTGGGTATTGTTGTCAGAGGGCAGGACACAGCTTCTGGGAAGTATCGGTGAGTCATTATTTCCTTTTTTGCCAGTTGATATACCCTCCCTCCTGTACTGCTGCCATAGGAACAGAGCTGAGCCCAATTTATTTCTGATCAAGCCTCTCAAGCTGTCATTGTACATGTGGAGCAGCAGTGTCACTTGAACTGGTTTAAGCAGTTTTTTCTCCCTGTTTTCACAGTATAACAGCTTTTGCAGCTGCATAGTGAACTGGATCAGTGAACTGATCTGTCGAGAAACTAACCTTGCAGAAATGGTTATTAACTGAATCAGTTGCCAACTGAGTTCGCTGTGTGATCGTACAAGCTTTCCTTTGCACAACAGGGAAAGAAGGAAGGGTGGGGACTGCTTGAATTGGCACTGCTATGTGGCGGTGGCTGCACTGTAGCCTAAGGGACATCCCAAGCCTGTCAGCTCATTTGAAGGACTCTGACTAACTTTTATTTCACTAGTGCCTTGGGATCTTGACCCTGGGGTATGAAGAAGTCACTATTTACCATTGCCCATCTGAAAACAGATGTGGGGTTATATTCCTAGCAGTTTTTCCAGCTGGCAGAAGGTGGGGCTCTTGTATTCAGTGCTGCTAGTTATTTGCTATTGCACTGTACAAATACCAAGAGAATCCAGGAGAAACTGCTGACTTAAGGGAGCAGTGAAGGCTGCTGAGTAAGAATTCCGTGGTGGGAAATGATTCAGTCTTCTGCTGTCTTCTGCAGACTTGTGAGATCTCCAAAGATCTGAGAAGCATCTAGGGCTATCCTGGAGCCTGTTCATTGTAATTTGCTTTCAGGCTGAGAGCAGGCTAGGCGTCCCCTT
Organism: Apteryx mantelli; assembly: GCF_036417845.1. Taxonomy (NCBI): domain Eukaryota; kingdom Metazoa; phylum Chordata; class Aves; order Apterygiformes; family Apterygidae; genus Apteryx; species Apteryx mantelli. The sequence goes on along the minus strand of NC_089996.1, from coordinate 17,577,216 downwards.
CCCTGTTGGCAGCTACTACAGTTCCCAGCAGGTGTGAGCTGTCTGTTCCAGAGTAGTGGTTCTCCCAGGAGCTGCAGAGACACCAGCTCTAAGGTACTATGAGTCAGTTGTGTTTTAAGAGTCAGAGAGCTATTGATACGGAAGGGTACGTGAACAGGGTACGTGAGCATCTCCTAAGTCTCAAAAGGGGCTGAAGAGGAATTCCCTTCTAAGGACCTCAGAGCGATGCCTGAGGTTTGAATTCTTGAGTTAAAAGAAGTTACCCACATCCAGTTGCAGGTCAGCAGTGTATCAGAATGGCTTTGGTTAAGAAGGAGCTGAGCCCTTTGAAGGAACTGAGATTGCAGGTCCCATCACCTTAGTTACTGCCTCTGCTGCAGCAAACTTTCTACATGTCAGTGCTGCGTTCTTGCTGCAGGTCGCAGCAGCATGCGAGTGGGATACGTGAGTGCGGTTCTCTCCTGGGAGTTGAGATACAATTGAATCCTTTGACTTTGTTTTGTCTGGCAGTCTGATGGCTGGTCTTTCATGCACCTGGAAAAGCTCTGTTTTACTAATTCTGAGCTGTAAGAAATGCTTTGTCTTAGAAGCCTGAAAGGGCGAGGTTGAGGATCTTGGAAAAGTTTTATGCTATTGGGAGTCTCCTTCCTTTCTGGCTCAGTGTTTGGAGAAGTAGCCAAGGAACTGTGACCCGAGGTTATTAAAGGCAGTGCTCTGTGCTGGGAGGAGGCTGCCTGCTGGAGCCTGGCTCCCAGTTGGGTGTATTGCAGTGTGTCTCTTCGCCCTTACATCCAGTCAGGGTCACACAAGCCTGCTTCTCTCGAGCTCGGCAGCAGCGTGGCTTCGGCGCAACCTGATCAACGATGTTGCTCTCCCTACTGTTGCACTTGGGAAAGCTTGTTGGAAGAGCTGAAGTAATATTTTTCCAGTGCTTCCTTAGAGAGCTGGATCCTGCCCTGGCTGGAGCTGCTAGTTGTAACATCTCTTGCCTTTTCAGGTGACTTTGGTTTAGTTTGAAGAGCTAGTTTCTGTCTTTGGTGGACTTCCATGATTTTAAAAATCATGTGGGGACTGGGGTGGTTCTTAATTAATTTGTGCAAGTCATGATGGTTTCTTTAGCTTTTGGTCATAGAATTAAGGTTAGAGGCAAAGGAAAGCAACTGAGGCTGTTTTTTTTCTGTGCCATCTAAGGCACAGTTGTTGCTAAAAATCTGTTTGCGGAGAGGGTTACTGTAATGGAGCTGATGAAGTTTGGGTGCTGGTGATGTGTGGGAGAAAACCCATGTTGCCCCATCTGTTCCACCTCAAGGTAGGTATACAGCAACTGGTAGCTCTGTGCTTGGGTGAGACAACTAATAAATTTCTTAACTCTGATCAGGGCAGGATACCTGAGCCTAGAAATCAGCTGCTGTTCTTCAGTAATGTTTAAAACCTAAGACTGCTCCTGTGCAGAGCACAGCTGTCTTCCAGACCTGACTCTACTGTTGGGGTGAGCTGTACTGTAGTCTAGAGCTGCTCTGTTTAACTTGGAGTGCTGGTCATCAGCTGTTTGCGTAGTAATGGCTCTGGCGACCTTTGGTTGTTACAGGAGAGGCTGTCTGGCCAATTCTTGTTGGTTATTACTTGCAAGTGACACTCAGAGCAGGAAGGTTGTTAGTTGTCTTTGCCTAGTCTGAAAATTGAAGGACAATACAGAATAAGCACCCGTGAATGCTAGTGTAGTATTGTGGAGGGATTTCCAACACTGTCTGTGTCGTGTAGATACTGGTGGATCATCTGCCATGTGTTCAGCTCTGGGAAGGTTAATTTGGAGCATTGCATCTGTTTTTTATATGCATCTTTTTTAAAAGGACTCAGTCATAGAGAGTTTGGGAGTCAATAGTAGTCAGTGACTTGAGACTTACGTTCTTTCAGGCTCTCACTGAAAGTCAGTCACTTCTATTTCCTGAAAGCTACAGGTGTCGGAGGAGAAAAGTCCACGAGTTCTTCAGTGTATGGAGAGAGAACAAGCTGTAGCATTTGGCAGGTGAAATCTAGCGTGGAGGCAAGGCAAAGGTCTGTAACAGGGAAATTAAGCATTAGAACGGATGCTTGAGCAAATGTGTGCTCTCCACCTCTGGGAGTCTTCAAGGCTGGAGGCATTTCTGGAGACTAGTCCAAAGCAAGTGACTGGGTTTGATATGGGCATACCAGAGTGAAATCTAATCACCTGTTGCATATATGACATAAGATTAAGTGACCTTTTGAATATAAATTTCTATGTTATTCAGTGCAAGGGTATTGGACAGTCCTATGCAGAAAAGCCAGCTGCTTGCTGTAAAGTGTACGGGTTGATGCAGGTGATTGTTGGGTGTTAAAAGTGCAGAGGGATAGTGGGAAGAACTCTCCTGCACAGACATGCTTGCACCTGCCCAGGGCCAAAGCCCTTTTAAATAACCCCAAGTGTGCCGCATCTTTTTTCTTTTTTCCTTGTCCGGTGATACAGTCTTAGTCAAAGGGCACAAACTGAAACACAGGAAATTCCACCTGAGCACAGGAAAACACTTTACTGTGAGGGTGGTTGAACACTGGAACAGGTTGCGTGGGCAGGTTGTGCGGTCTCCATCCTTGGAGATACTGAAAACCCAACAAGATGCAGTCCTGGGCAACCTGCTCTAGCTGACCCTGCTTGAGCAGGGGGGTTGGACCAGATGATCTCCAGAGGTCCCTTCCAACCACAGCTATTCTGTGATGCTGTCAAGCCTTAATACCCAGATACACCAATTACATCCATTACAAGTATCCTACCCTCAGCCCACCAGAAGAGGCATGTTACCCTCCCTGAGGGAAGCAGGGCCAGCCCAGGACAAATCAGAAAATCTGTGCTCCAGGTCTGGCAGTGGGTGAGAAGTGGGACCCCCTTTGCGGGGCCCGACTGCACCGACACTTCAGCGCTGGCTCCCTGGGAGCTGATGCCAGTGCTTAACCCCAAAATCTTGGCAGATGGAGTGGTCAATTTTTTTTTTTTCCTTTTGAATATTTGCTGGTAGGTCTGCTGTAGTCTTCTCTTCTGGTGGAGATGTGCAAAGCTGCACTTTCCAGGGTAGAATTTGTCTCCTTTGTCTTGTTCCCCAACAAAATGTTCATAAAACTTACGGCTAAAAATATTAGTGCAGTCCAGATGGCACCTCCACCCTTCTGCTATTACAACTGTTGCTGGGCTCAAACTGGAGATGGAGTCAGACTGGCTCCAGTGTCTGCATAACTTGCCTTGCGTCACTGTAAAATGTGCTCTATAAACTGTGTGTGATTAGTGTCAGCCCTAGGATTTTTCTTTCCTCCTCTGGGTGGCACATTGGACAGAAAAGGAATAATTGAACTGTGTTTTATTATGTCAGTTAGTTCAAAGGTGATGGTTAGCTTATTTAGTGTGACCTGTATGACAGGCTTTAGTTGTTGATCTCGCTTTTCTTTAACATGTTGTCATTTCTAGATGTATCTTTGCATTTTGTGGAAGTGCATCTAGATCATAAGCTTGTATTTAAGTGTATTGCATGTGTGTTGTATGTGTAGTGAATGTTGTAGTTTTTGCTTTATTTGGAAGCTAGATGCAAGAACAGAGAATGCAGTTTTGCAGTCTGAGTTGTGTATGCTAGTGCAAAATTTGAGGTAGGAACATCAAACAGGTTATGGGAATGCCAGGTAATGGTAGAAGTATAATTTGTGAAGGATATTGCTTGTACAAAAAGCTTTTCAAAAGCTGTCATCATCAAAGGGGGTTTTAAAGTCTGTGGAGCAGTCCAAGTTAGTATTTGCCATAGGATCACCCTTCGGACAGTGTGCCCAGTGGAACATGAAGAGTTATTCAGAAATATCATTGGCTTTAACCTGGGTTTTTAATGGGGTGTTGGCATCACCTTTCACCAGCCCTTTGTATGCAGCTGCTTTTTTCCTCGTTAGAGTGCATCTGGGGACTTGAACAGCTGAGCCAAACTACACAAATGTTTTTAATCCATTAGCTGTGTTTCACTGGCCTTATGTGACACAGATCTTTGGAAAGGTCTGAGCATGAGATCAGCTGAGCCAGGTGCCTCATTCCCCTCCTCAGAGGCATCCAGCACAGAGTAGATTGATCTGACTGAATTACAAGCTATAAGCTACAAGACTGTAGCAGAGGCTTTGGGGGTTTGGGCCAGTGGTGGGGCCAATGTTTATTCTTAGCTGGGATTGTATGTTGTAGAGAAGCAGAACTGAACTGGGTTTATTCTGGGCTCAGCTCTATTATGAGTGAAAGCTTCACCCAGTTATTTTGGTGGAGGGGAGTGTTTTCTCTCTGGCTTAGGATATTTACCTGTCCTAGCTTATGAACAAAGCATGGAGGTTGAATTTTTCCCACCCTCTTGCATGGGCCTGGATGGGCTGAATATGAGACCTGATCTGTTGGAGGAGTTTGCATGGGCAGCGGGGTAGGGGCCCTTGGCAGTCATGTACTCCTGAAGGTCCCTCTGGGGGCAGCCCATGAAGGCCCAATTATGAGAGGGAGCCTGTGGAGCTGGTGTGCAGCAGTCCTGGGGATGCCCGATTTGTGCAAGAGCTGTGCTGCTGGGAAGAGGCCTGCACTTTTGGAGTAGGTAGATGCAGTTACACTTTTCCTCCCCACTTCAGTGTAATTCGCGTGCGTGGAGATGGCAGAGCAGGAGCCGACGGCAGAGCAGCTGGCCCAGATTGCAGCTGAGAATGAGGAGGATGAACACTCAGTCAACTATAAGCCACCTGCCCAGAAGAGCATCCAGGAGATCCAGGAGCTGGACAAGGATGATGAGAGTTTGCGCAAGTACAAGGAGGCACTGCTTGGTGCCGTCACTGTGACTGCAGGTGAGCCCTAGGACATGGCTGAGCCTCACGAGAGCCACAGCTCCATCTGTGACCTTCAGCTTTATCCCTGCTCCTGTCAGGGAGCTGTTCTCTTCCCAGCTCTCTGCACTTGGGCATGAGTGCAGCCAGGAGCTTAAAGGCACATGTCTGTGCTCCCCCAGTGCTGAATCTCTGGCCCTATGAATAAAGCAATGGGATTTGGGTGGGGGGAGTTGCATCCTCTTTCCATCTAGAGGGAGCTGTTCTGGGAGGGACTGTGTGCTGGGCATAATGCAAGGGGGAGCCCGGACCTCTGCTGAGGTGAATGTTGTCCTCACTGGTTTCCTTGCTTTTTCAAAAACTGCCCTGGAAGGAAAAGTGAGGAGTTGCCTGGGTTGGCACTGGGGATGGGTGTTTAATAGCCTTTCTGTTTGTCTCCTAGATCCTAATGCTCCAAATGTGGTGGTGACCAAACTAACTTTGGTCTGTGCTACTGCTCCTGGCCCTCTGGAGCTGGACTTGACAGGTGAGCTAGGGAGGAATACTATCCCTTCTTCCAGGTCAAAGCTGACTTGATGCAGAGTCCTTCAGAAGGTTCTGCGAGAGCACTGATGGGGGTGGCGGGCAAGCTTTCCTGTATGTCAGAAATGCCCCTTTCTTGACTGCAGGGTAAGGTGCCCAGGCCACCAAAGGATTCCAGTACTTTGAACCTAGTGGCTGGTGTCAGTACCCTCCACCTCAGCAAAAAGGCCTTTCTGCTTCCACTAGGTTGCCTGCCTCTAGTTTTGTAGGTGCATAAGTTGCCAGCTGGGGGAGCCAGCTGTCCTCCAGCCTGCGCAGCCACACCAGTGGCATCTTTGAGATAGTGACAGCCTTGCAGCAAATGTTTACAAAGGGACATCCTTGAGTTAACTGCGTTGCTGTGTGATGGTGTAGTCCTTTCATGCAGTATCATCTGCCTGCCTCAGGTAGCTCGGGAAAGGTAGCAAAGGGGGTCCTGACTAGCAAAAATGGAAGGATAAACTTTGTGTGTGGTACTGGCAGTAAGGGTCCAGTCTAGTCCCCTGCTATTGCAGATACTGTTGTAAAGACCCCTTGCAAGTTGAATCCGTCCGTTGGACTCTGAGCAACCCTCTCCCTTCTTTTCAGGTGACCTGGAGAGCTACAAAAAGCAAGCATTTGTGCTGAAGGAGGGTGTGGAATACCGGATAAAAATCTCCTTTAGGGTAAGAATTCTGATCTGAAAACTGAAGAACCAATGAACTTTGGAACATCTGATTGTTGCAGTCCCAGCACAGGGAATGCCTGAGCCCCCAAAACTGTGGTGTGATGAAGGAAATTGTCTCCTACTGTGCGTGGGGCTGTGTGTAGGATCCCTCTGTTTTCTACAGTCCTTGCTTGTCTCCCTGCAGGTGAACAGGGAGATTGTGTCAGGGTTGAAGTATATTCAGCACACGTTCCGAAAAGGAGTGAAAAGTAAGTGCTTCCACTATGACTCAGGTACTGCTTTGTGTGAGGCCTTTCTCCTGTACTGCGATGGGGACTTGTCCATTGCTGCCCCAACAGTTCCTAAGGGGAGGAGACAGTCTTTAGTTGGAAGCATGCTGGTCATGCCTCTGCCTTTGAGCCTTTGGGAATGTGAAGGCTCTTCTGAGTCTGCTGCAGTGTGACAGCCTGCGGTCCTGGTTGCATCTGCACCTCTGGGCTTGATGTGTAGTCACTACTAGAGCTCAGAAGTGAACAGATCACTTCTGCATGGACAGCAGTGCTAGTGTGGGAGGATTGCCTCCTGCTGAAGGAGCGGTTTCTGGAGTGAGTGAAGCTGTTAATGTAGGGGACATAGTTGTTCTCACAGCTTCTGTGTGTTTTTGTGGATTGTTGTAGCAGTAACAGACCTTACATATGCTTTAGCCTTGCCCCAAATGCAGGGGAGGCTCTTACACAGTTTCCATCCACCTCTTTCTCCTTCTAGTTGACAAGACTGAATACATGGTTGGGAGCTATGGCCCCCGAGCAGAAGAGTACGAGTTTCTGACCCCCATGGAAGAAGCTCCTAAGGGCATGCTGGCCCGGGGCAGCTACAACATCAAATCCAAATTCACAGACGATGATAAGACTGACCACCTGTCCTGGGAGTGGAACCTGACCATTAAGAAGGATTGGAAGGACTAGCCCTTCCCAAGGCCAATCCCCAGAGAGCACGAATCAGACAGTGGCTACCGTAGAAACCCCTCCCTGTACCAAAGTGCTGACATTGGAACCCTCTTCCCTTTCACACTGCCCCCCCCATTTTAAGTTGTCCAGAGAGCTCAGTTTTGTAATGTGCCCCCTCCCCAGAGAATCACTGAACAGAATTGACCAAACCATGCTGTCTGCATCTGGCCTCCAGCTGCCCCTCCCAGGGCCATGATGTCCCAGCACAGAGGTGGGAGCGCTCGCTCCTTTGCCTAGCCCTTTGCTGCTTCTCACCTTCCTTTATTCTGGTAGGTGCTGAAGGGGAGAGACTCCTGTATTCTGTATAGGAAGCAGATCAGAGGATGTTCTTAACTTTCCTGTGCCCAGCTCAGGGTAGCCATTGCCTCCAAGTGGCTGAGGAACTCTGATGCCAGGCAGCCACTGGATGTTTGTTGCCTAAAATCATGTCTGGCCTGCCCCTTCCATCCAGTCAGTGTCCTGGGAACACTGGCAGCTTCATTTGTGGATGTTCCCTGTAACCATGATGCCTTAATGTGTAACATGTATCCTCTAGGGAGGGGGCCCTGCCCTTGTTACACTTTTTAAATGCCCTCACCTGCCCTGTGTCTGTTGGCATGGCACTCATCTGGGTCACACCCCTCCTGGGTTATTAGGAATGATTCACAACTTCCCGCTTCGCTGCTGGTCCATTCTTCACCTGAGACTGGACATCTCCAAAGGGGAGGGTGACGTGCCATCCTGGGTGACACCCAGCCCCTTCCCCAAGCCATCCCTCCAGTGTCCAGAGAGCTGGCCTGGCAGAACCCCTGGCCCTGTTTATGTAGAGCTCCGAACTCTCTGGGCAGCCCCAGCGCCTCCAAGGCACGGAAGGGGTTGCAAGGCAGGTAGGTGCGGGAGTCACCAGTGTTGCCATCACCTCAGACTTCTCATTGCAGCTTAAGTAGCTGCAAAGCACTGAAATACCAGGGCAGCACCTGCCCTCCTCGCTCTTTTGGGCTGAGGATGGACTAGTCTGTTTCTGCAGCTGTTCTCCTGATGTGATCAACAAAGAGCTTGCAATGGACAAATATTCAGGAGCGGTTAATGCCTTACGTATCTGTTCTGCCTTTTAAAATCTGTGCCTGGCCTGTCAGTATTTATTGCCTTGATACTAGACTCCCTCCTCCCCTGTGCCCAGACCAGACCCCTCGCAGCACTTCAGCCTGCCACCCCCAAGGCCGCACTGACATGGCAGTGAGGGGCGAAGCAGCCCTCTGGGGCCTGTGACCCCCTGGTGACTGGGCAGGCATGTTCCAGCTCCACAGCCCCCTTATTTGGATCCTCCCACACTGAGGTTGTACTAGAACTGGGACCAAGTACATGTGGTTTTCTCGTAGCTACGTCTCTGCCTCTAACTCTTCCTTGCCCTGCCCCTAGAGAGATTTTTGTTAATTTGATTTGATGCATATTGTCTGTAAATCCTAGACCCGGGTTAACAGGTTTGGAATCATCGTCTGCTTATCCTTTTATGACAGTTAAATAAAAACTTTGAACTGACTGTCTGCTGTCCATTCTGGTTCTGTTCTGGGTCTTCAGCAGGAGATGCCAGCACTTCTATCCAGCAAGTGATCTCTGCAAGCACCTGGGGTGGAGAGAGGACCAGAATCCCTGCCTTGCTGTGTAGTATAATAGGGGATCTGGGAAAGTCATTGCTGGAGGGGAGAAAGGCAAGAGGCCCCTGCTGCAGTGTGCCCTTCGCTGCTCCCAAGGATTTGCGTGCTAAGATCTAGCCTTTGCTGTTCGCTCTCTTCCGTATGGCCTGCAGTAAAGGGCAGCAGTGTATGAGGGTTGAGAAGGGAGTGGAGGAGAGAAAATGGTGAGTCTCTGAGAGAATAAAGTCGGGGGTGATCTGCCAGCTAAAAGCAGGTGGCTTCTGAGTGCTAGCCCACTTATATCATGCCTACTCCAGCATGGAAGCACAAAATGGGATTACTCTGCAGTTGAGAACAATAAAAAAGGCAATAGGAGGCACAACGGAATTTAGGAGAGGTGATGTGTGATAAGAGCCCGCGGATGTTTACAAAGCATGCGGCATGTTTGTTTTAAGGATAAGAAACTTAACTGTAGCCATGGAAAGCTTTTTAAAGAATCTGTGGGGTTGGAGAAGCTGTAGAGAGGAGATGGTTAAACCCTGCTCCCAGACGAAAAGACTTGCAACAGCAACTACTCTGCAAAGGCACTCCAAACCTTGAATACAAGAGGAAACCTAGTGTGCTAATAGCAAAGGCTCCCTTTCTTCTTCTCAGTCCTAAAAGCTGCTGCACTTACCAGATGCTGCAGCTAAAGGAAATGGTGCGACTTGCAGAAACCACAATAAAGTGCAAGGGCTAGAGTGAAGTCTCCTTAGCAGGGTGGGAGCTGTCTCCACACACAGGTGAAGAGCAGTTGGAGAAGTGCCATCAGCCCCAATTTAGCCTACCCCCAGAAGGTGCGTTTTTGCTTGTGTTGCTCCCTGTTCTAAACTGCCGTTCTGGTATGTTCTTGTGTCCCTCCTGTAGTGCGGGGATGTGAAAGGCAGTGCAAGAGCACAGACTCTGAGCAGGAATCACCCTCTGTCTTGTCAGTTAGCGGCGAGCCCGGAGGTGCTGATAAAAGGAACAAAAGCCCTCTTTGTTCTGGCCCCTAACAGTCAATCTGTGGGCAGCTGGCATCAGGGTTAGATCCTGTCTGATGCAATCTTCAACTCTTTGGCAAGTCTTTCCAAATTCTGGACGTTGGTATTTCTGTTAGATCATTCCTGTGATGGTGGCAGTGACTAGGTGCAATGCCTGGGGAGGGGCATGGAGGAGGGGCATGTGACCTGCTGTAGCTCCAGCGCCTTAAGAGCTACAGTGGTGATTTGCCCCACGTGTTCTCTCCAGAATGTGGTACCAGCTCCAGGATAACTGGCTTGGCTCGTGTCCGATTCACCTTCTGATTTCTTGCAGTGACTGCTGTCCTGCGAGTGGTTCTGCTGCTCCTCTGTTGGGCTGCAGGGAACAAATTCCCTTGTGAGGATGGCAGTAGATGCCCCAGCCATGCAGTTGTAGTGGAAGCTCTGCCTTGGCCAACGGACCCACAACTCTGCTCCATCTTTGTCCTGCTGTTCCTGAGATGGCTGCAAGAGCGCGGCTCTCCCTCCTGGCAGCCCAGCCAGTGGCTGCTCACAGGCACAAGCAGTCCAAGGTATGCACAACTCTGCTCATGGACTGAGCAGGACACAGTGGTAGGGCGGATCCATTTCTCACTACTTGTCATTTCCAAGCAGAAGCCTCATCCCTTTCCAGGAGATACGCTTCATAAACCCAGGATCTGGATTTGTGTAACAGTGATCTGGGCTGCTTTTCTAGTTAGGTGGCTGTTTGCATTGCAGCAGCTGAATAATGGCTCGATCCCTTTGACATAGCAGCTGCCTTGAAAAGCAGAACTGCAGCTCCTCAAGTGTGGCAGGGTTTCACGAGTGTCTGTTCAAAAGGCAGCCTGGAAGAGTTGAGGCTGAAAGAAAGGGGAAAGTTTGTTAGTGAACACATCAGTAGTGCTTGAGAGCCCTTGTTATGGGCCTGGACCTACTGTAGAAATGGCCTCTGAGTATGGAGTTCAAGCTCTGCCCCAGTTTATAGTCCTATCAGGGAGCGAGACATCAGAAACACACTGTGCCCACACATGGCAGGCAGTGCCCTACCTGTCTTTCTTTTTTGTAGACATTGCAGCACAGGGGTATTTAAAGGGGTTTGAAGAAAGCAAGAGAATTGTAGCTTGTTCTTGGAGTGCCAGAAGGGTGAAGGAGAGGAGGAAGTTTTGAGCTGAACGCTACTAAGTGCATGACAGTCTAGTAGCAAGAGCTAGTTGAAGATGGGAACTGATGTCTTGATAGTGAACAAGGCATTGACATGATGATGAAGCTTGTTTGCTCTGACTGGGGAGGGAAGGATGACAGCTGTCAGAGGTACCTGTTAAAAAAGAAGTTGAAAAAAAAATCAGTGAGGGGAGGGTATTTGTAGCAGCACCATGAAGTGAAATGAGCAAGACAGACTGCATTTGCCAGGGGCTGACAGTATGGAAGAGGCAGGTACAAGGTGACAAATCTTGACTGTGGAAGACATGAAGCTTGGATGCGAGGCGGGAAGAAAAGTGCACAGGTCAAAGCAATGCTCAGGATAAAGGTCTGAGAGGTGAGACATTTGGCTTGTGAGAGCCAATGTGGCTGGTGCTGATGGTCCCAGAACCCTTGTCGTTTTTTTCCCAGCTCTGTTACTCCTCTGCCTACCCTGACAGGGAGACTCTCATGCCCTTTTCCCTGGCTTTGTCTGGACTTGGAACCTAAATTCACCAGTGTCAGTGAAGTATGGAGAGTTGGAGGTGGAGCTCTTGAGTTGGAAGTGACCAGCTCTAGCTAAAGATCTGGTATGACAGGTCACAACAGGTCTGTGCCACTTAGAAAACACTCTAAAGTAGGATGCTTCTTCCTTCTTCTCCTAACCTCAGGTCAACCCTTGGAAATGTGTGGAGAAACCAGACAAACCCTACTAGTTCTCCCTCACCCTCTCACTATCTAGCCCTGGATTTCCAAGCTAGTTATGAAGTATCTATGTACTTGCCCTGCTCTTAACTCTTCTTTAGGTCCTGCTTGTGGCACCTGTACCAGATGGATCCTTGGTGTGGCCCAGGATAGCTCTTTTTATATTCACCATCTCCTTCTGGTTCAGATTATGGAGAAAGTCGTGGCAAAGTTTACCTCAAACCACCTGACAAGCTGTAATGACCCTAAGCGGCTAAAAAACACCTTGGCAGGCAAAAGGATGCTGCATTCAACAGTGGACCCTTGTTCAGAGATCGCTGGCTAGCACCAAAAAAAAAAAAAAAGACGCAACACCAGCAAGATCTTAGCTAGCATAGTCTACCTTGCCTGAGCTGTTGAGCAAACATACCATGTAGCGTGGCACTGGAGATGGGCCCCAGTCACTCAGCTGACGTGTGGCAACTGAGCTGAGGTGGAAGGGCAGCTCACTGCCTGCAGCCCTGCAAACCTGCTGGCAGTGGAAAAAACATTTCCCCTTGATGCTGGTTAGACCTGCCTCTGCCAAGACGTCAGATAAGGGTTTTCTGGCAAAGAACTGCCTTGATTCAGAGTCTGGTACTTTCAACAAAGAGCATCGCTGCACTTACAGAGCGCCCCAGCAGGGTAATGAGCTGTTTTTACTCTGAGCAGCAGCTCCCAAACACTCTCTTGCCTGTGGTGCATAGTCGGGCTTCAAGAGGCCCAAGCATTAAAACAGGATCTCTTTTCTGGCAGCAACCAATCCCCCATGGCAGCAGTCGGATGTGCTTGTGTGTGCACAGCCCTGCGCAGTTGTGTTCAGGTAACAGCAGCTGCACCCTCACTGCTCTGCTCAGTGTGTCTCCTTCATCTCAAATCTCAGCCGGACTCGTTTCCCTACTGTTCGGCAGGTCTGAGAGAGGAATCCAGTTCTGTGCTCAGTCAAAGCTTCTGAATGGACAACTGCTCCTCACAACACTTAAAGAAAAGATCACATTATCTACAGAGGCCTAGTGAGGCACCTTGTTCTGAACACCACTGGTGCCTTGTGACCCAGCCTCTGCAGGGGGAAAGCAAGAGGAAAGTGAAGAGCAGCAGATCTTTGTTGCCAGCAGTCACTGTGCTGGCGAATTGGCAGGGTGCAGCAGGGGAGCCTGGAGGACTCCCGTACAGCCTGCCCCAGCTCAGGCCCTTATCAGCCTGGCAGCCTGCGTGTACAGGAGATGCCCCTAGCAACCCTGCTGATATCCCGGTCGCTAGCAGTGCAAACACTGTAGCTGAAGGTTGGCTGCTTTCTCCCCAAAGGCCCAGAGGCTCTCCTAACTGCTGTTAAGCAGGAGCTCTTGGAGGATCTGCAACCTGACTCCTGAATTCTGTGTTGCATCAGGGAGATGCAAGAGTGAAACAAAGCAAGATGCAGGACGGGATTTTTTCCCCTTGCCACAGGACTAATTCTTCATGGGTGGCCTAGGGGACATTTCACAGAATGACCTGCTCTAACCAGAACCTTCTCACGAAGGCTTCCTCTTGAGGGCTAGCAGGAGCAGATGCTGCAGCCTGGCGAGGCTCCCCACCTACTGCCCGCCAGCGTGCTGCTGTGGGACCGTGTTCTCTATAATGGGGAGCACGTGCTTGGGCCCTTTTGAGATTCACTGCAAGGCTTCACTGATCTCTGGCTGCTGCTTTTAGTTTTGCTCATTCCCTGCAGTCCACTTGTAAGGGACTGGTGGGACTGCAACAAAATGAAGTGGTCTCCTTTAGCTGTGTCCACGCTGTGAAACTGTCTGCTCTGTGGAGCTACGAGTGCACCTGATGCTCCAAGTGAGACAACAGCCTTACTCTAGAGAGCGTGGGGATGGGACGCACATCTGTGTGGTGGGGGTGAGGGCAGACAACCAGGCAGTTCCACCGTGATGACACTGTGCAGTTGCTGAACACGATGACTCCTGGCACCAGTAGTTCATTCTTTTCCTGCTGTCAAGTGTCGCTGAGCCCTGCTGGTCCCAGCAATGGGCAGGGAGCCAACTTCACCCTCGGGTCAGAGGTACCAGCCCCTTCCTCATGCCAGTGACCCCTCAGGAGCGCCTGGAGGCAGCCGGAGCAATGCGACTGGGGCACGGGGCCCTGCTGCAGCCTGGCAGAGACCTGGGGGGAGCCACTGCAGGGGCCAGCCGTGTCATGGCGGTGCCGTGGCAGTGTCATGGCAGCAGTGGTGTCACGGTGGCAGTGTCACAGTGGCGGTGGTGTCACGATGGCAGTGCCATGGTGGCAGTGCTGCAGTGCCGGTGGTGTCATGGTAGCAGTGCTGCGGTGGCGGTGATGTCATGGCGGCAGTGTCACAGTGGCAGTGGTGTCATGGTGGCATCATGGCAGCAGTGCCATGGTGGCAGTAGCATTATGGTGGTGGTGCCGCGGTGGCGGTGGTGTCACAGCAGTGGTGTCAGGATGGCGTCATGGTGGCGGTGCTGTGGTAGTAGTGTCATGGTGGTGGTGGTGTCCCAGTGGTGGTGCAGGGTGGCGTCATGGCAATGGTGTCATGGCGGTGGTGGTGGTGTCAGGGTGCCGTCACGGCGGTGGCATCACAGTGGTGGTGCCGCGCTGGCGGCCGCCCTGGCCAGCAGGGCCGGACTTCGCCCCGACCTTGTCCCGCGGCACTGCGCACCGTGACGTGTCCGGGGTCACGTGCCCAGGACCGTCCCTCCAGCGGGGACGTGCGGCCCCGCGCGCCGCCGGAAGCCCGCCTTCCCTTCCGGGTCGGGGTCACGGGGCGGCCGACGCGGCCCAGTCAGAATCCACCACGCAGGACTGCCGGCGCGAGCCGGGCGCATGCGCGCTGCCGCCCCCGCTGGGGCCGCCCCAGTGCCACGTTCGAGAGCCGGCGGCCGCGGAGTGGGCCGAGCGGCGCCCGGACGGTGGCGCCGACCAATCGTAGGCGAAACGGCGCAGGAAGGGGCCAATCCCGGCGCACAGGGAAAGAGCGAGTCCCTTAGCCAACCAGCAGCGGCGGGAAGGGGGCGTGCCTAACTCGCCGGCGAATAGGAAGCGGGGAGCGGCCAGGGCGCTGGGCCGAGCCAATGGCAGGCGGCGGGGGCGCCAGCGCGGCGCGGCCAATGGGGCGCGGCGGCGGCGGGGAGGAGGCGGGTTTATAAGGGGGAGGCGGGCGCGGCGCGGCCCCCAGGCCCGACCCGCCGCCGCCGCTGCCGCCGCCGCCATGATCATGAGGGTGCTGCGCGCGCTCGTGCCGCTGCTCTGCCTGCTGCCGCTCGGCCGCGCGCAGGCCGAGCCCGAGGAGGAGGACGGCGTCCTGGTGCTGCGCGCCGCCTCCTTCGAGCAGGCGCTGGCGGCCCACCGCTACCTGCTGGTGGAGTTCTGTGAGTCCGGGGGGCGGCCCGGGGGGCGGCTGGGCCCGCTCGGGGGGAGCAGGGCCGTCAGAGGCGGGGAGGGTGACTGGGCCTGGGGGGGCGGCGGGGGGGCGTCTGGAGCCCGGGCGCGGCGCGGAGGGACCGGCCGCAGGGCTGAGGCCTGGGCTCGGCCGGGGCCGGGAGGGCGTCGCTGAGGGGCGAGGCCGGGCCTGGGAGCGGTGTCCCGGGAGGGGGGGGGGGCGCCCTGCCGGAGCGGAGGCCGCGGGGTGGCCGGACCCGCCGCTCCCTGCCCCGCAGCCCCTGCTCGTGGAGCTCGGTGAGCACCGAGGGCCGGGGGGGCGGTACCGCGGCGGGCGGCCCCACCGGTGCTGACGGCCGCTGTCCCGCAGACGCCCCGTGGTGCGGGCACTGCAAGGCCCTGGCGCCCGAGTACGCGAAGGCGGCGGCGAAGCTGAAGGAGGAGGGCTCCGAGATCCGGCTGGCCAAGGTGGATGCCACGGAGGAGTCGGAGCTGGCGCAACAGTTTGGTGTGCGCGGCTACCCCACCATCAAATTCTTCAAGAACGGTGATAAGGCCGCTCCCAAGGAGTACACGGGTGAGTCTGGGCCCCGCTGATCCTGCCACAGCCCGGGTACGGAGGGCAGCAGTGTGGCAGCTGAGTCTTTGCACCTAGCCTGGTGCTCATACGTGGCTGCTGCCACTCTGACTGTGTGGCTGGACAAGGTCCACTGCGAAAGTGAGGCTGCTGCTGGCACCCTGGGGAGGCAGCCTCTGCCTTAGCTAGGAAACGTCAGGGGCAGCAGGATGTGCAGCACGTGTACTTTAAAATGGGCATTGTAGGTGTCCATTTCTAACTCTATTTACTTAGTGTGATGAGGAGCTCAGCCTTATGGTGCAACGAGGAAAATGTTAAGGAACAAGCCTGCACTGAACAGACTTCCTAACCCAAAGCTGGGGAAATCCATATTAGATCTAAAGCATGTGAAATGCTATTTGTGTAGGAAAGCAACACAGTTCAGTTGCTTGGCTTTACTCAAGTGACATAGCACCAAGAATTGGGGAAGAGTGCTTGGACAGTTGTGTACAATAGTCAAAAGAAACCTTAAGACCAAGATGGTGTTATCTGACTAATACTGAACATGTAACAAAGTCTTGCTGAACTGAGCCACAGTGTGCTGTACTCTTAAGGACAAGATGCAGAGTACTGATTTTGAAAGGAGAAAGTGATGTATTTACATGAAAATTATCACTATCTTGGAGAAGTGCTGTATTGCTGATAATGCCGATCAAAGTTTAAGAATGTATTCTGGCTGGACTAGTTGTGAAAAGAATGGATTTTTAAGAGCCCTTGCACCTTGAGTTAATGTTTATGGGTGAGCTTAATTACACTAGGAGTGAAAGGAAAAGCATTGCGTAAATGATGTCCTGATTCTTCCCAACCTCTAGGCTAGCTGCTGAACAGTCTCTCTCAAAATTCAAAATGTTTTTCCTGCTGAAGTTTAAGAACACAAAAGTGAATCAATGTTCTTATCTTTCTGGTGTAGCTGGCAGAGAAGCAGATGATATTGTCAGCTGGCTGAAGAAACGCACTGGTCCAGCTGCAACAACCCTGACAGATGCTGCTGCAGCAGAGACATTAGTGGATTCTGGTGAAGTGGTTGTGATTGGCTTCTTTAAGGTAGAGTCTGCTTACATCTGAGAGACTCTTGTGTATGTTTAGTGTCTTTTCTGCTTTCTGCCCTATGGGGACCTGATAGCTGGGGAAGGCTCTTCATGAGTTGTGAAACACTTACTGTCCTGCCTTACTTGATCTTCAAGTTCTCTGGCTGATAAACCCTGGGAACTTTTTGCTTCAGCTTGATGTATCCCAAGTGAAACACCTTTCTTTATTCTCCAGGATTTGGCATCAGATGCTGCCAAGGAGTTTTTGCTGGCAGCAGAATCCATTGATGACATTCCTTTTGGGATCTCGTCCAGTGCTGATGTCTTCTCCAAGTATGAGCTTAGCAAAGATGGAGTTGTCCTCTTCAAGAAGGTACAGGTTGATGCGAAGTGTGAGCACCAGACTAAGCTTGATTTTTCTGCCTGTTCTTACCTTTTCTCTAATTAGAAAGCTAGATTCAAATGAGGTCAGTGATCCACTACTGTATGAAACTGTAAAAGATCCTGTGCTGTCAAACTAGTAATTTCCACCCTCAGAGCCTGGGGGGAGGGAGAGGAGCAGAGCCCACAGTCTCTTCCCAGGGTGCGGCGCTGCTGCAGAGCCCAGTGTTTCTCTGCAGGGGCCCTTAGTCAGCAGAGGGCAGCATTGTTGGTCTCCTGGCCCATCTCCTCTGTTCCCAGAGCTGCCTGGGTTTTGGATCCAAAGTATTACTTCAGTCTTGCTTTCCTGTTTCTCAAATATCTCTCTGAAGTGCAGAAATGGTCAGTGTGATCTTTGAAATATTTATCACCATAACTAATGAGGTTTTTCTTGCCCCTTATCAAACTTTGAAGGTCTTAAACAGAACAGCAGCCAAGTTCTTGCTGACTTCCCATGATATTCTGTTTGCTTGTGACTTAGCAAAGTTGCTTTAAAAGTACTTGGTATTGACCTCTGCTGCAGTCAGTTGGTGGCTATGTCCAAGAGGCATGTGTCTTCTATGTCTCTTCAAATTGCTGTGGGTTCCACTGCATAGTGATTACAGCATGGCTTATAAGAGGATTTGCAGTTTCAGCTGAGTAGGTTGGGACAGTTGTATTACATGCAAAGGGGTGCTGGTGATTCCACAGAATCAGAAATAAATTTATTGATGCCTTTTACCTATTAAAATCCTCATTATCAGATGAAATTCTAGGTTTGGGAAGATTAGAGGTTCTTTAGACTTGATGCTTATAATGGGAAGCAGTAAGGCAGGACAGAAAGCTGCTTTGGGTTCTGACTGATTAAACTTGTAAACACAAAGGTCAGTCTGACCTAAGACAGGCTAAAGGATTTCATGATTTCTTATTTCATTCAGCTAAAATAGCTTATTTTATTCCACTACTCCTCTGAAATTGTGGCTTGGTTTTTATGATATTAGGAGTTTGTATCCTGAAATTAAGTCCAAGTTTCCTCAGACCGGATTAACTTAGGGTGCAAGTTAGATTCTCTGGCTAAGGACTTCCAAATGCTAGGATCTCCCAACTGGAATAGTGGTGGTGGTGGGGGTGGCAAGCCAAACAGTATTTTGTTATTGAGCGACTTACTACCTGTATTTTGTTCTCCAGCATGTATAGCTGTGCTTGTGTAATCTCTTCATATACTCTCTTCGTGGTTAATGCTAGGTTGAAATAACTGTTTGCAGGGATTTTCTTACCTTTTGTTCTTGTCCTTTAACAAATGCTCAAGTCCAAAAAGAAATATTCCTCTAGAACTGGCGTTCTCTTTGCTGGCAGCTGTGGGGAGTGCTACTGTCAGACTTGGAGTTGGGCAACATACTCAACTGCTTTGAAGTAGCTAGGTTACAGCTAGGACTTCCAGCACTGAGTTATTGACCCTGTTTTTATTTGTACATTATGTGTATACTTTTATATGTTTAATTCTCTACAGCGTGTTCCATAGTCTCAGATGCCTAAGGAACAAAAAAGGACTTTATGGAGTTCATTTGATGTACTATCTTCTAACACAAGTTCTTGTGAGCTCTGTTGCTATTTTCTCCACTTACAAAGAACTGAGGCAATGGCATGACCATTTCATAATAGTAAAGAAATTCTCAAGCCATTTTCCATAACTTCAGTCAACTTGAGCATATTTGTAATTAAAAACAGTTCTGTTCCTAGCAACTTCTATGTTAAAAATGTATTAGGAAGGGAAGAACCTTGGCTGGAAAGGCAGTTCATGAGCTGAAGATGGTATATAAGGTGCTGTGAAAGTAACCTACTCTGTGGAAGAAAGAAGACAGAATGCCTTTCAGCCTTTGAACATCGATCCTTGTTCTTGTCTCAATGCTATGTTGTGGTAGTGCCATGAGAGCTCTAAATATATGTCTAGTCTCCCCCAAACCAAGGTGAAAATGAGTGGCAATGGTAATCAAATACAGGTGCATAAGAACCAATCTGCTGTTTATTTTACGAGCAGTTATGTGTCTCTGGAATTTGGCTCAGCTTCCTGCAGGTAGTCAAGCCTACATTGAGAGTGTTTGTTGGCTAGTGATTCTTGCTTCATTCTATGTGTAAGTTGTCCAGACTTGCACAGACCCTGAAACCACCATTTTGAAGGCATTAAGGAGATGGTCAACACTCTTTAAAGTATTTATAAAGTTCTCTTCCAAAGTTAAATGTTTTGCTCAGCTTTTCAGCTGAGACTGATAAGCTTTTTCTAACTCAGGGTTATTTGAGTTCACTATCTTGCCTCTGCCAGTAACTCCAGCATTGTACTGCCATGGAACTGTGGTGGTATCCTGCACATCCTCTCTTTAACCTTGATGCTCCTCTACTGCTTTTCCCTTTCCAGGCTACCAGAGATGGTTCTGAGAATCCTGGTCAGTGATGCGGGTGTTGCCCTAATACGTTAAAAGGGATTTGGCATCTGTAACAAATGTGTGTGTTAAACATGTGCTGTTGCCTCTCTAACAACAGAGGCTGAAACAACCCCACAGAGCTGAGTAAATTGCTATTTACTTCCACTGCATGGCGTGGACTTTGCTGTCAGACTTCTTTGATAGCACTGTCTGGTTAATGTGTGTGCGCCTCTGTGCTGACACAACTGATTCCTGCTAGGCAGAAAGCTGCCCATGCTCTGGCACTAACTGGCACTTGTGGTAGCTTCTCGCTGGTCTACCTAATGCTGTCTACAATTTTGTAAGGCAGCTATTAAATTAGCCCTCCTTGGTAAGCCAACTAGCAAATGGTTTCATGATCATGCGGATCAATGCAAAGAGCTAGGTTGAATGTCTTTCTTGTTGCTGCTCACCTTTTGCTGTTCAGGGTGATTTAGGACCTTGCTTGTGTGGAAGATGAGTATGTTGATCCAGATTTTATGTGGAAATGTGCTGACCTTGTTGAGATGGAAATCTGTTCTAAATAAGTGCAGCTGGGATCTGTCAAGGCAGTGATTCTGGTGTGAATGCATCTTGAAGGAAATTCTATGGCATATGGAAGGGTAATGCATTCTAATGCAAGACTATGTCTAATTTGAGATGACCTTGTTTTTGCAGTTTGATGAAGGCCGTAACAACTTTGAAGGCGATCTCACAAAAGAGAACTTACTGAACTTCATCAAGTCTAACCAGTTGCCTCTGGTCATAGAGTTCACCGAACAGGTAGGTCTTTAGATATTTGGTCAGCTCTCTTTCTATAGCTATGGTATGATTATAGCTTAGTTTAAAAATGTAGTTTGTGTGGTCTTGTTTTGCCTTGGAGCTCTTGGAGCAGTTTGGGGTTATGGAAGGGTCTAATAACTGTGTAGGTTACATTAGAGCTATATTGCACAAGGGAAGAACACCAGGGAAAAGGAGGCATAAGTTTGGTGTTCAAAGCAGTCCTGTACTGTTGGAGACTTCTGTGGTCTAGTCAAAATGGCAGAGCCCTGCTGGCCTTGCCACTGTGATTACTTCTCTTCCGAAAATAAAGTTTATTTTCTATTCCTCAGACTGCTCCTAAAATCTTTGGAGGAGAGATTAAGACTCATATTCTGCTGTTCTTACCAAAAAGTGTGTCCGATTATCAAGAGAAACTGGACAACTTCAAGACTGCAGCTGGAAGCTTCAAAGGGAAGGTGAGAAGGATTTCTTGGATTAAGAATTCAGTGACCACCTCCTGCAGAGTATTATAGCACTACCTGCCTATAGCTACTTTACCGCTATGGAGGAAGAGTGGAAGCTAGCTCTTTCTAGTTGTGTTCCTTGATAATAGGTGACTGCGTCACTTACTGGCTTGAACAGTTACACAAGCCAGTATGTACGGAAAAGCAGTCAACTCTGACTTTCCTTCTTGTGAGTGTAAGCCTGACTGTGCTGTAATCAACATTAGTGCCAGGTCTGCTCGCATGCTGCTTTGAACCATTGCAGTGCCAGCATTTGTACTCTGACAGGGTGCTCTTTTATTTAGTGGGCTTGGAGAAGGAAGGGTCAGGGGCAGTTTAGCTGCTATCTGTGCAGGTGTTCTTGCAAAAGTATCATTAGTCAAGAGGTACTTGTCTTCACCATACTACTTTTGATTTTTTTCCTCCAAAGATCCTCTTCATATTCATAGACAGTGATCACAGTGACAACCAGAGGATTTTGGAATTTTTTGGCCTAAAGAAGGAAGAATGTCCTGCTGTACGTTTGATCACACTGGAGGAAGAAATGACCAAATACAAACCTGAATCAGATGACCTCACAGCAGACAAGATCAAAGAGTTCTGTAATAAGTTCCTGGAGGGCAAGATAAAGGTAATGAAGATGAATGCTGGTGATATTCCTACTTCCTACTGGTTAAACAAACATAGAAAAAAGTGATGAATTGTGTGTAATATGCAAGTCATTTGGAGAAAATCCTTCCAACTACCTTGCCGAATATCTAGTGGGCTTTGTGCAGAGAAACAAAGGGCAAAACCACTGGGGCATGAAGGCTGTAGGGAAGCAGTTGTATGCTGGTACCTGAGTACAGCCAGAGTGTGCTCTTTCTGCTGCTTAGAGGAACTGTGCTGTTTATCCAGCTGTTCCTTCTGTTAGCATGCTGTGGAAGGTATTTAGCTTTTGCGTGGCAAAGAGAGCTTAAGAGCCTTCAGCTCTAACCTCCTGGAGGTAGCTGTGTGTAACTGTAGTTCAGTAGTGACTGTTTAGCTAAAGTCAGTCATGTGGGAATGACATAGTCAGCAATTAATGTTTCCTTCCTGCAGAGCTGAATTGCAGTTCTTTCCACACAAGAGCACCTGTTTTTCACGCTTGTTCAGGATGGGGAGTAGACTTTCTGTAAGAGAAAGAGGAAGCAACTGATTCATCTGGTTGCTTATATGCTATGATTGAGACACTTGGGGTGGGGTGGAGGGTTGAATAAACTGGTGTTTTCTTGGATGTGTAACTGCTTGTATATTCCAAGCAGTTCTATGGCAAACTGGATCTTTAAATTCAAAATCTTATTCCAGCCCCACCTGATGAGCCAGGATCTTCCTGAAGACTGGGACAGCCAGCCTGTCAAAGTTCTAGTTGGGAAGAATTTTGAAGATGTTGCTTTTGATGAGAATAAGAATGTCTTTGTAGAGTTCTGTAAGTATCTTTCAACAGCTGATTCCAAGTAACTGGCATGAAAGGGGTGCCAAAAAACTTGGAGGGCTACAGTTAGGGAGAAAGCATCTTCTGATGGAATTCAAGCCACCAAGGGAATAAATCAGTTGAAAATAGCATGTGAACTAGGTTGTTTGGTGCTAGCTCTGTTTTTTAATTAACAGATGCTCCCTGGTGTGGTCACTGTAAGCAGCTCGCTCCTATCTGGGACAAGCTTGGAGAGACCTACAAGGACCATGAGAACATTGTCATTGCCAAGATGGATTCAACAGCCAATGAAGTAGAGGCAGTGAAAATCCACAGCTTCCCCACACTCAAGTTTTTCCCTGCAGGCTCTGGCAGAAATGTAAGGCAGCTGACCTCTATATAGATCATATAACAAGGGAGCACTAGAAATGTTTAGTGGTCTGCTTTTGTTCTGTTTTGGAAAAAGGCTTGTGGGAGGGCTCTCCGTTTTGTAGGGATGGAACACATCAGAACAAGTCTGCAGGACATCCGAGACCCTTTGGGGGGGCTGGGTTGTAGGAAAGAGTTTGCGGGGGGAAGTGGGAATGGGGGAAAAGAGGGAAGTATAGCAGAGGACAGTGTGCTCATCTGCAGGCTATTCTCTCCTCGCAGTGATCTCTGAAGTCTAGTGGCTGAGCTGTTTTCCTTCGTCTCATATGGGTGAAGGTGAATTTTTAAATTCCCTTTTGCTTGGCATGTTAACTGTTGCTCAGAAAGAGAATTCTCCTCTCCAGGGGTGTGATTCCCTATGTGCCCATAACCATTATCTTGATGTTTTCTCCTGTGTAGGTAATTGACTATAATGGGGAGCGGACACTAGAAGGCTTCAAAAAATTCTTGGAGAGTGGAGGTCAGGATGGCGCGGCTGCTGATGATGTGAGTAATATGAACTAATACAGTGCTTTGGGCAGGGAGAATATGGAGCGTGGGCTGGATCTGCTGCAGCATATGAATTCTAAGCCCTAAATAAGATCCCGAATTGTTGTGTGGTAGGAAAGGATATTGGTGGTGAATAAAAGTGTAGTCACATCATAACTGAACAGACAGGTCACAGTTTGCGCCCTGCTAGCTCCTGGCCTGTAATGGACTCTTTATTTAGAACACTTGGGTTAGGTGTGAAATGCCTCTTGGGAGGCATAAATTCAAGTGCATGGAAACCACTGGTACTGCAGCCTCTAAACCCTGCACAAGTTCTCTCTGGTCATCATGCAAACTGCTGAAGTAGTTAGGGCTTTCTCTTTTTGAGAACTCTTGCCCAGCACCTGGAACTTCAGCAATATGATGAATGTTACCATGCAGAATATTTAGTTGGAAGTTCCTCCCATCTGGAGGAGAGGGTGTTACAGATGCAGGTATTGGCTTCAGGGGTTTCTGATATTTAATTTTTCTCAAATTCAGAGCTGTTGATTGAAGCCTCTGGATGGTTTGCTAACATGGCAGCAGAGGATACAGTAGATGGATCAGAGAAACTGTTCTGTGCTTAGTTTTGGATCTGCTTAAGGTGCTAGAAACCAGCAGTTATCTTTGTATTCTATACAGGATTTGGAGGACCTAGAGACAGATGAAGAAACAGACCTTGAGGAAGGTGATGATGATGATGACCAGAAAATCCAAAAAGATGAGTTGTAAAGAAGACTGATCTGCATCACCCAAAAATCAGACACTAAACTGGCTGCTGTTATGCAGCCCAGTGAGTCCAGAAACCCATTAAGATTTAAAGCAGAAGGCGAGTGACCGGAAATCCAGGGATTGGCTTTTAAAGTAACACTTCACCCTCACTTGTCTGTACACTTGACTGTCTTTTCTTACTTTTCAGTTTTGAGAAGGGATCTGTCACTAGGTAGCCATCCCAGCCAGCTGGGCTCATTTTTTTATTGTGATGTACTTTTTTGTACATGGCTTTTGTTTCAAGTATTCTGTTCTTCTGGGTAGAAACAGGTTGTGAAGTGGTAGCATGAGTTTAATTGCGCAACATTTTGGAGCCTTGCCACTAACATCTTCCATGAAAGCTTTTTCCTTTTTTCTTTTAAATCTGAAGACCATAGTTTTTCTCCACCTGGCAGAGTCCTTAATTGTCTCAGTTGTTCTTCCCTGGAGTCAGCCTTCAGTGTATGTAGAGGGGAGAGGCAGTAGGCTGATTGCATCATTCTGGTGAGAGGTGGATAT
Organism: Apteryx mantelli; assembly: GCF_036417845.1. Taxonomy (NCBI): domain Eukaryota; kingdom Metazoa; phylum Chordata; class Aves; order Apterygiformes; family Apterygidae; genus Apteryx; species Apteryx mantelli. Next base: position 17,552,868 of record NC_089996.1, on the reverse strand, counting down.
GAAGATGCTTCTCTACATGCTGGCCAGATGTTTCCTTTTCCCTCTGCTTTAAGACATTTGGAGATGACTATTCCAAATACCTGGAAGGGTGGAATACTGTGCACTGGCTGTGGTGGGCTCTGGAGGGTGGAGATGATGGCTGGCTCACCAGCTTAGACAAGACCTAGCTGTGTTGCCACCCCTTTGATCAAATGCAAAACTTGCAATCACTTTCCATGCATTATTTTGAATGGGTTGACCAGGCCAGTGGGTGGTGCGGGAGGGCCCGATTAAAATATGGCAAACAGGACACTTAAGATTACTGGGTTTTGGGGAGGAACTTGAACAGGGGAGTGCCTCAAAGGCCTGAGCAGAATCAGGCTGGTTCTTAGCGTTCCGCTACAATAACATTGGAGCTGAATTTGTTGGCCAAATAAAGTTGAGATTTTAATACTATTATGTCTCTTTGCCTTTTTCAAAACAGAATTAATATTATTTGGACCTGATCTTAAAGCAGATCAGGATTCTAGGATGATTCTCAGAGGATTCTGCCAAAATATTGGAAGAGATCATCAGCTTTTCACTAAGCTTGTACTAAATACCATGTTTTGAGAGAAACTAGAATTTCTGAACACTTCCAGTTTTGCAGATGGCTTTGTGATGCCTTTAATATAAATTCTTTCAGGTTGTTTCTCCAGTTTATAAAGGCAAACCATCTAATGTCCAAACTAAATCAGTTTGTGCAGGCAGACAACTAACAGCTGTGTTAGCAGCAAGAGGACACTGGCTTGGGCTTTGAGAATAAGCAGCTCTGGTTGCCAGCTGGCTTAAGGTGATAGGACCTCATTGCTCAGAAGCAGTTAACCAAGGAATTCGCATTCAGGGAAACCTGGGACTGCCTGCAGCTCTGCTATTCAAGCTCACATGATCCAGTGAGCTATACTGCTATTTCCAAACTGGTCACTTACTGTTAAAAATATTTTTGTAAGGAAATATGCTATAAATGTCACATGGGGAGGGGATAGTGAACCTGGAGGCCAACTCAGGAGGCTACTGACTCCTGTCACCTGATGTGTGTGCGCACTGGCATTGTAAAACAGAAGGCTCATTCAACTTTTGGCTGTAATGCCAGCTCCTACCTTCTGTGTTTCCCCCTGGAAATAGAGGGGAAGAGTCCTGGCTTGGTGTGCACAAGCATTCAGAATAGAAGTAGTGACCTGTACTAAACAGGATATTACTGAGCCATTGGATCAGTGAACAGTGTTAACTGCTGCCTGTTCTGTTAGTAATTAGTCATGTTCTCTGACTGTTACCTGTGGCTAGATGGAGAAGGATCTTTGAAGAGGCATCCTTCCAGGGCTACAACTTCATATGTCTAAAGGTGGGCAGTAGACTTGTTCCTAGTGTAGCCCAATTGTCAATGCCATACCTGAACAGAACAGGCAGTCCTAGCAGCATCTGCTCCTGAATTGGGGCTGCTGACTGGTACCTGCTTCTGCATAAGAAAAGCTGCTTTGCTTTTGGGAGTGGAGAGGAGGGAGGGCTGTTCTTAAGAAATGCCACTGGAAGGCTCTTGGCTAGGAATCAACTCAAAAAGGTCCATTTTTGTGGAGCCAGTTAAAGTGTAAGCAAGGTTAAGCTCTGTAATTGTCCTCTGGCAATAGTCTGGGACCTGACATGCTCAGTTTAGGGGGGGGGGGGCTTTTCTCATATACCAAGGCTGTTCTGGCAGAGTAGGACTCCATCAGAGTCATCCTCTGTATACAGCTAATTGCTGTTCTGAGGAAACAGGCCAAAGGAGTGTTCTCTCCATAATGGTGTTCAGCTTCCTGTTGCATGGTATTCTATGTCTGAAGTACGGCTGAGTGAAGATGTTCAGCAAAACATCAAGCAATTTGCTAGAAGATGAGCAAATGCAACAAGCAGTTCTCAGGTGTTGTGAACTGATTCCTACCTGTCAGCCTTATCACTGGCGGGAGTTCAGTAGAAGGTTAGGTTGTAAAAGTGGCATTATGACTTTTCTGTGACTCTCTCTTTCCTGACAGGCTGGGGGGAGGGTGTCATTGTCTTGGTTGAATGGGCCACAATAGTATGAAGGAGAGCACACTATGTTCACTTACCTGAAATGACCAAACCTATGATGGGGGAGAAAGGATGGAGGAACAGTTGTTGCTTGAACTGTTGGCTGGTGTGAAAGACTCCTCAGCGAGCAGAGAGCCCAGTTCAGCCCTTTGACAGCTGGAGCTGGGGAGTAACAAATGTAGGAACTGTCTGGTGGTGGTGCTATTCTTCAGGTATTCTTCTGAAGCTGTTCTGCAGAAGCCTACCCTCATGCAGCAGTTGCACCTAGAGCTGTAGAGTTCAAAGTTTTAAGCAGGACTACAGCATTGAACCCCATAGCCTGGCATTTTACTCTTCTGGTTCTGTGTCTGCATCACTGATGATATCCAACAGGCTGGTGGTGTGCTCTATGCTTAGCTGTACTCTTGCAATCGTGCTGGGCAGCATGGCTCATTCGGCTCCCTTTCAGGTCATCTGATGCAACTACGGGAGAGTGACTTAGCTCTGAATGTATTTGGCACCATAGCTCTGACGTGTTTGTGTTGCTCTGACTAATCAGTATGTGGTGGCTGGTTCCCCTCGCTTGGCGATAAAGGGGCTGTGTCTTTTCTTGGTTTGGTGGGGGGAGCCAGAACTTGCTGCTGGGAAGTCCTGCTTTCAGGCCCTTGGGCTCCTCTGAAGGGCTATCCATGAACAAGCAACAGCAGATTTGACCCTTGGATGGGCACATCAACAGGTGGGTGGTAAGACGAGACACCAACTTCTGCCCAAAAGTGGGAGGCTGCAGGCCTGGGCGGCTCAATTACAAAGTATCATGGCAAATAGCATGAGCTGCATGTCCTCAAAATAGCCCACAGGAGACTATATAATGAGATGCCCCTGGAGAACCATCAGTCCTGGGCCAAGAGCCTGCGAGTGAACTGTGTGTGCCCAGCGCCACCTCCTGTGTGCTGCATGAGAGTGTGCTGAGAGCCTGGGGGACTCCGCTTCTTCCCTGTTTGCCTGAGGAGGGATACGCAGCTGCCGGAAAGGAACCACGCTTCAGGACAGGCGGATCAGCAGAGGCGTAGGCTCCATCACACCTAACTTAATGAAGAACTGACCTGAAAGGTTCAAGAGGAGAAAGCAGTGCTTCAAGGCCAGCAAGTGGTAGGGCTGAGCACTGACCAACTCCGGCTGTTCTTACAGCCTGTCCCCCCATGCCTCTGCCCTTCCTCTTCTTTCCCAATGTCTTAAGGCTGCTATCAGCATGAAGGACTATTATTCCGTCTCAATGCCCCGGTACAGGAGATTGAGAGCCTCTCGCACTGTGCGCTTTCCCAATGATGTCGTCTTTCAGGACCACATCAGGCAGGGGGACCTGGAACAGGTGGGCAGATTTATACGTGCCAGGAAGGTCACTTTGGACACCATCTACCCTTCTGGTGAGTGCTCTTGGGGTTGGCAGAGCTGAAATCCATGTGGCAGCATGGCTTGGCTGGGCTGCAAGGGAGAAGACAGCATGGCAAGGCTGGGCACAGGCCGTGGGCCACCCCTGGCAGGGTGACAGGCTGAAATCAAGTTGTTTTCCTGCCTAGTGAGGCATACCACCCACAGACATTGCCAAGTAGGGCCCAGGAGAGCCCTGCGTCAGTGCCCCAGCATCTCCCCTTACCAACATGGCCAGAGTACGCTGCAGGGAAGGGGGAAGCTCACCACCTGGGTCCCCTCAAAGCATGACATTGCACCTACAGTATGGTGTGACCTAGAAAAGCAGCAGGCAAAAAAGATAATGATAAAGAGAGCATAGGCTAGTAGCTAGAGCACTGGATGACACAGGGGCACTCTTGTCTTCTGTCCTGGTTTGCAGAGGAGTGGGGAGAAGCCAAATTCTGGGTTTCGTTCCTGGCTCTGTCAGTTTCCCACAAATGCTGTTCTCTCCCTCGTGCACACATGGATCTGCAGACTTGTGGAATAAATGCTGGAGGAGAAGGCGTTGCAGCATGTTTGCACCCAACTTCACTAGAAACTGTTTAGGGAATGCCTCGATCCATACTGGCTGGTGCGAGCCCAGATCCGTCCCTTTCCTGTGCCGTGGCCTCAGCTTCTGCTGCCATGCGGCCGTGGAGACTTTGTCTCAGATGACCCTGGGCTCCTGCCTAGCTGTACTGACTGCTTCATTACTGGCTCTGTGAGGAACTTGCAAAACTTGGACAGAGCAGGATGCATGAGACATACGGGGTGCAGTCCTGGAGGCCCGGCAGGGGCTCGGGGCAGGTCCGGGACGGCTCCCCCTCCTCGATGGCTCTGCCTCACTGGGCAGGGGCGATGGGGCTGCCCGGTCTGAAAGGGGGCATTTACACTCCGAAAGGGGAACCGAATCCTGTGGCGAATCCTTTTGCTTCCCCAACGAGATAGTCCTTGTCCCTTCCCCAAACCGTCACCTCCCCTCTAATGGGGGTCTGCTGGCACCCCTCTCCTGGGGCGCGGACATGGTGCAGGCAGGCTCCCAGCGCCAGGGACCGCTGCCCCGCGTGGGGCTAACGAGTCCCCTCTTCCCAGGCATGGCAGCCCTCCACGAAGCTGTGCTCACAGGGAACCTGGACTGCGTCAAGCTCCTGGTGAAGTACGGCGCCGACATCCACCAGAGAGACGAGAACGGCTGGACGCCCCTGCACATGGCCTGCAGCGACGGCTACGCGGACATAGCCAGGTGAGGAGCGACCCGCCGGGGCGGCGCGGGGCTGCCCGGGCCCCGCTCAGCAGTGCTGGGGCGGCGGTGGGCCCCGCTCTGGGGCACCGGGGCGGCGCGGGGCTGCCCGGGCCCCGCTCCATGGCACCGGGGCAGCTGCTCCGCCGCCGGCCCTCACGGCCCCGCTTTGGCAGGTACCTCATCTCCCTCGGGGCCAGCCCGGAGGCCACCAACGACGCCGGGGAGAAGCCTGCGGACCTCGTGGACCCCGAGTACAAGGAGCTGGTGGAGCTCTTCGAGGCCGCCACCATGGACTGAGGCCGGGCGGGGGGTCGCAGGAGCAGCGGGCCTCGCTCCGGGCCTTCGGGCAGTGGTGGCGGCGGCGGCGCCTGGGCTGGGCCCGGGCCGGCGGCGACCGGGGAGGGGGGGGAGTGGGGGGGGGGGCGGCAGGGTCGCTCGGTGCTGCCTCTCGGGAGCCACTTTGTACTTTTCCAATAAAGCACCTTGGATTTGGCCTGTGCGGGTCCCTGTGCCGTGGGAGGGGGACCAGGCCGGGGCGGGGGGCGGGGGGGGAACCGGGGTGGGGGCACCGGGGCGGGGGCGGGGGCGGGGCGGGGCCGAGGGGGAACTAGGGCGGGGCAAGGGGCCGGCGGGAGCGGGGCCAAGGCGGGGCGGGGCCGGGGGAACGGAGCCGGAGCCAGGGGCGGTTGAGGCGACGCGGGGGGCGTGGCCAGGGGCCCGGCGTGGGGGCGTGGCGGCGCCTGCGCGTGGCGGCGCTTCCGTCGCGGCCTGGCGGCGAGCGGAGGCGGGAGCCGGGGGCCCAGGTGAGGGGCGCGCGTTGCCATGGCGACAGGCGGGGGGCGGCCCGCGGCCTAGCCCCGGCCTCGCCGCTCTCTCTTCTCCCTTGCAGCCGCGCCGCGCCGCCGCCTCACGGACGACGCCATCATGGCCAGGTGAGCCCAGCCCCGGGTCCCCCGGGTCCTCCCCCCCCGGGGAGCCTGCCGGCTCAGCCCTGCGCTTCGCTTGCAGCTCCCCCGTGTCCCGCGTGGTCTACAACGGCAAGCGGAGCGGCGGCCCGCGCTCCCCCGGCACCGGCAGCGAAATCTTCACGCCGGCCCACGAGGAGAACGTGCGCTTCATTTACGAGGGTGAGCGGGGGGGGGGGGGGGTAAAGGCCGCGGGGCTGGGCCGCAGCCGGCGGGGGCCCCCCCGGGCCCCCCGCCGGCTGCGGCCCAGCCCCGCGGCCCAGGCGGCATCCTGAGGCGAGCCGCCCCCCCTCACCCGTGTCCCCGCAGCATGGCAGTGCGTGGAGCGCGACCTGCGCAGCCAGATGGGCTCAGAGCGCGGCCTGGTTGAGGAGTACGTGGAGAAGATGCCGAACCCCAGCCTTAAAGGTGAGTGTGGGCGTGAGGGGCGCCCCCCCAGCTCCTTTCCCCTCCCCATGTCCTGGCTGGAAGGGGGCAGTGGGGAGCCTCCCCCGGGGCTGGGGTATTGGGGGGCCCCCCGCGGTGCAGGCCTCTGCCGCCAAAGTGTCTCCTTGTCTTCCCTGCAGCGTTTAAACCCGTCGACTTGGGGGATCTGAAGAGGAGGAACACACAGGACGCCAAGAAGTCCTAAGGCAGGTTGTCCCTGCGGATTTGGCTGGTCTCCTAAGGTCCTCAAGCAGATTTAATTTGAGATTTTTTTTGTGTTGATTTTTCCTCCTCTGGTCTGTACTCTGCCCGTGGGAGAGCTGGTCAGCTTTGGGGCTGGCTCTGAAGCTGCCTAAATTCAAAGATGCATAGAGGCTCACTGAGGATGCCCAGAGCCTGTTGTAATGGATTCCTGTCCCTCACCCATAGCTTTCTCTGGCCTCAAGCTGTCCTTCCCTACTTCATGCCAGGCTCACAAATCACTTGCTCTCCTTCCATCTCTGTCCCCGGTGAGTTGAGTGCTTAGGCTTGCTGGGGCCTGGTGCATGGCGGGGCAAAGCAGAGCAGCTGTGTCTGCCGGTAGAGACAGCACTAGTTTTCTGCTCCCTTCTGTGTACCAAGGATCCATAGTGGCTGGAGTGGGCTAAGGTGAGAAGGAAGGAGAGTGGGTTCCTTCTTTGTGCCTCGGGACAGACAGGCAGCCCCAGTCCAACAGCAGGTATTACAGCAACCCTTCTTGCAGCTGACTGCTGGGCAGGTGACACTGTGCCTGTTCCTTGCTCCCTTCTGGGAGGACTTAATTGGTACCTGGGCTGCTAATGCTTGGGACTAGTCAGTGCTGCCAAAGCTCTTGGGTCCATATCAGAGGCCAGATTTTTCTTGTGCTTAGATTGGGCCAGATCCGTGTGGTGCTGGAGATGGAGCTGCTCCTCTCTCCCTGCAGATGGAGAGAGATGGGGTGTCAGCACTGGCCCCAGCCCCAAGCATCTGAGAGATGCTCAGAGGTGGAACACTGGGCTGTTTTTGGCTTCCCCCCCCCTTGGCCTGGGTGCTCTGGCAGCTCCACGAGAGATAGCAGCAATGAGTTGGTTAGTGCTGAGTCTGTGAAAAGAAGCTTTTTTGCACCCTTGCCTGAGCAACATCTTGCTGTTTTAGTACTAACACCATCTTCCAAACGTACCCTCTTCTTGCTCCCCTGGAACAACATTTGGAGTAGGAGGAGGACAGGAAGGGATGATCCCTTTAAAGAGACCTGGCCTCCGCAACTGGCAGAAACGTCACTGCGTGGAGGCTGTGCCCATTCAGTCTAACTCATCTCAGGGTTGGCTTTCTTGGGACCCTCATTCCTGGCAAGGCTCAGGTGGTTTCTGCATGATCATCTCTGAGCAAGGGAGGGCGACGGTACCATCCTCCCACCCTTGTGAACGGAGGAGCTGGTGCCAGCTGTGGGGCGGCTTTGCGGCCCTAGAAGACTGTGGGGGAGCTGGAGGAGCAGCCGCCTGCCTGCATGTGCTCCAAGAGCTCGCAGGGAGCGAGGGGGCTGCCAGGGCCTTGCCCAGCACAAAGGAGTGGGCTTGCGATGTGTGCATGGTGCAGGGGGGGGTTGTGGTTGCTGTTACCTTTCCTTTGTTGAGTCATTGAGCTATTATTGTTCCTTTTTTTTTTTTTCTCTCTGTTGTCTGTTCACTTGAGGAGTGTTGTAAATAAAAGCTGGTGTCCTTTTGAGTTCGCCTCTATGTGAATCTGCCTGCTCCTAAGGTTACTGCCACAACACCTGCTCTGGGGGATACGGGACTGATTTTTCTGCTGTTCACTTGCTGGGGTTGTATCCAGTGGAAGGAGCAATGTCCAGGGAACTGCCTGGCTCGCTCTTGACTCTGTGGGCGTGCTGATGCCTCCGTCTGCCTCCGTCTGGCCCAGGTAGAAGGTTGTCTCGGCTGTGCTGCCACTGCAGGCGCTGGGCCCAGCCCAGATCTTCCCTTAATTCCTGCCCTGTCTGTGCCTTGCAGTTGTATGTGCACGCTGGTCTCTCAGGGCTGGCCTGTGTGTGCCTACAGCCTCTTTGATTCAGTGCCCTTGTTCTTCCCTTTTTTAGAGTTTTAGATTTTCCTGTTTTGTTGTTTAAATCCTCTGCTTTCTATTTTAGACTTAAGCGCTGAAAATAAATGTCAGGACTTTGTGGGTACCTTTTCAGGCCTGACCAAATCCCAAGAAGTAATGCAGAGAGCAAAGGCCACCTCTCTCTCTCTCTCTCTCTCTCTCTCTTTTTTTTTTTTTTTCCCCAGAAGGAATCTTGTCCTTGCACTTGCTCTGGGCTCTTAATTTCACTCCAGGCATCCACTGCCTGGCACTGAGTGCTAGTAGCACAATGCCCTTGGCCTCTGGCAGCCCTCCTGCAAGCCAGCATCCTAGGAGCTGTCGCTGGACCAAAGATTTAAATGTTGAGACTATTAATACACTCATATCCTCTTCCCTCCCCTACTTTAATGGCATTTAAACTATACTTAGTATTGGCAGAATTTCTCAAGTGCATCTCTTTACACTTCGCTATGACCCTGTTTATCTCTTATCACCAAAATATTCTGGGGGGAGAATGGGCTGGGGCATGCACTGCCCCGGTTGTGCCCCCATCGCAGGAGCATGTTGCCTCAGCCCCTCTCCATTCGGTCCCAGTTGACTCCATCGGAGGAGGCCTGGGTCCTCTTTGCTACCCTTAATGTCGTGGCACGCGCTCCACCACAGGCACTCCAGGGAGTGGGGAACAAAAGGAAAAGAATAACCATTTTGGCTGTTATAGCCTACCTCCTTTGACTTTTTCTGCAAGATGGGGCATTTCTTGCAGCATCTCAGGATCGTTCGCTAACAGTGATACTTTCAGGCTTTTCCCAGGCACTTGCACAGAAGTGCAGGGGAATTGGTCTGTGCAGCGCGTCCTGGGAGCGCAGCACTCGAGCAGGGCTGTTCTCACACTGGAAGCCTGAAATGCGCACAGAGCTCTGTTGTCCTGGGTCCTGCGTCTTGAGTGGATGGCAGAGGGCTCTGGAGGAAGGCTGCCTGCCCTACAGCGCAGCGAGAGCGTGCTGCTCTGAGGAGGCGCCTCTGTACCTTGGCTGTAGCGTGGCGATAGGCTGCAGCTGTATTTTTTTCCCGTTCTGGTGGCTTGGATTTGAGAATCTGAGCCCAAGGCTGCAGCCGGTGTCTGCTAGGTGCAGCGGTTGTGTGTGCTGGTGACTGGTGCGTGGGTCTGACTGCAGAAACCTGAACAGCCGAGCACCTCCACCGTAGCCAGCCGGACCGCAGAAACCCGAGCAGCCGAGCGCCTCAGCCGTAGCCAGCCTGCTCCTGCCCGATGGCGGGTCTGGCCGGGCTCTCCCTCCTGGGGGCTGGCGTTCCCCGGCCCCGACGGTGCTCCAGGGCTGGGTGTCAGCCCCGGGTGGCCCTCGCTGTCCTCTGGCCCCAGGCTCCAGCGCAGGGTGCACCTGTGTGCTGCAGAGCTGGGAGGCGGCACTGTGGTTCACCTGGCAGCACACGGGGCTGGCGCCAGCTCTGCCCCCTCGCTGTCAGGGCACCGGGCCTGGGTCCTTCGTGGAGGGGCAGGGTGGCAGCACATGTGCACACATGCACACGCACATACATGCACACACGCATACATGCACATGTGCACACACATACACACACATACGCACACATGCACACACACATGTACATGCACACACACATGTGTGCACACGCACAGGGCTGTGTGCGCGCTGTGGGAAGCCGCAGCCATGCCGGCAGCTGTCTGTCTCAGGGCTGCACCGGAGGCTGTGCTGGTCCCCGAATCTGAGCCGGCTGCGGGGAAGGGAGCACCCACAGGTCACCTGCACCTGACTCTCGCCTTGGTCTTGTTTTTGTGTTGGTTCGGGTGCTGCAAAGCTGGAGGCAATCCAGTAACTCAAGTACTAATGAAAGAGCATACAAAAATCATTTCATAAATTCATGATTTTTATAAAGACTAATAACAAACCACAGGGGTCAATGCAGTGAAAAAGCACAAAAGAAGTGTGAAATTTGTCTGGTGGAGGGGTGGGCGGGAAGCCCCTGCTGAAGGGGATGAAGCCGGAGGCCACTGAAATCAGACTGTTTACCTGTAAAAAACAAACTTAGCAATGGTTTATTTTCACTATGACTGGGATATGGTTTTTATCATTAGATTAAATTGTAGGAGGAAGAGAGGTATGTGTTGTATCATTGAATTAAGTAGTGGGAAGCGAGAACAGTAACGGACAGAATCTACTTAGGAGACCAATTTGCAGTCTACAATTACCTTGATAAAGTAGGAGTATTACTGCAAGACGGAGCGGGGGAGCGACCGCGCCTGCGGGGACCTGGAGGAGACGCCGGTCCTCATCCCCAAGGAGGAGGCCAGGCTTCGGGTATTGATCAGCTATTGATGGGTTATTTTTTCTTCCTCATTTTCTAACTTTGTTTCCAGTTCTATAATTAATTGCTTTGTTCTTTGCTACAGTAAACTTGACTTAAAAAAAGATATATGTTTGTTTCGAGGCCTGTTTGTTTATGCAGGTCTCTGGGGTGGCGTGAGCAGCACTGGCTGCGGAGTTCCTCACGGAGGGGCAAATAACAGTGTTGGGGAAGGGCAGGTATCCATGCCGCGGCCCGGCGTCCACAGCTGCAGGGCTGGCCGGGGCCTGGCACCGCGGGAAACGCGCGTTTCTGGAGCGACGCCTGCCCGACCGAGCCCTTGGCAGTCGCCAAACGGTGGTTTGTGGCCGAGCCCGTCCGTCAGCCGCAGCAGCTCGCCGGGGTCAGGACCGGGGAGGGGGGGGGTGAATATCTGGTAGCCGGTTTGGGGCTGGCGCAGCCCTTGGCTGCGGGAGGGAGCGGGATCGTCCCGGCCGGGGGCTGGAGCTGCTCCTGATGGCCGGGCTGTTTTCTGGGGCTTCGCAGCCTGGCACGAAATGTCCCCGTCCAGTTTCTGTTGCCATGGAAACCTGTGGGCGATGCAGGACTAATCACAGTACCTTTGTTCTGCGAATAAATGTTAATGGCTCGGTCTCGTCCCTTTGTGGTCAGGGAGCACAGGAGTGGGCAGGCTGGACTTGGCCCCGCTGGCACGGCCAGGCAGCCTGCGCCGCCAGCGTCTGGGCTCAGGTGCCGCCAGCATCCTGGCTCGGGTACCGCCAGCCTCTGGGCTCGGGTACCACCAGTGTCCTGGCTCGGGTGCCGCCAGCATCCTGGCTTGGGTACGGCCAGCCTCTGGGCTCAGGTAACGCCAGCGTCTGGGCTTGGGTACCACCAATGTCCTGACTCGGGTGTCACCAGCATCCTGGCTCGGGTACCACCAGCCTCTGGGCTCGGGTAACGCCAGTGTCCTGGCTCTGGTAACACCAGCATCTGGGCTTGGATACCACCAGTGTCCTGACTCGGGTGTCACCAGCATCCTGGCTCAGGTACCGCCGATGTTCTGCCTTGGGTACCGCCAGCGTCAGATCCCTGAGTTGGGATGGAATGTGCTTTGCCAGAGCCGGCTTGGTGGTCCCGGCCCAGCCTGGGACACGGCAGCACAGGGGCAGGGTCTGTGCTGTGGGGCAGGGGCTGCGCTATGGGGCACAGCGGTGGGGCACCGACTATAGGGCAGGGGCTGTGCTGTGGGGCCAAACCAGGTCTGGGTCTGGCTGGAGGCCTGTCCTGGTGGCCACTGTGAGGTATATATAAATATATAAAAATTAAAAAAAAAAAAAAAAAAAAAAAAAAAAAAAAGGTGTATAAAGAGTGTGTGCATGTCTGTGTGTGCATGTGTATATACACAGGTGCACATGCGTGCGCGCACACACACACAAACACATATGAAAATAGTGTGTGTGTGTGTGTGTGTGTGTGTGTGTACGCATACACACGTGTGTGTGCATGCGCGTTTCCCTGTCTGTGTGTCCGTCTCCATGTTGGTCTGTGTGTCTGTGTGCGTGTGCGTACGTGTGAGAGAGAGTGTGTGTGTGTGTGTGTGTGTGTGTGTGTAAATGTGTGTGTATGTGCCTGTATATGTGTGTGTGCACGTACACACATGTGTGAACCCACATGTACATACACACAGGTGTGCTCATGTGTATATACGTGTGTGTGTGTGTGCAACACGTGCCCATGTGCACATACATGTGTGTGTGTGTGTGTGTGTGTGTGTGTATACATGTGTGTGTGCAGCACATGTGCATGTACATGCATGTGGGGTGCCAGGCTGCATGTCCGGGCGGCGGCAGGCGCTGTGGGCTGTGTCTGGGCTGTTGCGGTGGCGACGCTGGGACACATGTGGGGCCGCGTCACTGTGGGCAGCTGGGCTGGCTGCCGGGAGCTGCTGCTGGTGCCCATGTCCCCACACATGTCCCCGCGTCCCCCCCATCCCCATTTCCCCAAGTCCCCATATCCCCCCATCCCCATGGCCCCTCCGTCCCCACATCCCTCTGTCCCCGTGTCCGCCCCCATCCCCGTGTCCCCATGCCCCCCTGTTCACGGCACCGCTGCCCCACAGGCCCCTCGGCGCCGGCGCCCGCGGCCCGTTCCTGTCGCGTCCCCATGGCGGGCGAGCAGCGCAGGGCGCCGGCGCCACGGTGCCCTCGGCCGGGATGGCTGGCGCCAGGGCACGTAAACAGGAGTCTGGCAGCGCGCCGCTGTGCCCCCCCCCCCCCCCCCGGCCACAGTGTCCCCACGTCCCCTGCCGTGTCGTCCCCCCCCCCCCCGCAGTGTCCCCACGTCCCCGTGCAGCCCTGGCCTGGGCGCGGGGGGGTATCGGTGGCCCCGGGGCGCCCGCCGGCCCCAAGGCCGTGCCACGTACGCTGCTGCGGGGTGTTTGCGGCTCGGGGGCCGCCGTGGGGCCAGACGCCCCGGCGTGGGGCAGGGCCGCGGCTCATCCCGGCACCAGGCGTGCGGTCCCCAAAGCTGCCGCCACCGCCGGGTTTAGTGCTCACGTGCCCCACGGCGGCCCCGCAGCAGCCCCACGGCCGGGGGCAGATGCAGATGATTTAATTAAGGGCTCCCGGCACTCAGTGGCACCGAGCCGATTAGCGCCTTCCCGGGGCCGGGGCTGGCAGCGCTGCCCCCGCGTGGGGCAGGCAGGGGGGCAGTGGGGTGCACAGAGGGGCTGTGGGACATGCAGCAGGGCTGTGGGGCACACCGTGGGGTGCACCATGGGGCAGGCAGTGGGCTGTGGGGCACACTGCAGGGTGCACCGTGGGGCTGTGGGGCACACCGTGGGGCTGTCCCCGGGGGGGCCCAGGCAGCCCAGCTGCTGCCCCCACCTGCCCGGCCCCCTCCCGTGGGGCTCTGGCCCTGGGGCACTGTCCGGGACCCACGGCGCCCCGCTCCCAGCGCCCCACGGCTGCCCGTCCCCAACAGACAGGCGCATGCGGACCGGCCCTGCAGCCCGGCACGGGCCCACACCTATTTACACGCTCATGACATAAATTACACTGCTGCACAAAGGGGCTGAGCAAAGGGGCTGTGCTGCCACGCGCCCCCTTCTCCCCCCACCGCCCAGCCCCCCCCGCCCAGCCCCACACCCCAGCCCCCAGCTCCGGCCCCCTCCCCAGGCGTGCCTCACCCCTGCCGCCCTGTGCACGCCCATCGTCCCGTGCACGTCCACCGCCCCGTGCACGTCCATCATCCTGCACCTCCATCATCCTGTGCACGTCCATCGTCCCGTGCACGTCCATCGTCCTGCACCTCCATCATCCTGCGCACGTCCATCGTCTCGTGCACGTCCATCGTCCTGCACCTCCATCATCCTGTGCACATCCATCGTCCTGTGCACATCCACTGTCCTGTGCACATCTGTCATTCCATGCATATCTGTTGTCCTGCGCACGTCCATCATCCTGCACCTCCATTGTCCCGTGCACATCTGTCATCCCATGTACATCCACCGTCCCACACCTCTGCCATCCTGTGCACGTCCACACTGCGCAGCATGCCTGTCCACGCAGCACCCCGCTGGGGATGGAGGAGGAGGACGAGGGAGGAAGCAGGGGCCGCCCGCCGGGTCCGGCTCAGAAGTTGCTCTCCGCCGTGGTCTTGGGGAACTCGTAGCAGTGGTGCTGGCTGCCCAGGGCCAGGTGCTCAGCGGCAGCGCTGCGGCTGGGGCGCTCGAGGTAGAGGGTGTCGGGGCGCGCGGCGGCTGGGCTGCGCCCCAGCCCGTTGCCGCAGCCGCTCACCAGCTTGTGCTTCTCGCTGGCGGCGCCGGCGCCGTTGCGGGCGCTGGGCGCGTGGCTGTAGGTGTGCTTGTACTCCTCGGCCAGGTCCTTCCCCAGCTTCCAGCGCTGCCACCGCTTCAGCAGCTCTGCCTGCACCTGCGCATGGCCGCAGTGAGCCCGCAGCGAGCCCCACGGTGAGCCCTGCGCCGCGGCCCCACGGTGAGCCCTGCGCTGCAGCCCCACGCACTCACCTCCTTGTTGACGAAGCAGTAGAGAACAGCCACCAGCATCCCCTGCGGGGAGAGCAGAGGAGTGAGGGCGTGTGGCCAGCCCTGGCCCTGGCACAGCTCTGGCACGGCTGCTGCGCGGGCCTGCTCTGGTGCGGGGCCCGGCTCACCTGGAAGGAGCTGAGGAAGAGGTCGAAGAAGAGCTTGACGTAGCGCAGGGTGCCCTGGGCGTGCTCGTCCGTGATGAAGGCGAACACCACCTCGTGGATGCCCAGCAGCGGGATCAGCGTCAGTGTGGACTTGGCCAGCCTGCCCGCGAGAGGGGCTGTCAGCACCCGGGCACGGGGCTGTGCACACACATGTGCAGGCATGCACTGTGCCTGCCTGTGCACAGGCACCACGCACACCCATGCACTGGGCACACGCACACCCATGCACCACTCACACCCATGCACATGCACACCCATTCACTGGGCACATGCACGCACCATGTGCACCCTTGCACCATGCAGCACGCACACCCCTGCACAGTGCACAGCCACACACCGGAACTTGTAGTCGGTGTAGCGCATCTGGTGTGCCCGGAGCTTGGAGATGAGGATCTGGATGATGCGGATGAAGATGAAGAAGTTGATCTGGAAGGGAGCGAGGCAGTGAGGGGCGGCAGGAGGAGGGCAGGGTGCGCCAGCCCCAGCTGCGCGGGGCGGCAGGACTCACCAGGATGGCCAGGAACACGGGGAAGCGGAGGATCCACCAGAAGCCCATGTTGTTGTTGGTGCTCCAGCACCTGCAGGGGCAGAGGGGCTGGGACCGCCCGGCTGCAGGGCAGCCCCGGGACCAGCGCGGTGCCTGGCCGGGCTGACGCCGGTGCGGCTGGCGGTGTGCCGTGGTCCTGCACCACGTTCCTGCACTGCGCTCCTGCACCCACCCCGCACCCCAGCCACGCAGCCCGGTACTCACTGGATGTTTTCAAAGAGGAATTTGACGACGACCCATGGGATGAGGAAGAGCATGGGGGCACCTGGGGAGGCAGCGAGGGCGGTGAGGCGCCGGCAGCCCTGCTTGGGCGCCAGCAGCCACAGTGGGGCTGGGTGCCGCACTCACCCCAGCCGATGCACAGGTAGAGGGTGAAGTAGCTGCGCTCGGAGAAGACGGCCACCACCAGAAGGTTGTGCAGGTAGATGCCCTCAACCAGCAGCCAGCAGTAGTTGGCCACGATGCCGTACTGCATGAAGACGGTGGCGGCCCGGCAGCCGGCGGCAGCCTGCGGTAGCGCAGGGTCAGGCTCTGGCGATGCCGGCACGGCACAGCCCAGCCCCGGCCCCGGCTCCGGCTCACCTCGTCGCTCAGCCAGATGCCCACGTTGTAGTCGTCGATCTTGTCGCTGTAGTGGGTCTTGAGCAGGGCATCGATGACCAGCACGGAGATGCCCTTCAGGATGAAGGAGGCGAAGAGGTTCATGTGGATGTAGTTCCTCATGCAGTGCAGCTTGCTGCGGAGAGGGAGCGCTGTGATCGCGTGCCCGCCCCAGCGCCCGGCCATCTGCCCCGTCCACCCAGCCAGCCCTGTCCACCCCATCCCGCCTGCCCCATCCTGTCCACCCCATCTCACCTGCCCCATCCTGCCCATCCCATCCACTCCATCCCACCTGCCCCATCCCATCCATCCCATCCCGTCCACCCCATCCCACCTGCCCCATCCTGCCCATCCTGTCCATCCCATCTCGTCCACCCCATCCCACCCGCCCCGTCCCACCCAGACCCGGCCGTACCTGAAGCCCAGCAGCACGGCCAGGGCGAGGAGCAGCGCGCACAGCGACACCGAGTAGCCCACCGTGTACATGACCTTGAAGCTGCCGTAGGTCTTGGCGAACCTCTCCTGGAGCAAGCAAGAGGTGAGGGGCCGGGAGCCGGTCTGGACCCGGCACGAGGGGCCCCTGCGCTGGCCCCTCCGCCCCGCGCTCGCCCTGGCCCACCTGCGCCTCCAGGTCCTTGGTGTCGATCTGGCACTGCGTGGCATCGCGCAGGGACTGCCCGCTGGGGCCCGTCACCCACTGCCCGTCCGGCCCGCAGGTCTTGAAGACGTGCCTGTGCTTCACTGCCAGCGGAGCGGGGAGGCGCCGGCACCGGCGGTCACTGCCTGGCCGTGCGGGGACCACCGCCCCAAGCAGCACACGTGCACCCCCATGCACACGCTTGTGCATGCACACACATGCACCCCCCCCCCATGCACACACATGTACATGCACACACGTGCACTGCTCACATGCTTGTGCATGCACACATATGTACATGTGCACATGTTTACCCGTGCACATGTTTACCCATGCACACGCTTGTGCATGCACACATGTGCATCTCCATGCACACACTTGTGCATCCCCCTCTAGCGCAGATGCAGGCATGGACCCCGGCCCCGGCCCAGCCTGCCATTACCTTTACGGTACCAGGGCAGGAACCAGGGGCAGGAGACATTGACGGTGGTGTTGGGCAGCGCGTCGGGCCAGCAGGAGAACTTGTCGAACGTCCGGTTACAGACGAGCTCTGCTGGCAGCAGCCGAGGGAGGCCGTGGCAGGGCCGCCCGCGCCGGCACCCGACTCCGCGCATCTCCCCACGTCCTGCCCAGACGTCCCGGCCGCGCGGGGCCCCCGGGGCCACACTCACCTGTAGGCGCCGGCAGCCGGCTCATGTTGCGCTGGCACTCCTCGCTGTACGCCTTCCAGCTCTCGAAGAGGAAATCCGTGATCTGGGCGGAGGGACCCTGGGGGCACGGCGGAGCATCATCCTGCGCCCGGCCTGCCATGGGGACGGGGCGCTGGGCAGGGGCGGGTGCCCACCGCCCGCTGGGCTCAGGGACAGCTGCGGGACAGCGTGGGCAGCCGTGCCGTGCTGTGCCGTGCTGCACCGCACCATGCCATGATGTGCTGCACCATGCCATGCCGTGCTGCACCGTGCCGTGGGGCTGGCAGGGCGCAGGCAGGCCGGCAGGGGAACAGCCGCTGTGCAGCGTGGCACAGCATGGTGAGGGGCTGCAGCGGGCAGGGGCAGCTCGGCAGCGGCTTGGTGCCCTCCCGGCCCTGCGCCAGGCGGTTCGGGGCAGGGAGCGGGCTGGGAGCAGGGCAGGAGGTCCGGGAGGGCCCGGCCTTACCTGGCAGCGGAGCAGCAGCAGCAGGAGGCCGAGGAGGCTCGGTGGGGACATCCCTCCGCAGGGCTGCGACCCGCATGGGGGGCAGCGCGGGGCACTGGCTTCCTACAGGCCCTGGGCGGCTCCTCCACCCCGGCGGCACGGGCACCGGCGCGTGGGTGACCCTGCGCAAGAGGCAGCTGCTGGGGATGCCAACGGGGCCGTCCCGGCAGCCCCCTGCCGCCCCCTGCCGCTGCCGAAGCCCCGGGCTCCCACCGGCCTCCCGGAGGCAGCGGAGCCCCGTGCCGGCGCCCAGCACCCCCCAGCGCAGGTGGGACCCACCGGGACCCGCCGCCCTGGCGGCACTCGCTCCCATGCAAACCCGGCTCACGAGGAGCCCTAATTCCCTGCATCCTGCCCTAAGCCGGTTACGGGGCTCCTGAGGGGGATTTCGGCTCTGCTGACAAGGGGGCCATTCTCTGGGCGCCCCGCGGCGCGGCACGGCGCGGCCCCCCCGGCACAGCCGGCAGCCCCCCCCAGCACGGCCCCGCTCCCAGGGCTCGCCGCGTGGCCCCGCGCCTATTTTTATCCCGGGAAAGTCGTCTCCGCTCAGACCCGCTTGCTGTGCTGCCGGCAGCTGCTGGGGAGGCTCATTAATCAGCGCGGGCTCTACAGATGCGCCCGGCGGGGCCGGGTCTGCTGGCTGCGCGCCGTGTGGACAGTGCAGCACACTGGGAATCCTCTCCCAGCACAAACCTCGCCGGTCAGGCACCGGGAGATGGGAGCCGGGGGCCGGCTGCTCTGGTGAGTGCCCGCCTGGCCACCTGCCCATGCTGGCATCCCTGTCCGTGCTGGCCCCACGCTGGCTTCCCTGCACCTGCCACCACGCCGGCCCCACGCCGGCATCCCCGTCGGCACCAGCCTGGCGCCGTCGGCAGCACAGCCCAGCCAGGAGCCTCCGGCGCCCAGCGCTGCCCCGAGCATCCTCTGTGCCGGGAGGAGCCGCTGCTCCGGGCAGCCAGGCCAGCGTGGAGCTCACTGCCAGCCGCTCGGTGGCCCCGAGGCAGCTCTGGGGCAGAGGTGTCGCTATTTTTAGCTGCCTGCGATGGGATTTTGCGGCGGGGAGGCCTCTGCCCTAGACACCCCCCCCCCCAGCTGGCAGCTGCCGTGGCCAAGCTGGGCAGACTGCACTGGGTGAGGGGTGCTGGCGCCCAGGCGGTCCCACTCCTCGCCCCCACGGGCCCCTGCCAGGCCCTTTGCCCCAGCTCGGCCCTGGCCCCCCCGCCACGTGCTGGGAGCTCCCGCGGCTGCGCAGCTGTGTGGGTGCATCCACGCGCCTGGCCCCACCGCCCGCCTGCCCACGGGGTCCGGGCACCCTGGTGCCCCCAACGCTGGGCGCCATCACCCCCCAGTGCAGCCTGGCTCCTGCCCACGGCGGGCTCGGGGCAATGGCAGCACGTGGCACTGCGTCCCCTGACGGATGGCCCTGCACTGCTGTGCCCCGTGCTGCTGCAGGCGGCACCGCGGCCCGGCCTGGGCTCTGCATCCCCCGGCCATGAGTGGCACCGTGGCCCAGCCCGAACTCCACATCCCCCGGCCACAGACTGGCTCCCATGCCCGGCCGCAGCGCCTGGATCCCGGCGCATGTGCGTCTGCCGGGAACGAGGCACCTGGGGGGACTTTTGCCCTGTGCTGGTGTTGGGCAACGCGGCACATCCCCACGGCATGGCTCTGCGGCTGCTGACCCCGCGGGGGCCGGGCTGCAGGCAGCTGGCATGGCTCTGCCAGCCACGCTGCGGAGCGGGGAGCTGGTGCCTGCGGCGGGAGCGGTGGCCTCGCAGCTGTGCGTGCGGCACACAGCGGCACCGGCGTTGCACCAAGCTGTGGGGAGCGGGCAGGGAAAGCTTTTCCCTGGGTGCATGTCCCACCTCCCCACATGGCCACGGGGGCCCCGGCGCAGCCCAGCGGTCAGCCGAGCCGCATGCCCTGCCTGGGGGGACGGCAGCCCTGCAGGGCTTCTGAGTGCGGTGGCCTGACACTGCCCCGGCGCCTCCTGGCTCCCATCACACGCGCAAGGCAACAGGCGCTACGTCTGGGACCGTGGTGGCTCATTGCTGCATGGATCAACGGCTCGGAGAAGCCTCCATGGGGACACTCGTGGGCATCTGCAACGTGACTGCACAGCGCTCCAGCAGCCCCGCGCGAGCGGCCTGCGAGGAGGTGGCACAGCACGGAGTGGCTGCCCCAGCAGTGCAGCCCTGCGCCTGGCAGCGCAGCCACCCCAGCAGCCCCATTCCCGGCAGTGCGGCTGCCCTGGCAGTGCAGCCCCTTGCTCGGGAGGCAGCAGCAGGGGCTGCCGCTCCCCAGAAGAAGGGATCAGACCCGGCGTGCTAATGCAGCGCTTTGCACGGCTGGCTTGGCGCTGAGCTCTGAGCCAGGCGCCAGCACAGCAGGGGCTTCAGCACTTGGCAGGGGAGGGGGAGGCAGATGCCGGCGCTGGTGCAACGCCAGCACCAGCCCGGCCCTGCAGACGCTTTACGCTTCCCAGCTCGGACCACAGCAAGCAGGACGGGCTGCGGCCTGAGGAGGCTGCAATGGGGCCAGCAGCTCTGCCCTGCGCCCTGCTGCACCGGTCCAGCCCTGGCTCCCACCTCGGAGCCTCCTGTCCCCAGCCACAGCCACGGTGGCTCCAGCCCTGCCGGCCCCGCTGCAAAGTGGCAGCAGGGAACAGCAGCACCACGGCAGCTGAGCTGCATGGAGCACCCACGTGCTACGAGACCACAGCTGAGCTGCATGGCTGGAAACGCCGAGCAGCGGCACATGGAGAGCCGACATCACCAGGCACCGGCGGTGGCGGACCCAGTGTCGCTCTGGACTGAGGAAACCTGGAGCAATGCTGACAGCGTTTTCATCAGTGGTGACGCAGGGTGCGAACAGACGGCGATGGCCCAGTGCTGGTGGCACAAACACCCTCCACGTCACCCCCAGCCCGAGGGGGTGTGAGGGCTGCAAGCGCAGCCACACGGCCCAGCAGTGGTGATCAAAGCCGCCGTCCAGCAAGCCCCGGGGGAAGGATGCGCAGCCCCACAGCGGTTCAGATCTGCCTGGGGGAAACAGGTTTGTCTTGTCCATCGTGTTGCATGAGCCGGGATATGACAGCCCGTGGAATGCAGGAGAATGGCACATTAGAGACACAGCAGGTGACACGCGTGCGCAGATGTCACCGAGGAGGAGCAGGACCAGGGGAAGCCGAGGAAGAGGTCAGTGCAGGCAGGCGGGCGAGCACATGTGGCTGCACCGGGAGCATGGCACCCACCGCCCTGGTCTGGCTCATGCTGCTAACGGTCGCTGCGGCTGCCCCGGCGCTGGGGACTGAGCTCACCGAGACGAGCTCCAAGCCATGTTCTGCCAAGGCTGCCAACAAGTTCCCCAAACCCCTGGGCTGGCGCAGACAGACCCCAGAGTGCTTGGCCCTTGGCAAGGCGCAGGGGCCCTGGCCGTGTGGGATGGAGCGTGGGGCGGGATGTGGTGGGGACACGGGAGGACAGAGCGGCACCACCGTCCCCCTCCCCTGCCCCTGGTCGGGCCAGACCCTGCTGTTGCCGCTGCCTGGCACAGCGGGGCACGCAGAGCAGCGCTGCACGCAGAGCAGTGCTGCACGCGATGGCTCCTCTCAGCCCTGCACTGCTGATCAGGGCTTGCGGTCACATTTTTTCATTAACTATTTTTAATCCATATTTTGCCTCTTCTCCACTCAGTCTTTTTTCTTTCTCCCTCTCCAGGCAACGGAACATAAAAACCTCTGCACCGCAGTGCGTGGCAGCAGCAGGGATTGGTGGGGTGGACAGGAGCGCGCAGCTGGGGTGGCACTAACATGATGAGGAGAGGTACCGCAGGCCCTAGATTTCCTGCTCACGCACCCATAAAGCCAAAGCGACCACAGGGACAACCGCTCCGCTTGGCATGGGACAGGGCACCCGCCGTGAGCGCGGCACGGGGCAAAGCAAACGCACGGTACAGGGTGCCTGGCACAGCACGGGGCGGCTGCAAATGCCACGTCCTCTGCCCTTGGCGCTACCGGGGCCGGAGGGGAGCCGTGCGCGAAGCCAGGATGCCGCCGCTGCGCTCCCAGCAGCTCCCGGCCTCCCGCAAGGAGCACCGGGGCCAGGGCGCGCAGTGCCAGGCAGCGGCGGTCCCTCGGCGGCCGCTTTGGAGATGCGCATGCAACGCGAGGGCAGCAAGGTCACATACCCAACATGTCCTGGTTAAACAAAGCCGTTTACCAACACGGTGTTGACACAGCAGAGCTCGGGACAGAGTCGCAAAGGGCACTGCCGGCGGCCCCGCGACGCCGGGGCCGGGAAGGGCCCTGCGCCCCCCCGCGCGGAGCAGAGCGGGGCCCCGACGGGCACCGCCCGCCCGGGCCGGCGGGGAGCCGCAGCCCGCCGGTGCCGCCCGCCCGGGCCGCGACAGCCGCCGCCGCTGTCACCGAGCCGAGGCACCGGCAGCAAAGCGCTTCCCAGGGCGGCGGCGGCACCGGGGCCGGACCGGGGGGAGCGGGACGAGCCCGGCGGCGGCCGCCCCGGACGGGGCGCGGGGCCGCGCCGAGGGAGCAGCCGCGCCGGGGCGCCGAGCGGCGCCGCAGCCGCTGCCCCGGGACCCCCCGGCTCCCGCTGCGGCCCCGGCGGTGCCCGGCCGCGCCCGGCCCCGGTCCCCCGCCCCGGCACCCCGCGCCCCGCGGGACGGGGAGCCCCGAGACCGCGGGGACGGGCGCTGCGCCTCCCTCCCGCCCCGGTACCTGTCGGGGCTGGGCTGGCGGCGGCTCCCGGGCGCATCTCGGTGCAGGCGGGCGCGGGCACCGGCAGCGGCGCGCCCGGCCGCTCCGGCGAAAACTTTTGGCGGAGCCGCGGCGGCGGCGGCGGTGGCGGCTCGGGGGGAGGGACCGGCGCGGGGGAGGGACCGCGGGCGAGGAGCCGCTGCCCCGGCCCCGCTCCGCCCGCCCGCCGGCGCGGGGGGGCGCCGCGGCGGCCGCAGCCGCTGCCCGCTCCGCCGGCCCCGGTGCTCGGCGCTGCGCGGGGCGCCGCGCTCCCGGACGGCCGCGCATCACCGCCGAGCGCACCTGCAGGCGGCGGGAGCGCCGCTGCGCCGGGGCTCGGGCACGGGCACGGGGACTGGCCCTGCTCGCCCGCGGCGATGCTCCCGGTGCCCCGGTGCAGTGGGGGCTCCGGCCACGGGCAGAGCGGGGCCCCGCTCCAGCCACGGACGCTGGGGTCTGTGGGGCCTCACGGCGCTGGTGCACTTCCCAGGGGGTTCTCAGCACCGTCCCCTGCAGCCCCGGCCCGTTCCCCAGCTCTCGCAGGACGCAAAGACCCTGTCGCCTCCGACCTCTGGTCCTGCCTGTGCCAGGAACCAACAGCTGCTGCCCAAGGGACCAGGACTCACCCCTCTCCGGGTCCGGACAAACCTCTGCAGTGCGGCCGGGAGCTGCCCAGACCCTCTCGTTCCAGCTTCCGCTGGCGGTGACGGCTCTGTTTGCCATGCGCTGTCCTGGTGGAGCATGTTCAGGTAAACACATCCCAGAGCAGCTGCAAACACCCTCTGCATCCCTTGAGCCCCCAGATCTGGGGCTGGAGCTTGGCCTGGGCAGAGCCCCCCGGCTGAGGGGAACGGCCAGCGTCGACCCGCTGCCCTGCCCTGCCGGCAGGGCATAAACATATTTACCTTGGACAGGCGGCTGCAGCAGCCACACAGGCTGCAGGAGCCCAGAGACATGGAGCGTCCTCCCACCTGGAGCCCAGCCAGCGCCCAGGCCTCGCCGCCATGCATCCCCCGGCCCCGTGCGCTCACTGGAAGCTGGAAGCCCCTGCGGACGCTGAGACCCACCTGGGCTCCCGTGGGGGACTCGCCAACGCCTCGGCAGCAGTTGGGGGCAGCATGGGGATAGGACTGGAGACAGGACCCTGTGCCCCCCAGGGCCGAAGGGGGCCATGGAGGAGGGGGGACTGGCAACCCCCAGCCCTGCTTGGGGCAGTGCAGTTGGGGGGTTCTGCTCCACCAGTGCCGGGGCTCTGCAAACTGCCCCAGGGGGCAGGGTGAGAGCGGGGGGCTGGCTGGCTATGGCAAGTGCAAACACTATTGATAACAGCCTGTTGACAGACCCGAGGCCTCTTATTTTCCGATGCTCAGAGATAAGCGCTGCCGTGCTCGTACAGCTGCTGGATGCTCCAGGCTGCGTCTGGCACACGCTGTCCTACCGGCCTGGCCGTGCTGCAGCTCAGCCTGATGCGAGGGGACGTGGGAAGAAGGCACATGAGTGCCAGGAGCGCGGGGCTGGCGCAGCCAGCAGGGCCCAGCCCTGTCTGGAGCATCCCCGCTGTGGCTGGGGGCTGAGGGTGGCACAGACTCTAGCAGGGCTTCATAGCCCTTGAGTTGCCGCTTGCCTGGAATCGGCC
This sequence comes from Apteryx mantelli, assembly GCF_036417845.1. Taxonomy (NCBI): domain Eukaryota; kingdom Metazoa; phylum Chordata; class Aves; order Apterygiformes; family Apterygidae; genus Apteryx; species Apteryx mantelli. The sequence goes on along the minus strand of NC_089996.1, from coordinate 17,528,762 downwards.
CCGTGGGGCTCTGTCGCGCTCCTGCTTGGCGTGGGCCTTCGCGCCTGGTGCAGAGCAGTGCCGGGGGCCTGGGGGGCCAGACTCCACGCTACCGCCCAGCTGGAGCCCCGCACCACACCAGGAGCAAGGGCCAGGTTTGCCCCACACTCACCTGCCCTGCTGCACTTACACAGGGCCAGGCACAGGAACAAAGCAATGATGCCAGCCAGCATCGTTGAACTTTGTTAAGGTGACGAGCCTTCACTTCTCTGCCTGTCCCAGGCTGGCTCTGCTCCGCCTGCTGGAGCCCAATTAGTGTCACAGCCAGGATGCCGCTCCAGCAAAGAGGCAGAGGCGGGCAGACACCGCCGGCATGGCTCTGCCCAGGAATTCCTCCCTTAGCTGAGACTGGGCACAGCTCAGGGCAGGAGCCCAAAGCTCCCTGCAGCACAGGGCCAGGAAGTGCCAGGTACCACAGGCTCTTGTGGTAGGGACAGGGGCACTGGCTGGGATGAAGGCATCCCTGCCAGGTGCACTGGCCAAGCGGGAATGAGCCTTGCTCTGTGCCTGCCCCTCCTGGCCTAGGGGAGCTCAGCTCCAAGCTCTCCTGCTGTGCATCCTTCCCCTCCCCACACAGCAGCATGCCAGGCCTGGGCTTGTTCCACTGTTGTTTATTATATATTAAGGTCACAGATATTCCAGTTCTTTGATCCCTCGGGGCTGCAATGCGCAGGGTTGCACGTGGCAGAGGGGCTGGTGCCTGCAGCCCCGTGTGCAGGGCAGCGCAGCACAGTGTAGGGCGAGGGCGGCTGCGAGGCAGTGGTGGTGAGCAGGAGGCAGGGGAAGCACGCGGGGCTGGGGCTGCCCCGGCCCCCCGGGAGCAGCAGCGGCAGGGCTGGCGAGGTCGCAGAGGGGCGCTGGATGACGCTTCCACCACGGCTGGGTCTGAGAGCAGCTGAGCGCGCTGCACAGGGACCGTGGAGCACGCCCCGGCACAGCCCTCCAGCCGGGGCTGGCTCAGCGCTGCACAGCCTTGCCTCACCCTGTCTGTCCTCGCAGCAAGCGCAGGCAAGGCTGGGCCAAACCTCCCCGCTCTTTCACAGCTGCCCAAGGTATTTTTGAGCGACCTTGGCACTGCCTCAGCTCCAGCCAATGCACCCCGGATCTCCTACCTGCACCTGGCTCGAGGCAGGAGCCGGAGGACAGCGGTGCAGTTGCCGGCCTTACCCCAGGCTAGGGCAGGCCACGTGAGGAAGACCCCAGCCCGTACCTGGCCAGCCGGGCAGCATGGCCGAGCAGCAGCCCCTCGCCCATTGGGTCCATTCTGTCATCATTGGTATGAGGCACAATCCCTGAAGAGCCCAGCGGCCGTTGGACGCTGGTGAGTTTTGGCCAAGCGAAAGTAGAGGTGTGGGGAGGCCAGGAAAGCACAGCAGCACGTGAGGGGAGGCACCTGCTAAGCTGCACTGGGGCCAGCGGAGGGGCACGAGGGGAAGTGGGGCCAGCAGCGCTGAAAGGGGGGCAGCGCCTTGGTGCCCTAAGCCTGTCTCCCTTTGCTGATGGCAGGAGAGGCTGGGAGCAAGTGAGCCCTGCACACACTGCCCGTGCTGCAGCAGGAGCCTGGCTGCAGCACGGTCGCAAGTGAAACTGGCCCCTGACCAGCCCCCATTGCCTCGAGACTCAGTGACCAGGCCCAGAGGCAGAATGCTGATTCCTCCCTTCTCTGCAGGACAGGGCAGTCCTGCTCCATGGGGCTCATAAGGGACAGAAACAAGGGTCCCTTGCTGCATCAGCCTCTCCAAGCCTGCACAGGCAGGAGGTGAGGATGGACCTTGTGACTACGAACCATGTAAGGAAGACAGCACAAAACTGGGGTGCAGAATGAACAAGGGGCCTAAGAATAGCCCAGTGGTAACTGATACAAGAACTGGGGTGGGAGAGGAAAGGGGATTCTGGGACCGGCTGGCCACAGGCACTGGCGAGGTGTGGGAGCGGGATGAAGGGTGGGGGCAGCCTGGCCCCAGACAACGGAGAGTTCTGGGATCTGTCGCGACCTGCGTGCTCATCCCCCGGAGAAGGCCACGGGGCGAGGCAGGGTCCCGACCCTCCCACTCAGGTGATCACTTTGATCCCAAAATATTTGCGCAGCTGTTCCAGGAAGACAAAGGTGAGGACGGTGTGAGGAATGAGCCGGATGGCCGCAGGAACGAAGCCCTGGAACAGGACAGTGAGAACGGAGGGAGAGTCATCCTGCACCTGGCCTCGGGCTTCCCTGTCAGGGCTGGCAGCACCCAGCAGCCCAACCCATGGGGAGCAGCAGGAGCTTGCATGCGCTGGGGACAGGTTGGCTGGACATGCAGCACAAGCTCCAAGGAGCTGGGGCCTCAGTGGCAGGCAGAGACTGCCAGAACGGTGAGGGAGGCACTGCAGCCACGGCTGTGCACACAGATCTCAGCATCATGCATTGGCCCCTCTGCCCCCAAACACATCAGTGTTGCCATCACCACTACGCAGGCCCAGAGTCTCAGTAGAAGCCAGTGTCAGGTCCCACAGCCCTGTTTCAGAAGGGGGATGGACGCTGCCTGGGGAAGATGAGCAGACAGGCTGTAACAGGGAAAATGCCTGACTGGCAGCATCAGGAAGAAACTTTGGATTTGAAACACTATTTCAGGGGCCCTCCCAGCAGTGAGACTGAGAACACTGGTGACTGTGCCAAGCTCGGGCATACAGGGCCCAAGATCTGACCAGTGTCTGCAATAGTCAGTAAAATCCAACAAATGCTGGAGCATCACTGAAAATACCTGCATTCCCATTAGGGAACCCAATGGGCGCAACCCTGCAGCTGCTGTGAGGCCTAGACCCAGGCTACAAGTCCAGGAGAGGCCAAGACTAGCAGTAGGCCAGGGCCAAGCCAGGGAGCAGCAGATGAAGGACCAAGACGGGAAGCCGTCAGACTCTAGGCAGCAGAGCACCTGCCCCAGAACTGCTCTGAATCCTAACCTCTGCTCCCAGGCTGGCCCAGCCTCCCCACACTCCCTTCTACCACCTCATCCCATGCATCCCCAGCTAGGTACCTTGTAGAAGGCCAGGGGTCCAAGCTTGGCAGTTTCCATGGCACAGTGAGAAACACCCTAGAATAAAAAGGAGAGATGAACGAGGTGCCAGGTGGTAGAGGCCAGCGCATGAAGGGGACAGGACCAGCAACAGTGAGCTGGGCAGGACGGCTACTCACCCGATACTCGCCCTGGGAGTTCATGAGGCGGGTCTTGAGCACATCCAAGGGCTGACACAGGAACGTGGCACATCCGCCCTGGGGAGAGTCAACAGGAGGTCACCAGCTCTGGCCCATGGAGGAGACCTGGGTGCTGGTACTGATATGACCCACATGATGAGAGAGAGGGCCAGGTCCAGAGCCTAGCCTGAGACCAATCCCGTGCAGGGAGCCTTGGTGCCCAGCCCTGCTTCATCAGAGTCCGAGATGCAGTATGCAACTCCGGCAGGCCCAGTCTAGGGCCCTGAACCCAGCTGTGGACAAGCCCAGGCCCAGCTCTGCGTGCCCTCCACCCAGCCCTGCTCACAGCGATGAAGCTGGCCAGGAAGTGAGTGAAGATGTTGTCTGACAGCAATCCAGTGGTGAGAACCAGCTGCTTGGCCTGGTCATAGCAGGAGAGCTGCAGAAACACAGTGTGTTAGTGACATATCCCTTCCCCTTTCTAAGCCAGGTACTCCCCCCGCCCCTGGGTACCTACTGCCCATCAGAGCTGCCCTACCTGTCCAACGGTGACTAGGGCCCCTCGACTGGATGCCATTGTAGCCCCTGAGAATAGCTTCTTCAAGCCCTCTGTGGACAGACAGGGATCAGCACAGTCCTGGGACATTAATCTTGCTCCCCTCCAGCAAGGAGGCTCCTTCCCTGCACAGTCTGTGTCCTAGACTTCTCAGACAACAGTGCTTGCAACATACCAAAATAGCAAACATGCTGGACTTGCAGGAAAGGAGAATCCCTCAGGAAAGCCCTATCCCCTCCCTGCTGTCGTTCATTCCCTTTGCCACCTGCTCCAGCCTCTTGCTCTTTTTAATAGCTGCTCCTGGCAGGTGTCTCCTTTCCACCAGAGGAAGGGGCAGGCTGCCATGCCCTGCCTGGCCTGTCACTAGCCAGGCACTGCTGAGATGCTGGGACATGCCTGGCCCTCCAGTTCCTCCGTCCCCCTCCCCACCTAGCTTGAGAGAACACCCACGATGGTTCCCAGTGGGAGCTCCCTCAGCCATTGCCGTGGTTTCCCAGTGTCAACGAGGACACCACAGACAGGCTAACCCTACCCCCACCCCTGGCACGGCCTCACCTTCCCGGAGCACGCGGTACATGCCGTCCAGGGCATGGGAATAGCTGCAAGGAGCGAGAAGGGGAAAGATGTCAGGGTCTGAAACTCCTAAGCATCCCGGCCTGCCAGCCCCTGCCGCTGAGCCCGATCTGGAGCGCTGCAGCCCAGACAGCAGTGCAGCCAGAGTCCCCTGGCAGCAGCCGACACGGCAGCCCCCTGCACACCCCACAAACACACAGCCCCGCTGCCAGCGCGGTGCTGCCTACCCGCGGCTGCACGGCGCCCCAGCCCTGGGAAGGGGCAGCCCCGCAGCCCCCGGCCCCAATGGCTCCCGGCACGCCAAGTACCCCCGGAGCCCGGGATCCACGCCGCACTCCCTGCGTCCACCTACCCCAGGCCCTGCTGCACCCGGGCAGGGCCCCGCGCCCGACCAGGTGCCCCTGCTTACTGCATCACCACTCACTTCCGTCTCAGGTGTGCCGGCTGCTTCATGTCGTTCTGCATCCTGAAACGCACAGAGCCGTGGGGAGGTGAGGCAGGCAGAGAGACCAGGCGCACAGGCGTCTCCTCTGACTACGCCACGAGACCCTGGGGCAGGGCCCTGTTCCTGCATTCAGAGCAGCACAGAACAGGCCCAGCAGATAGATGGTGTTGACGGTTTCCAAATGGCACAATCCTGCGCTTGCATGAACAAAACCCCTGCCTCCTGCCCCACATCCTTTGGGGAGCAAGGCATGGGGCTGGGGCCCTGGTTTTGGGCTGCCCTGCTGAAGGGCAGGAGCAGTGCCGGTCCTTGCAGGTGCTGGGTTATGGGGCTCCGCACCCCAGACTGAGCCACTAGCCACAGAGCACTGCTGGCCTGGTCAGGTGAGAAGTCAGGAATATGAGGGACTGCCCCACCATCCCAACTGCTGCCTTGTGCCAGCCACAAACCTCCCTCACCAGAAGCACTGGGGACACGGGCAGAACTGACCTGACATTCACCATGTCTGCTGGGGTCCCCACAAACCCGCCAGTGAAACCTGCAACCAACGGAGAGCTGGGTCAGGGGGCTGCTGCAGCCTGAAGGAGCTCAGGGTTGAGGGACCCTCTTCCTTGCTCACCTCCCACTGCACCCAGCAGCACTTTCTGGTAGAAGGGGGGAGGTCCCTGGCTGCCCTGGCCCAAGCGGTCCCTCGCAGTCTCATAGATGGCAAAGCGGGTCAGGGAATACGTCATCTGGAAGACAGGGTGAATGAGCCACTGAGTCATGCTGTGGTGCCTGCCTCCCGAGGCCACCACATCTCAGGGCAGCCTGTCTGCTCCAGACAAGCCTGCAGCTCAGCTGCTCTCCCAGGGGGCTCAGAAATGGGCAGAGGAGCCACAGGGTGGGGAGAGCAAGCGGCTGCACAGCAGGAGGCTCTTTGCTGGCCTCAGGGGGGACTAGGGTCGGCAGCGCTCACCTGCCGGCACAGCGAGGCACTGAGCCCGTTGTAGAGAGCCAGGAAGCCGTCAGTGCGGATCACACGCAGCGCCATCCCAGTCATGCGCATCTTCACCTCCTGCTGCGTTTGCAGGTGGACCTGGGGCAGAGTCCAGCAGCGTCAGTGCTCTAGCCCAGCATGCTCGACAGCTCCCCCCTCCATCCACGCGGCTGGGCAGGAATGGGAGAGCACAGCGCACAGCCCTCCCCAACTGCAGCCCAGCACAGCAGGGATGACAATTTTAAGTGCTTTTCAGGGGTAATTCATTAGCACTCATGCAGAAGGTTCCCTGCAAACAGCAACAGCTCCAGGCTTCCTGTACCTAAGTAGTAGTTGGAGACCTGCCCAGCCCAGCCCAGAATCAGAGACTTGGAGGCTGGCCGGAAGAGTGTCAGGGCACCTGCACAAGGTCCCTCCCACACTGCCTGCCCAGCTCGGGGTGGTCTCAACAGCACATCCCAGGATGAAGTTTTAGTGCCTCTTCCTCCAAAGAAAGCCCTGAACTATATCAGCGAGGGGGAGGATCCAGAGGTGTCTGAGTAAGTGAGCAACCAGTGCAGGTTTGATCAGAGGGAGCATAACAGGACTTCCAAATTTGCCATGCAAAACAGCAGGCCTCTCCAGCTGGGCCTCCCCAGCCCTCAGAGAGAGCAGAGGCAGAAAGAGGACCTTGCAGTCCTGCTTACTAGCTCTGAACTGTTCCTTCCCACGGCTAGAAATGCAAGCCAGGAGTTTCCTGCCCCATCCAGAGCCGTGCAATGCGTTTCCCACCATTAAAGGCGGAAGTGAGAGCAGGCCTGCCCCGGGGAGCCTGGTAGGGATGGAGCCTTATCGCACGGGAGCCCACGTCAGCCTATGCCTGAGCACGTCCTGAGCACGTCCGCCCGGCTCCACGCTGTGAAGATCAAATGTGGGTCAAAGGAGATAAAATTAAAGTGAGTGCCTTTGGCCAGGGACCAGGCTTGGCTCCTGTTACAGAGCAGGGACTGGGAAGAAGCACTGGAGCAGCTGGGGCGTGGGACACGCAGCAGCGCAGCGGGAACGTGGCCTCTATCTCTGTGCAGGGCAGCACAGCAAGCGACGGGTAGGCATGGAAGCGGCCCTGGCCTCCAACCACGGCTGGTTTCCGGCGGCAGGGACCAGAGCTTGCAGCACGCCAGGGAGCTGGGCGAGCGGAGCACAGGGAGCCGGCAGAAAGGCAGGTGGGGTGGGCCCACCCTTGCAAACTTCTGCTGCGCACCCCAGCACGGGGCTGCAGAAAGGGCAGGCCAAGGCTCGGGGAGGAGCCGGCCAGGCGCTGTGGCCGGCGGGGTGGCCTCCCTTGCTGCGCGGTGCCAGCCCAGAGACTCCCGCGGGGCGGAGGCACAGGTCCAGCCCAGGCCCGCGGCAGCCACTCCCTCCAGGGACCAAAGTCCAGGAGCGCAGGGAAATGCCCTTGGCCCCTGCCCTTGGCCGGGCCCCCGGAGCCCCCTCGTGCTTCTCCATGCTGGGCAGCAGCTCCCCGCTGATGGGGAGCTGCGGTCCAAAGGGACGTCCGAGCTCAATATTCAGGTGTGAGCCCTTTGGCAAAACCCGTAGGCTGACCCGGGCCGCTTGCAGCCTCCGGGCCATGCAGGGGCGGCGAGCCCAAAAGCCACGCACGGGTCATGCTGGCTCAGGTGGACGAAGGCCTGGGGACGCGCGCCAGACTATTTCCCCTTCCGAGCCCCTTTCCAAGGCATCCTGCACGAGCTGCCAGTCACCGCCGGCAGGCAGACCGGGCCAGGCGCGGCCGCAGAGCGAGCGCCCAGCTGCCAGAGCCCGGCTCCGCCGCCCGGGCCCGTGTCCAGAGCACCTCAGCCTCTCCGTGCCCGGGGGAAGCAGCCGCCGGGCCCCGGCGAGCTGGTCACAGCCCCGGGCAGGGCAGATGGTGGCCCGGGCTCCACGCCAGCTTGCGGGACGCAGCCTGCCGGGCTGGCGGCCGCTTGGCCGTGCTGGGCCGTGCTGGCACTTGCCCTGCAACAGCGTAGGCTGCGCGTGGTGCTCTGCGCGGTGGCAGCGGCGCCGGGCTGCCTGCGGCGGTGGCGCCAGGCTGCCCACGGCACCAGGCTGCCCACGGCGCCGCGTCCGGCACCCCAGGGCCCCCGAGCCCTCACTGCCGCGGACCTGCCCGGCGCCGGGGCAAGGTTGTCGGGGGCTCCCTGCACGGCCCCGGCCCCGAGCTGCCCCCCACACATCCCCCAGCCCCACACCGAGCTGTCCCTCACACCACATCCCCCAGCCCCACACCGAGCTGTCCCTCACACCACATCCCCCAGCCCCACACCGAGCTGCCCCTCACACCACATCCCCCAGCCCCACACCGAGCTGCTCCCCACACGTCCCCCAGCCCCACACCGAGCTCCTCCCCACACCACATCTCCCAGCCCCACACACCACGTCTCCCAGCCCCACACCACACCAGTCCCACACTGAGTTGCCCCACACACATCCCCCAGCCACACACCGAGCTGCCCCACACCCCATGTCTCCCAGCCCCACACCGAGCTGCTCCCCACACATCCCCCAGCCCCCACATCTCCCAGCCCCACACCCAAGCTGCTCCCCACCGAACTGCTCCCCCGACACGTCCCCGGCCCCACACCGAGCTGCCCCCCACCTTGAGGAGGTCCAGCGGGTGGGTGCAGCAGGCGGCGCCGCACGACGCCAGACCCCCGAAGTACCAGCGAGACACGCGCCGCTCCGCCATGGGCGCCGCTCTGCGCCACGCCGCGGTGCGCTCCGCTGCGCCCGCCGCGACCCGCCCCCTTAAACGGGCAACGCCCCCTGCGCGGCGGGGCCCACCGCCACGGGCATCCCGGCCCGGCCCGGCCCCGCCCGGCGGTTCCCGCTCGCCGGGGCGGCCGCGGCCGGGCCGGGGACACGGCGGCACCTCCCGCCGCCCGCCCGCGCTCGACCCGAGTCGGCGACAGGCAGCGCCCGCCGCCCCCACTGCCGGCCTCCCGCGGCGCGGGCACCGGGCAGCTGCCACGGGCCGGGCACAGCGCCCCGAAACGCGGCTCCCCGCGAGGCCGCGGTCCCGCGAGGCCTCGTCTGGCCTGCAGATCTCGGCGCCAGGCCTGCGCCCGCGCCTGTAAATCATTTACCACCGCCTAGTCTGAGGTTACAGCGAGCTCCGCCGGAAGGTCAAACCGGCCCCTACGAAGCGACTTCGCTGAGATGCTGACGCAGCAGCGCGGCCGGAGGAGGGGGGCGAGGAAAGGGCGCTTCGACACACAGACACCAGGCCGCGGTTTAGACAAGGCTCTTGCGCGGTGTAAAGACGACACAGGCCTGCGTGCGTGCGTACACCCTTGTGACCGAATGACACACCTTTAGGCGGCCCCCTGCACCAGCCCTTGCGCTGGCTGTGCTCAGGTACGCCAGTGCATGCAAGCAGAGTTTGCAGGACAATTTGGGCAGGCTGCTCTTTTACAGATTACTGGTTCTACAGACTTTTACCCACTTGACATTTATGAATGTAGAGTTCATTGTGATGCTGGCACTAGACAGCAGCCCCTCCAAACCGTACATCATTCTTGCACTGGACCACTTCAGCGGAGCATCCCCACCACAGAACTACAGGACATTCTCACGCGTGGAAACGTCCAGAACCTTGGTACAGTCAGGGGCCGGTGCCCCAGGCAGGCAGCAGCAGGCTGCCATTGCGCTAGTCCCTCTGCAACAAGATGGGGCGTCTACTCCAGAACCACAGTCCCTCCTGCTGCCTCCAGCGCTGCTTTGATCTTCTCTGCTTCCTCTTTGGACACATTAGCCTTGATCTCCTGCGGAAGGGACTCTACCAGCTTCTTTGCCTGCAGGAGGGACAAAGTATAAGAGCTGTAAACTAGCTTTCACTAACCAGATTAACAGATTTAAAGACATTATCCTGACCTCTGCACAAACAGACCAGAGAGACCGACGTAATGCTCTAAAGCTCAAGACTTCTACTGGAACTATCACACATCCTGCTGGGATGCATCTAAACCTGACTTCAAGTGATGGCTCATCCACTGTAGCCCTAGAAGACCTTTCAGAGTGAGTAGCTGCCTGTAAACTCCTCTATTGCATGGGTACGACCTGCACTGTGTTCCTAGATGTACAGTCCAAGTCTGACAAGATGGGAGGCGCACAGAGCTACTAGGCAGTAGTCCACTAATGCAACCACAGACCTGTGTTGGGTTGACTTTTTGCAGTGAGAATGTTTTGGTTCACATATTTCTGCCAGCAGGGAGGAGTAGCTGTCTCAAGTTTTGTACACAGCTACGCTAGAAAAGTGAGAGAATCTGCTATTCCAGGCAAAAAAAAGTTCCAGTGCAGGCTATGCTTGACAACACAACTTGTCAGGACTTTATACATAAAAAATAGATACCACAAAGTAGCATGATATTTGACTCAATGTAAAAAGTATTATAACTGGCTTAAAGGAACTTCCTACACTACTACTGTAAAAAAAAGGAATAAGGCATAGGAGGATAATCTCTTGCTGCGGAGTGCTCTTGCTCTTACACCAAGCAGGAGCAAAGCATGAAAAAACACATTTGTTCTGCTCCTTAAAAACAAAGCCCAGAAAAAGAGGTTTTTAAGTTGAAGAGCAGCTGTCAGCTATCTACCATGTGGCACTGTAGCTATTTAGGACTGTAGCATTAGTAACTAATAGATTGACCATTGCTGACAGAAAATGCTAGTATCAGGAAAAGCTAGCCTGTTCTAATGTGCTGCGATGAGGACAGGCAACACATACAAAGGGATCTTTCCCTAATGCTTAGCTCCTGTTCTAAAGCAACCTCAGTCAAAGGAAGCAGCTGGTAACAACTCCCAACAGGAATAAGTTCAGGGACTCTAACCCAGCTGGACCTGCCCTGTAACGGCCGCTAGGCAGAGATGCGAACTGGTTTCAAATCCCAGCCTGAGCATGAAAGAATTCCAGTCCAAGGTAGGTGAGGAAATGAGATAAATGTGTGTTGAACAGGCTTTCAGAGATGCAAACAGACTCGAGTCTAGCTCGTCAGTTCTGTAGAATCAACCTGTTCAAATCACATTAAGATTTCTATCAGCATGCAATATCTGCAGATTTTACCAGCAATACTTTCTTTCAGATCATTAATGACAACCTTACAACTGAAAGATTCTCCGCAAATCTCATTTAAAGACACCTTAATTGGATGATAACTAACTGCTATGGATAGAATTAACTTTTAGTAGTAGTTTGTTTTGTGCGTGTTTTTAAACAGCATCACACAGGGTAAGTCACACTTTACAAAAGTTTGTTGGCAATAATTTGCATCTACCAAACTTGTCACCACATCAAAGTCATAAACAGTTTGTTTGACAGGCTTCACCTAGTAAGTCATGTTTATCTAGCATCTGCAGACAGCTTTTAATTATCCAGTGATTGGCTCCCGTTACATGATTTTGTTTTTTTTAATATTTGCTTGGGACTGATAATAGATCAACAACTGACAGACCAACCATGCCAATAGTTAATTATCCCAGTTGCCCTTTAAGAACGACACTCATGCCTATGCCACCAGTTTCTCTGTTATTCAATTACTTCCTTTATGGTATGCCAATAAGAATGGTTCAAAGGATTTTCTGCAAATCCTTCTGATGTTCTGGGTTGTAAATTAAAGCAGATTTTACAATGCTTAACATTTCTTTCTTACAATTACATAAGTAGAAAATACTACTATTGTCCCTAAGGTATGAAAGCATAATCCGACCTAGAACTGAAGCACGTCAAATGCTTCCACAAGGACAGCTAAATCACCTGTGCTTTATATTGAGCCTACAATATCATTACCAAAGGGCATGAGCATAGACACTGCATCGAAGTGTAGAAGGCCTATCTCTTCTGAGGAAAAAAGAGAAAGCATCACCTACAAAAAGAAAAGCTGAGAAGGACTGGAAACATGGATTACAAGATACATGTGAATTAGAGGAACGCATCCAAATTCAGAAAGACATTGAATAAGCAAAATCTTTAGAGAAAAGACAGGCCAAATCCACCTGTAGCGAGGAATCTTGAGCACTCTTGAGCCCAGCAGAAAAGCTCATAGCAGCTCTTATCCTTGGGATAGTTGGCCTGGCATGGAGAACTCTGCAGTCTTTGCTCTGAGCCTCCTTTTTTGCCTCATCAGGTCTACTGTGGCTCAGGAGTCAGACATAGAGCACAGCTGGGAAGAAACAGCCTTCTCTAAAGAAGACCAAACAAACAGATGCAAGTGATTCCTGCTGCACATCTCATCCTTATTTCTGAAGCACTGAGGTGTGCACACAGCCCCAGGTAGACTGCAGTCCTCAAGACAGAGAAAACCAAGCTTTCCTTTGAACACACAAATGAGAACAGTGGCTTGAAATGCACGTCAGACCCTGGCTGGGAATGAGAGGGGCTGGGTGATTTGAGGGCAGCCCCAGGGCGATGTAGCTGGACCCGGAGTCACGGGGCAGCCCACTCCTCACCTGCACAAGGTTCACTCCTGGCACAAAGTTCTTCACCTCCTTGATCAGCTTCACCTTGTCAGCGGCTTTCAGCTCTGTCAGCCGGACAGTGAAAATCGTCTTCTCCTTCTTGACCGGCACCACCTCCTCCTCCTCCTCCTGGAAGCGGCCGGGGCTCAGCGAGGGCACTCAGCCTGCCCGGCCCAACTGCATCACCCGCGTCCTCGGCACCGCTCCGGCGCCCCCCGGATGGCTCAGGAGCCCCCCGGGCGTCCCGGGCCCGGAGCCGCCCCCCCCGCCCCCTCCCCGGGCATCCCGGGCCCGGAGCCTCCCTCCCCGGGCGTCCCCGCCCCCTCCCCGGGCGTCCCGGGCCCGGAGCCGCCCCCCCCCGCCCCCTCCCCGGGCGTCCCGGGCCGGAACCCCCCTCCCCGGGCATCCCGGGAGGCCCCGCCCCGGGCGGCCGGAGCCCGGCCCCAGCGTCCCCCGGCCGCCCCGGTACCTGCGGAGCCGCCTGGGCGGGCAGTAGGGCGCCGGCCGCCCCCGCCGGCATCACCGCCACGTCCGGGATCTTCAGCGTCTCCTGCGGGAAGAGCGACGTGAGCGCCCGGCGGGGACGGCGCACGCGGGCCGGGCCGGGCCTGGCCTCGCCGCGCCGAACCGGGCCTCGCCGCGCCGGGCCGCCCCGCGCCGCCGGCCACCCACCTTGAGGAGCTCGTTGAGGTCGGAGACCTCCAGCAGCGTGAGCCCGGCGATGTCCCGCACCAGCTGCTGCACCTTGGGCGAGTACTGCTTGGCGGCCGTGTCCAGCGGCGCCCCGGCCAGCGCCTCCGAGCGCCGCGGGCGGCCCGTGCCCAGCGCCCGCAGCGCGCTCCGGCGGCAGCGGCAGGCCCCGACCCCGGCCCAGGCCCAGGCCCAGGCCCAGGCGCGGGCGGGCGGCAGCGCGCGGGCAGCGGGCAGCATGGCGGCGCCGGCCGAGCACGCGGGCGGCGGCCGCAGAGGACACCGCGGCGCTCTGCGCTCCGCGCTCTATGCTCCCGGCGGCGCTCGGGCACTCGCCCGCCGCTCTAGGCGCCCGGCGCCTCACGCTCTATGCTCCCGGCGGCGCTCGGGCACTCGCCCGCCGCTCTAGGCGCCCGGCGCCTCGCCTCGATGGTACAGGCGGCGGGCTTGCCGCTCGGCGGGGCGGGAAGAGGGAAGGGAGGAAGGAGGCGGCGCTCTAAGCGCCAGGTCCTCCAGGAGTCGCTTGTCCGGGCGGACGCGGGGCCGGTCCGGGCAGCCCGGGGGCACCGGCGCTGGGGACGGCGGGGGCTCAGCCCCGGGCAGGAGGGCCTGCTGCCGGCCCGGCCTCCCGGGGCCCGGCTCCCCCGGGAGCCCTGCCCCGGAGCCCGGTTCCCAGCCCACCCCATGCTGCCCCAGCTCCCCACGCTCTGTTGCACGCTGAGGCCACAGCTCTGTCCGTACACTTTATTATCACCGTTTGCGTTCGGTTTCCTCCGACACTACGATGAGAGCTGAGTGGTGAAAGCAGGGAGGGCCCAGGCTACTGTGCAGGGGAGGAGAGTGGCTGTGCCCCCAGGCTCCAGCAGAGGGTCAGAGCCGGGGGTCGTACACTGGGGCCTGGGCTCCTACGGGCAGGGAAGGGGCAGTGAGGGGGTGGATAAAAGGGGGCAGGCCATGCTTTTGCAGAGTTCAGGACTCAGTGTAGGGTACCGCAGGGCTGCTGGCACAAAGGCCAGGGCAAAGCTGGCGCTAGGACAAGCACGTGGTGCCCAACGCAGCACAAAGCGGGATCAGGTGTCTTGCTAGTGTTACTCACCTTCCTCAAGTCCTCCAGCTCCTGGGCAGAGGACAGCCAGGCCAGGAAGGTGCTCAGCACATCCATGGCCACACTCCTGCCTACACAAACTTTGAAGGATCTGCATCTCCTCTTCCCCTAGGCTGTGTCCTGCAGGCCAAGCTCCCAGCCTGTTCCTGACCTGCCTGAGGGGTTGCACAGCTTCCAGGACATAGTGTTTTAGCCAGGGTGAGGCAGGAAAGCAGACAGAGGGAGCTGGGGTGAAAGGTTGCTCTCCTGCTGGTGGGTCCCCAGAGCCAATGCCGGGACCCTGTGGTCCCATGTCCCCTAGAGCAGGGGCATACCCAGGGAGGAGCTGAGGGGACAGAAATGACTAGTTGAAGTACAGAAGTGATTCTGGATGAACAATAGTGTTGCACTGGATCCCCCCCACTCCCTTCTGCAGAGATCAGTCGAACGAGATGAGCTGGGCTTCTCCGCTGCCCTGTGTCTGCTGCACTTGGGCTGGTGCCTGCTGGGGCTGTTGCTGCTGGGGGGGCCCTCCAGCAGGTGCCATCTGGAACGGACAGGACAGCTCTGGTAGCAGACGCGCCTCTCCCGGGGGCCCGGCCTCCCCTGGGGCAGGCAGAACTCACCTGTTGATACATGGGCTGCTGTCCAGGCAGGTAGGACTGCTGTGGCGGCAGGCTGCTCAGCGCTGCTTCCTGACCTGGCAGGGTGGACATGAGGCCCTAGCAGGGAGGAGAGGACGGCAGTCAGACCAGCTAGCAGAGACTTGCAGCAGAAAAGGCCCAAAGCAGGCTGTTCCCCAAGCCTCCTACATGGGCAAACCTGCTGATGGCCTTTCCCATCCCTAAGTGCCAGCAGCAAAGGCCCAGCAAGGCTCTACTGGCTGGAGACCAGCCCCTATGGCAACCAGTACCTCCCTCTCCCAGTGCCCAGGACACTGGGAGCAGCTGTCAAGTGGCCCGCATGGCAGCAGGTGCTCACCTGCATGCTGTACGGCTGGTACCCCATGGAGACCGACTGGCTGCCCATGTAGCCCATGGTGCCCGACTGGGGCGTCTGTGAGATGGTGGGGATACTCTGCGACTGCGACGCTGCATTCTGGGGAGGAGATGCTGGTGAAAGGCGGCACAGGGCAGCTATGGCTGCTCTCAAACACCCCAGGAGCACCAGGACCAGCAGGGTTTCCCCATTCCCCCAGAAGCCAGGACATATACTCCCTCCATGCAGTGGGAAGCCCAGAGTCCAGGACTGACCCCTTCCATTCCCACAGGGAAAGCAGCAGATCCAGCGATCTGGGACCAACCAGCATCTTTCCTCTCATGCTCAGAGAACCCATGAACTTAAGTCACTGAGACAGGATCACCTGTGCCTGCCTTCCCTGCAGACCCTCCCCCCACCGCAGTCTGCCTCAGTTGGTCGCAAGATGCTCCGCTACAGCTGGGGGCACAGAGGCTGCATTCACTTGCCTGATAACCCTGCGTTGGAGTTGGCTGGTAGGACGAGTAGGCTGGAGTTGTGGTGGGCACCGCCTGCCCCTGCTGAGCCACCTGCCCACTGCCTGCCCCCGGTGGGTACATATAGGCATTCACCATGTTGGGATCTGGAGCAGAAAGGGCACAGATTGACGCACCCACATTGTGCTCAGCCTCCACCCCCACGAGATCAGCTTGTTCACTTACCTGTCCCTGTGACGGGCATTGCTGTGTAAGGCCCTGTGCCCCCCTGTGCTGCCTGGTTCATGTACACACCGTGCATGGGAGAGCCCTCCACTGAGCTGGCTGGGCTGAAGGTGCCAGGGAAGCTGGTGGGCCCAGAGGGTTGGTAGATCACCCCACTGGCTGCTGGCATCGCCTGGAGCTGTTAAGTTAAGAGAAGCAAGCTTTAGGCCATGCTCCCAGGGAGCTGGCAGGAGGGTCTCTGGCACAGCAGCCATACTTGGGCATAAGGCAGCGAGAAGGCCGGCATCTGGGCTCTCATCTGGATGGTCTGCTTCTGCTGTTCCAGGCGCATCTGCCTCTCCTTCTCCTGCTCCTGCAGTCGCTGGATGGCCAACTGACGCTGCATCTCCAGGTACTCCTGCAAGAACAGTGCCGTGACAGTTAGAGTCCAGGACACAGCCACATCCCCTCCTGCCAGGACAGCCCATCCTTGCCAATACTGGGCTGGCCCAAGGTGCAGGCAGGGCCTGCTGCCTGATGTGGCCCTGGATCCCCCAGGAACACTTCCCTGCCTCACCTGCTTTTTCTGTCTCATGATCTCCAGCTTCTGGGCCAGCTGGATCTGGCGCTGGCGCTCTGCCTCTTCTGCTGCACGGCGCAGCTTCTCCCGGTGCTCCTCCCGCAGTGCATTCAGAGCCCCACGCGCATCCCGAATTTGGGCCAGTTTGTCCTGCAGGCCTTCATAGTACACTGGGGAGGAAAATACAGTCTCAGGGACTCTTCCAGGGCAGGGCACTTGGGCTAGGCACTGACCACCCCTGCACACTGCACTGGCTTCTCCCCAGACAGGCTGTGTCATGGGAATGCCAAACACTGGCTCTGGGGGAAGCCCCAGCAGCCACCTGCTCCTCCCCAGGACACTGTTCCCGAGCCCATGGCAGGGCAGCATTTCCCAGCTCCCACGTACGCCTGCGCTCATCTAGCTGGTTGAGCAGCTCCAGCAGCTGGGGGTGCATGTTGTTAATGGACTGAAATAGGGAGAGTACTGCAGAGTCATTGGTGATGCTGCGACCACGCATATGGTTGCTCTTCATGCGGTTGACAAAGGTGGTGACCGCGTTCTGCAGGGCCTTCAGGAACTGCTCATGGTTCTCTTCAGACTCGCCGTTCTGGTACTGCTGCTGGAACGATAGGGCAGCCAGTCAGTCTCAGTTCTCCCAAGCTGAGAGCCAGCAGCACTCCTGTGGAACTGCGTGACTGGGCTAAATGAAGGAGTCAGGCACTTCGCAGGCCCCTCTCCCCAGGGCCCCAGCTGCCAGAGGCAAGACACGGGCCCAGGCTCCCTCTTACCTCAACAACACCGAGCGGGGTGGGGTGGGCTTCCCCGGGCTGAGCTGTGGGCTCTGTAAGGGACAGAGGTGCCGATGGAGTGGGGCTCTTGCGAGCCTCCTCTTGTTTCTTCTCCCAGTAGTTGCGGTTCAGGTACCGAGCCAGCTGCCACAAAAAGAATCAGAGCTAATGAGCATCGCAGCCCAGCTGGGAGCCAGCCTGTGCCATGGACTAGTAGGGCCTGGGTCCTTACCTCAGGGTCAATGTCCTCAGCCAACGGCGCAGAGGAATTCTGGAAAGAGGCAAACGGGGGGAGAAAAACAAGTCCAAGCAAACCAGAGAATCAGAACTCCCACACAGATCTGTTCAGACCTGGGCATGCACAATCACAAGGGCTGGGCACCAACAGGAGAAAATGGAAGGGGATGGCCAACTCCTTCAGTCAGGCACATGCTGTGACTAGAAGCAGCAACCTGAGCCACATAGTAGCAAGGGAGGCACCTAAATGCCGGCTGAATACGGACCTTCTTGCTGAAAGCACCGTAGTGCTGAGGAAGAGCAATGGATTGAATGGGGCAAAGCTTTTCTCTCGGAATAGGGATTAAATCCGACCCAAACAGGACTAACTTGGGCTAGGGAACTGGCCTGTTAAGTCTTCAGCCACTCCATGTTCAGGGGCTGCTGTGTACGTACCACAGGTGGGGAGTACAGCGTGCTGACCGGGGGGGCTGATGATGTCACAGGTGTGGGCTCAGCCTTTGGATACATGGAGTAAGTTGTTTTCTGCCTCTGCAGAAGAGGAAAACAAACAAAACCCCCCAAACAGCTCAGGGACTGGCCAAACTCCTCCAACTCAACTGGCCCACAGTGGGTGGGTGAAGCTCCTACTGCTGGCCAGGCATGGTCAGTGGAACCAGCCTCACGATGTGTTCAATTCGTGCAGGCTAACAGGTCACAGGGCTTGCAGCTTGGGTGCAGCCTGTTCCCAGGATTTGGTCCTCACTGTTCTGAGGAAGGACACCGAGCTGCATCCCACACCCACAGAATCAACTAGACCTGCAACACAGCGTGTGCCTGTCTCCACTTTTGCATCATCCCACAGGCCCCAAGACTTGCTCACACGAGGACATGCCTAGAGATTGTTATTGCACAGCTAGGGGATGCCCAGCACATCTGGGCTCGACAGCAACAACCATTCCCAGCTGCCAAGCAGGGCACGAACCATTCTCTCCTTCTCTTCAGCCTCTGACTGAGACAAGGCAATAGCTAGCTGGAGCTCTTCCTCCTCTTGCAGAGCTGTCTCGTCACGCTTTGGAGGCAGCTGCAAGCAGAAAGAGGAGAAGGGGCCACTAAAGGGATCAATAGGCAGGACAGAAACACTGAATTGCCTACAGGGCAGCCACTCACCTGGGACTGCTGAGAAAGAGGGCTGGTCAGGTACTCAGGGGGTAGTTCGGAGCTGGCAGCAGCTTTGCCCTCGGCTTTCCTGTTGTCAGAAAGATGCAACAGTGCAGAATGAGAACTGGGTGAGCCTCACAGGCTCTTTCCATAGCACTGGAGCCCCAGCTCCACACAGCCCTACAGCTGTAACCCCTGTTCCCAGGAAGGAAAGGAACCCAGTCCAGTCTGCACAGCTTGGGAAACCCTTGCTCTATTCTCCAGAAAGGTGGCCCCACACCAAGTTTCTCCCCTCACAGTCCCAGCTGTTGCAGGCAAAGTAATGTGCCACAAAGGGTACTGACTTGTTGAGATGCTCGTAACAGGGTTCACAGACTCTCACTTCCTTCTCAATCCCAAACTTGGGAATGGTGGAATACTTGGAGGAGCATTTGCCACAGAAGATCTGCCCACAGGCCCGGCAGTGATGCTGCAAAGGATGGGAGACATCAGTGTGGCAGTGAGACACTCCTTCACCATTAGATGACATCACTCAGACACTCCTGGCACCACCCTGCCAGCGGCCAGGGAACATGGTCTAGCTCAGACATGCTTCCACTCAGGCCCAGGGAGCACTGCAAGTCCTGGGGGAGCTGTGCAGGACAAGGGAACCCAGGGGGCAGGAGTGGCACCCACCTTCCGTGTCACAACGCCAAACTGCACTCGACATCTGTGACACTCCTCAGCATCTACCCAGTCTGGAGCCTGTCAAGGTTAAGGAAACTTGAGTAAGGAAGGATATAAGGCCTCAGGGACAGTGCCTTCAGAAAAACTTTCAGGAGCTCCTATGGCTAACCAAGGCTCCTTCATGAATGGGGAGGCAGGAGGCATTTGCAGCTCAGCAGGAAATGCTCTTCCTTGCAAATTGTCACCTCTCGTGTTACTAGAGACTGTGATGCTTTTCCAGTCAGCAAGAGATTTTCTAGGAACATGACTGTACAGCAACCAGTTTAGCAATACCCTGATATCATGTTCAGACTGCCATGCTGCTGGAAAGCCACTGAGCAGGCCCTTTCTACAGGGCACTTAGCAAGATGAGACTAACTCCCTTCCCTGACCAAATTCCACTCAGGAAAACGGGCTCTGTTTCCATCAATTCTCCCTCCCTCTGGTACTTTTAGGCAGGAAGGAGAATCCTTCCTAAGTTGCTGTACGCCATCCCATAATTGACCACATACTAGCTGGGAGATATGCACCCAGCAAGATCTCTAATCACAGTGAAATGGAGAAATGCAAGGACTGAAAGTTTAGTAGCAAAAGGGCCACAACAGCAAGGTCTGTTCCACAGTGCCAGCACCTTTCCCACCAGCAGAGCTCACCCTTTCTGCAGCAAACATGGCATCGCTCTCTTTGAACTCTGGGAACACGTGACCTGTGGGAGAAGTGACAGTATCCCACTGTGAAGGTGCTCCGGGAGACTGTGGTGCCAGGGCTTAACCTAGCATTGCAGTTCCCCACCCCACACATCAAATCCAGCTAAGCATTTCTACCATACCCACAAGCTTATTCTGATACAAGGGAACAGCAGTTTTCCTCCTGCAGGAGGCCAGGGCTTGCACAGCGCTCACTGCTGTCTCTGAAGTACTGTGCTCTCAGCCATGCTCTCGAACGCACACTACAATCCTCTCTTGGTTTCCCTCATCTACCTAGAACAGACATCAGGCTCCTTTCAGTAAGGCACATTTCTCAAGACCTTGAACTCAGCATGGGGAAAGAAGCACTGCTTGGGAATACAGGGCTTTGGAGTCTCACTGCTTCAACGGCAAGCCATGTTGCTACATGTGCTCGGGGTGGGACTGGGAACTCCAGATTTTGCCACCCTCTGGGGAAGCTCCAAATGCTTCTAGCACAGAAAGACAGAGACAGAAACACATCCCTTCCTTCACGGGAGAACACTGCCATCCCTGGGTCAAGAGAGAAAGTGTGCTATTGACACTCCTCTGTCAGGAAGCAGGAACTGCATGTTTCCCAACCACAAAGTAGTAATGGAAGCAGGGAGAAGAAGGAACTACCCCACTGTAAATCCTTCCCAGAGGATACGCTCATTTGTTGCCAGTTTCCAGTAGAACATTCCCAGCTCCCGCTGTCCAGGTATTGCTGCCAACCCTCAACCCCTAGCTGGGCTGGAGGCCCAGAGCAAGGTAGCCCCCTAATCCTGGAACAGAGACAAGAGGGTTGTCCTCTCTCAGCAGTGAGATTCAGTCACCTCAAGAGGTTTATTTGGTATCAGGCACTAAGAAAAAGCCCAGCATTACATGCCCAGATTTCACTAACACCTGTCTGAGTCCCAACACCCATTCCTTCTCCTGTAAAGCTTCTCCTGAGCAGAGCTGCTTGGCCAATGCCCACCCTTGCTTTGTCCACAGAGTCCTCACCTTCAACCTTCATGATCTGATAGGTGTCCTGCACCACCTTGTACTTGGGCTCATTGCGGAAGGCATGAGCCCAGGCCTGGATAAGGTACAGGATCTTACTGCGGACACTTGTCTCCACTTGCCTCTGCACAGAAGAGGGGAAAAAAAATAAATATCTGAGAAAAAGATCCTGAAACCCAAAGGATGATGCAGGTCACCCAGAAGATGGGCCAGAAATAGTGCTCATGGAAGGAGACTTCAGAGTACTCATACAAGGTAAGAGCTTTCAAAAAGCTGCAAGCAGGTCAGTTCAGCAAGAAAGACTACATACTCCTTCAGCTTCCCCACCTCTCCCTCCAGCACAAACAAGAGAACATTCTTCAGAGCAGCACACATCAACTAGAAAAGAGGTGCAGTTATGGTGCTTTGGGGAAATGTCCCTAGAGACTTTAACAGCTGCTCCCCAAGGCAGGCATGAGCACTAGCTCCCTCAGGGTATGATGCAATAAAGACAGCTGGGAAGTTTGCCCTTTGGAAGCAGGGTTACCTGTATCACAATTCAGGAAGCAGGAGGAAACTTGGCAAGCCTGTTCCCATCCCAGCCAGCCTCCAAGAGCAGCCCTGTCATCAGCTGATTAGTCATCATGTATTCACATGACTGGCTGCTCCAGAACCCCCCAGGAAGTGGAGAAGCATTGTCAAGCTCCTATTTCAGCTCAGAGCTCAGCCCACGCAAGTAGTACGACTTAGTGACAATTCTTGGAGCTCCAAGTTTCTAGAAGATTTGGCCAAATCCTGCTTTCCACAAATGTCACAGACCTGAATGCCATCAGAACTAAAATCTTTTTACCAGCAGTTACGAGTTCAAAAGCAGAAGAGTTCCAAGTGTAGGAGTAGAATGGGTCTGGGACAGTTATGAGACTACTAAGGCAGATAAGGACTGGAGAGAATCACGAGATCTCTTGATCTGTTCGCATCTCATCTCCTCACTGCTTGGAGTGGCTGCACTATTATACCTGACCTTCACGTTGCAGCACTATTCCTGTTTCAACAGGAGATACTACGTGAGGGCTGAGTAAGCCTATGACAGGAAGATGACAGAAGACAGACACCCTGCTACAGTATGTGGGATGATAGGATTAGCAGAGCTCACTCAACGAACACTCGCGTCATCTGGTTGCCCGTTTCTGACAGAAGCCAGAGACCGTAAGAAAGGAACAGTACTACTCTAACATGCTCCTGTCAGTGCATTACTATTCTAGGTGCTGGGAACTGAAGACAGAATTTCTTACTTCCACTTCACTGGTGAAAGTCTCAAGCCCTAGGACACAAGGAGCTCCTGCAGGCATCATGTTATACCAAACCGGTCAGTGAGACCATGCAAGTGAAAACAGACAGGTTTACATCTTCCAAAGTTCCTCAAACAATTCCACAGGCCAGTGAAATGCCCATAATGAAGAGGAAGCTTCTGTCAGTTTTCACTTTGCTGCTTACCTTTGCTGGGTGTCTTATACTGTACTATAGGGAGGGAATTCACCTCCTGCTGCTCAAATCCTTGGTCACACACATCCAAATGACATCTGTTTTCCTTTGCTGTCTCTGGCCAAGTAAAGCACTGTACTCAGGAGCGTTTGCCATGAAATGGCCTAGTCCTTTCCAGCATATCTCTGCCCCAGTTCATGGTATAGCCAAACATTATCTTTGCTTTCATGATAACCTCTTTGCCTATCATGCATTTCTCTCAGCTCCCTACATATATCCCTTCACATTAAACAATACAGACTGCTCTTTTCTGAAGAGCATTATGAAACACGTAGTTCACACCTATCTGTTCCTCCTAGCACAGAGGGAATGAAATATAGGACATGTATGTTTACTCCTTTCATTACTTCTCTTACAACCTCATTCAAAAAATAAAGGAAAATAAGATACTTTTACCTTGAGTATTTCTTTCAGTTCTTCCATAGTCTGTTTATTGGCTACCTCATCATGGACTGTTTGGCCACAGTTTTTAACCACAGACTCCATGACCTGCAAGAGCAAAGGACAATATCAGCCTGCCACTTTCTTCCTTCTCCATGGCCTACAGTGCATAAACAAAAGAGCAGAGTCGCAGCACATGCTACAGCTTATTGCAGCCAGTACATTAAGAAGAGGGCACTATTTAAGTGACAATTCAAATCCTTAAGGAAGTGTTAGTCAAGTCAGAGAAATCCACACCATCACTCTGGAGAGTAATCTATACTTTAGTGTCATGGTGGCCTTTGTACCCTTCCTATTTAGAAACCCAGGGTCAAGCAGACAGACCCCCCAAGGACAGCATCTCAAGTACTAGCAACTCTCTGCTTCTAGCTTTGATACGGAACTAAAGAATGAAACAACCGATCTGCCAGTCAGGCACAAAGCCTCTGAAATAGAGACAGGAGAAGGCAAACTCCAAGTCACGACTCTGACACTCCCAGGGCAGAGCAGAGAGAAGGCTGTGCAGACTGCACAACCCAGAAGGCAGGCTTATAAAAGAAATTCTCTGGCCCATGAACAGGGCCCCTACAGTGCTAGAGTTTTGGGCTGAAGTTACCTCTAATGCGTAGAGTGCCACATGGGGATTCTTGTCATTGACTTTCTTCTTGATAGCATTGACTGCATATTTTGCTCTGGATAAAGAAAAAAGAGTTACAAGCCCTCAGGCAAGCAAGAATCTGCAAGAAGATTCCAGCTGCTACTGATAATCCACTAACCCCCAAACAAAGAAAAAAGGTATAGTTAGTTCACAGTATATGCAGTTCCCCCAAGGTAATTTGGAAAGAGAAGGAATAGACACAGTCAAGCTTGAGTTTCTCTCAGGATTTCAGGCCAGATATAACTTACAGCTCCTAAGATAAGGAGGAGTACCTCAAAACACAAAGATATGTTACCTTTTTACCACTTTTCTAAAAGAGGATAACAAGCTGCGTTCTACTGCACTTTGACAAGCCCAAGAACATGGCAGACAAGGAGACCAGTGTTTAAAGCATATCAAAAAGCAAAAGAGCACTTACTGGGTATCTCCCTGACGAATCATATCACAGATCTGAAGGATGGATTCCCAGTCTGTTTCCAGCAGAAGCTGGCTAGTAGCTTTATCTGCAAAGAATTGCAATAGCTATTAGGCTACTTTAAGTTGTTATGCTTGTCTTGGCTCTGCTCCACAATTGCTGACAGATTTGCAGGAAAGCTCTCACTGGATGAGAAACGGCTCCCGGGATGTTGTTTGCGGTAATCTAGACTCAAGCGCTAAAACACATGAACTGCACCCTGCGCCCGAAGCGTTCCCCAAGACGCTGCTGCAGGGCCCGCGGCGCCGCTCCACGCAGTTACCTGCTCACCCGGACAGGCGATCTAGCCGCACCCTGCCAACCTCCCGCACCAGTCTGCGAGGTCCCTGCCACGCGGGCGGCCGGCACGGGCGCGGCGGGCAGCCCCTGCGGCGGGCACGGCGGCCGGGCCCCGCGGAGCAGCCCGCCCCGGCCCCGGCCTCGCGCCCCGGCGGGCCGCCCGCCCCCGGCTCGCACCGTGCCGCCGGGCCCGGCCTCCGGGGCTCCGAGCGCCGCGGCCCCCGGCGGGAGAGCTGCCTCCCCGGTGGCGCCCGCGGCCCACACGGGCCGTGCCGGGGCTCCGGTCCCGGCGCGGCGGACGGGCCCGCGCGGCCGGCCGGCCGGCCGGCCGCCGGGCGCGGACCGGACACGACGGGCGCCCGCCTGCCCCCACCCCCGCCGTGACGGCGACGGCCCCGCGCCGCTACCTAGGAGCCGCTCGAAGGTGCCGCCGCCGCGCCCCATGGTGTCCCCCAGCCCACCGGCCCGCTCCGCCTCCAGCCTCCGCGGCGCGCTTCCGCTTCCGGCTTCCGGCTTCCGTCAGCGGGGCGGGCCTTCCGCCGCGGGCGGGGCGGGGGCATGGCGGGCGCGCGGCCCCAGTGCCTGCTGCTGGGGGCGTCGGGCGTCGGCAAGAGCCTGCTGGTGAAGCGGCTCCAGAATATCCCGGGGCGGCCGGGCCGGGGCGCCGGGATGGGGCGGGGCCGGGGGCCGGGGCGGTCGGGATCCAGAATTTGGGTGTCCGGGTGTGTCCGGGGTGCGGGGGCTGCAGGTGCCCGGGGGGGTGCGGGGTGCCCGGCGTGGTGCGGGGGCTGCAGGTGCCCGGAGGTGTCCGGGCTGCAGGTGCCCGGGGGGGTGCGCGGTGCCCGGGGTGCGGGGGCTGCGGGTGCCTAGGGGTGTCCGGGCTGTGGGGTCTCCCGGGTGCCCGGAGTTGTCCGGGCTGTGGGGTGCCCGGGGGGGTGCGCGGTGCCCGGGGTGTCCCACAGGTCCCGGCGCCGCGGGCGCGCTGCCGTGTGCCCTTCGGCTGGTCCTTGACTGCCTGCACAGCTGAGCTCCAAGGAGGGGGCCAAGGGCCTGGGCGAGCCCCCAGCCACGCTGCCGACGGTAGGCGGGTCAGCCGGCGGGGACGGGCCCGGAGCCGGCTGTCGGCAGGGAAGCAGCTGGCGCGGTGTCTCCTAACCCTGCAGGTGGGCACGAATCTGACGGACCTGCTGCTGCAGAGGAAGATCACGATCCGGGAGCTGGGGGGCTGCATGGGCCCCATCTGGCCCAGTTATTACGGAGACTGCAGTGCCGTCCTGGTGAGTGGCGTCCCCCGCGCCCGGGTTTGGAGCGTGGCCCTGTCACCGGGTGTGCGGCAGCAGCCCTGCACTGAGTCATGACCCCGCGGGAAGGACCCATCCAAGGAGGGAGTGAGGGTGCTGGGGAAGGATGGCCTCATGCCTGGGGGCTCCAGGCTGGGCCCTGCTTTGCTGCGGAGGTTCACACCCCTTGGTTTTGCCCTGTGTTGCGATTTCCTCCTCTCTGTGCTCAGATTTGGACTTGGCCTGGTGTGAGGGTCTTCCAGCCGCTGCAGCATCCTTAGCTACATCTCTCACAAACACTTTTTCCTTCTGTTTCTCCAGTTCATGATTGACGCTGCCAACCCCACCCAGGTCTCCTCGTCCTGCATTCAGCTGCTGTCCCTCCTCTCTGCAGAGCAGCTCGCCTCTGTGTCTGTGCTGATCCTCTTCAATAAGATGTAAGGAGAGGCATCTGCCTGGAAGATGCCAGGTGGGGGGCAGCCACAGGCAGAGCGTCGAGGGCCTGTCTGGCTCCTATGTCATTTCCAGACAGGTGACGCCCAAGGATGCTCTGGAGGGTGGCAGCCTTGCTTTGCTGTGCTCCCTTCAGGCCAGTTGGGCAGGAAAGGGGAATCATGAGCAGGGGGTTAACGCAGCCTCCCCTTTTTCCTCCCTCTCCCCTGCCCTCATTCCTGGCTGCAGTGATCTGCCCTGCTACATGTCGCTGGTGGAGATGAAGTCGCTGTTCCGCATGCAGGACATTGTCTCCTGTGCAACGCAGCCCATCACGGTGGTGGAGACCAGCGCCCGCGATGGCACCGGCCTGTCTGACGTCCTGCAGTGGCTTCAGGCCACCCTCAGAGATCCCAGCTGACCCCAAGCCATGCCCTTTCCCAGGTGTCTGGGCCAAGGAAGGGATTTGTGACAGCTCACACTTAGCCTGTCAGCCAGATGGGGCTCCAGGGACTGAAGGAGGTGGCTGAAACAGCTGCCTGCACGGAGCTGTGGGTAGGGCTGAGGGCAACGACGTGGGCTGATGATAGGAAGTAGCTCTTTGAGATGTCACAGTAAAACAAGGAAGCCTCAAGACTTCCTCCTTATCGTCCAGACTGGCAGTTGTCCTGTGACTGGGTGGAAAGCCCTGCCTTTCGTGGGAAGGAATGAGCAGGAATCTTGGAGGCCAGTCTCTCCTTGCCACAACAGCCCATCCCTAGCCCCCTCTGAGGCAGAGCTCTGCCTTCAAGCTCTCCTGCCTGGAGTGCTGCAGTGCTCCCGGGCTCCCCTCTGCGGGGTCAGGGGTCAGGTGGATCAGGTCAGGCCCTGCCCTGTTCTTGTTTCGGGGCTGGAGTGGACTGTCCATTTCACCTGTCTGCCCCAGATTCTGGAGTCCATCTGCAAGCAAAAGCACGGCTCTGTCCCGCAGGAGCTGGGGCACAGAAACACCAGCGCCGCCTGCCAGGCAGCTCCCTGGCATCCTGCACCCTGCAGCTGGTGTCTGGCAGCATCCGCAAACCCAGCACCGACTGGCCAGGGACCGTCCCAAGCGGGAACATCCCTCCTGCCCCCTGGAGAGGGGATGGCCCTCGCTCACCGGGTCACGGTTCAGGGGGCCCATCGGGGATTCAGAGCCTGATCCTGCAGCAGCTGCGTCCTGGTCCGCATGGGCTGCAGGAAAACAGCCAGCAAATCCCTGCTGTGCTGGGAGGGTGGGAAGCCAGGGTCACCCCTGTGCGAGAGGAGCCCTGCTGTGCTGCGGTGGCAGCCAGCTCCCACGTCCCGGGGCGGGGACACGCGGGACGGCTGCTTGCTGGGCAGTGCGGCGTTCCAGGGCTTGTCCACCTGCTTCAGCAGCCTGGGATAGGAGCAGCAACTGCCCTGGTGTGGCCCATGGCCCCCTCTGCCCGGCATGCGGAGCTGCTCCAGCCCCACACGGAGCGAGCGATGCCCCGGGGAGGCTGCCCGGGATCCCTCACCCTCCCGCTGCAGGAGAAGGTCTGGGGACGTTTCCTGCTCCCCCAGGGCCCGTCCCCTGCGGGCGCCACCTCGGCACAGCCTCGGCACCGCCACGGCACAACTGGAGCGAGTGCCAGCCCGTGTGGCAAGGGTGGGATTGCCAAGGCTGGGCGACCTCAAGCAGATGCACGGCCCTCACCGTGCCTGCGTGCCTTTCTCGCGGCACCTGCTGCTGTCCCCCAGGGCTCGCCGGGAAATTCCTGCGATGCAGATACAGACACTGCAAGTAACAGGACTTTCCTGGCAGAGGTGAAGAAGCCCTGAAGCTCGCCTTGCCTTCAGCTCTTGAGCCACCGAGCCCAAAGCCTGCAGTGTTTAACGAAGACGCCCAGTTCCTGGATTGCCGTCAGCACTTGTGCAATACCTGCAGGGTGCTGCCCACAGCCCGGCCTCGAAAACTACCAGGTTGGCATTGTCCATGGATCCTGGTGCGGGCCGTGGTGGGGCTGCCTGGGAGCAGCACCGCCTCGCGCCCACCCAAAGGCCCCTTTGGGGACACCTGCACCGTCGCCGGCCACCCAGCCAGAGATCCCTGCTCCCCGCGCACCGGCTCCGAGCAGCCGCGCCTGCTCCCGCCTGAGCGTGCTTCCCCTTCAGGGCACTTCCAGATGCAAAAGGAGCCCCCAGCCCCAGCACTCCAGCCCTCCCCTGCCCAAAGGATCCCTGGGAAGCGCAGGAGACCTTTACTGGAATCCGGTGCCTTTCACCCTCGGCTGGGGCCGGTGGCACCCGCAGGCAAGCGCCGGGACACAGGAGGGGGGAGCTGTGCTGGGGAGCAGCCGAGCTCCCACGGTCGCTTTCCTTTCTCGGTAAACGAACTCGGCCCCAAGCCATGGGGGGGGGGGGGCAGCCCCCCGCCCTGCCGTGCCCAGAGCTGGGAGTGCTGGCGCGGGGCCGGAGGGCTCCCGTGGCCTTTCCAGTGCCTGGGTGCTCTGATGGATTCACGTGCCTGAAGCAAGGGTGGGTTCAGCTCTGCTGTTTGTAACAAATCTTATCAGTTTGCACAAAATAATTTCTGAAGCTCTTCTTGTTCTGTCGCTGGCAAACACTGGCGAAACAGGAAGGCAGCGCTGATAACCGTCCCTGATAACCGGCCCCGGGGTGCTGGCAGCTTCCCGGCCCGGCTCGGCCCCGGCCCGGCTGCAGGAGCAGGAGCGCAGCCCCCCGCGCCGCTGCAGCCGCCTGCCTCGACGGGGCGCCCCGCGGTGCGCGCCAGCCCTGGGCCCTGCCCGCCCCGGGCACCCGGAGCTCTCCTGCAGAGGTGCATCTTTAATGGGCCGTGTCAGCCTGCAGCCAGGGAAACGGGTGCTGCCCCAAACAAAGCCATCCGGTTTTGCGGCAGCACTGCGAGTTTTCCCACCCCGTTCTGCCGGGAGTTTCGGCTTGCCTGGAGGGAGGGCCGGCACGGCCCCGCGGCGGGGAAGGCGTCTGCCAGCACCGAGGGCTCCTGCCCGGCCTCACCCAGTGCGAGGGCAGAGCTGGTGCCCCGGTGCCGCTGTGCCAGGCGGGGGGACAGAGCCGCGTCAACGCCTGGGACGTCCCCGCGCGGGGCTGCGCTGCTGCCGGGCAGTGCACGTACGCCACAAGCGCCCTCCCTTCGGACAGCAAACGTCCCGGCTCCTGAAGGCAGCCCAGAGGCCGTCCCAGCTGGACGGGGAGGTTACAGCTCTGCTGGCAGAGTGAGGGCTGTCCGTGCGAGCCAGCTGCGCGCAGGGCTGCGCCCCAGCACCGACACAGCTGGGCCCAGCTGCGCTGGCTGCGCCGGGCTCCGTCCGCGCTGGGCTCCATCCGTGGCGTGTGGTGCGAGCTGCCTCCTCCCTGCGCCGCAGCAGCTCCACGGAGGTGGAAACGGTGCCTGCGTGTGCTGGAGGGGGCTCCTGGCTGCTGCAGCCGGCGGAGGGGATGCTCCCCCGCATCCCGCGGCCCTGGTGCGCCTGGTGCTGTGCTGCAGTCCAGGGGGACCGGATCCGGTCCCTGGCTGTGAGCAGAGTCCT
Source organism: Apteryx mantelli (assembly GCF_036417845.1). NCBI lineage: Eukaryota > Metazoa > Chordata > Aves > Apterygiformes > Apterygidae > Apteryx > Apteryx mantelli. Next base: position 17,499,317 of record NC_089996.1, on the reverse strand, counting down.
GTTCCAACACTCCTTCCTGGGGACTCTGGTGTTAAGAGCGCAGATACGGCCCCTGTGAGTCCCCAGGGGTCTCTCGCCGGGGCGGAGATCGCAGCCCCAATCTGGAAGCAGAGATGAGGCTCTTTACCTGTCCCTGTCGCCCTCCTCCCAGTCCCGCTGGTGCCTGTTCCCATCCGCCCCATCCCTGTCCCCATGCTGGCTCTGCTGGCAGCGGCACTGGGGAAGTGCGTCCCTGGGGCTGGGGCGGCCTGGAGCAGGGCTTGCCCCCGCGCGTGGCCCTGCGTCCCCGGAGCTGCCGCCCCAGCCCTGCGAGCGGAGCGAGGGGAAGCGCTGCCTCGGCCCCGGCTTCCCCTGGAACGAGCCCCTGCCGCAGCCTCAGCCGCGCCGGCCCGCACAGTGCCCCGGCTCCTGGCTGCCCTGGGGCGAACCCCAGGCGCTCTCCTGAGCTCCGAGCCCCCGGGAGCTCCCCAGTGCCTCACCCGGGGCTCAGCTGCGTCTCTCTCTCTGCTCGTAAACGGAGTGAAGCTTCTGAATGAGAAATATCTTGTCTTCTCCCTCCTGCAACGGCGGAGACCTTGCGGTGAGCAGGCGCGGGGGACGCGCTCCTGCAGCTTTCAAGCGGCAGCGCTGGCAGACGGGGCTTGAGCCCGAACCCAGCCGTGCCCGGGGCTCCCGAGCCGAGGTGCGGAGCAGCAGGGAGCCGTGGGGACACGGGGCTCGAGCCGCGCATGGGGCGGCACACAGAGCTCACTCACGTTGGCGATCTGCTCCTTCAGCAGGTGGATGATCCTCCGCTGGCCCTTCACCACCTGGATGTTGAAGTAGATCACGGCTCTGCAACGACAGGCACGAGCGGGACGGTGGCCCCGGGGCCGGGGGATGCTGCGCTCCTGGCCCCAGACCGGGGTGACAACCCAGCTCCAGCCCCCTGCTCAGGGCTGGGGCACTGACAGTGGGACCCCCCCCAAAATGTGGGCCCAGGTTTCAGCCTTCGCTCCGGTCCCTACTCACAGCAGGACCCCAGACACGAAGAAGAGGAAGAAGGTGTTCTCCAGCAGGTACTGGTGGACCCAGGTGAACCAGGTGATGTTCGGGTTGGACTTCTCCAGCAAGCGCACCCAGGTCTTCCCTGATTCATAGATGGTTTCCATCCCCTGGAAGGGACCACAGGTTTCCGATGGCTTCACCCTGAGCGGACAGAGCGCAGGAATCAGCAGGCGCCATTCTGCATGGGGAACTGTCGGGCTCTGCGCATCCCACGCAGCCACTGTCCCTAACGCAGGGCACGGCTCTGACCCACGTTTCCAGGCCTCCACGGTCCAAGCCCAGCTCTGCTCCAGGCCAGTCCCCAGCAGCTGGACCAAGGGGTCCTCACCCCCGTGCCCTGCAGTCGGGAACATCTGGAAGCGGCTCAACAGCTGGGAGAAGCAGGCACAGCCCAACTGCTGCTGTGCCTTGTGCAATGGCCAGCGTTTCGCCGTCAGGGAGAGCGTTTCGTGGCCCGGTGCCGGGCGCGACGTGCTCCAGAAGAGGCACTGCGTCCCCATGTCCCCTCTCCCTGCGCCCAGCTGCCCTAGGCAGCTCTGTGCTGCTGGGCCGGGCCCCAGCGGTACTCACGACCAGATGGTGTAGGAGAGGAAGATGGCTGCGCCCAGGAAGGAGGGGAAGCACAGCAGGGTGATGAAGACGGTGCTCATACGAGACGCTTGCCAGGGCTTGCTGGGGGACTGGCAGTTTTGCATCAGGCTGGTCTGCAGACCAGGAGCAGAGTGTCGCGTGCTGCCGTCACCCAGGAAGCGACCCCAGGCGTGGGGCAGGACGGCTGCCCCTCACGCCCCCTCCCACCCCCTCTAGAAGGAGCTGAGCCAGCTCAGGGCTGCCCTTTCCCCAGCAGCACCTCTTCCCCCTGCGCGGATGGAGCTGCTGGCTGCATGGCGCAGTGTTTCTACGGCACGCTGTGCCAGGGCGCAGCGCGGCCGTGGGGCTGCTGCCGCCGGGAGCAGCCGGGAGCTGCGGGGAGCAGCCGGGAGCCGCGGGGCAGCGCACCTTTTTGATGTAGAAGAGCAGCAGCAGCTTCACAATCTGCACAGCCGGCAGGAGCGGCGAAAAGAGGACGCCCAGCCTGGGAGAGAGGGAGGAAGATGCGTCTGCCCTGGGCCCTGAGCGAAGGGTGGCCAACGCGCTGGGGCGGCAGCACCATGTCCCCACGGTCCTGCTCAGTGCCGCGCATGTCTGCAGCAGCCCCTTGGCCAGTGCTGGGCGCGCAGAGCACCACGAGGCGTTTGCCAGTGGAGGAGCGAGCTGCCCTGGGCTGCAGCCATCTCACCAGGTCAGGGTCTGCCCGTAGATCAGCTCCAGCACGTTGCGGGCAATGTCAAACTCGGGCCTCTGCTTCCTTTTCAGCCTCTTCTCCAAGACCAGCCTGGGAAAGGCAGAGGAGCTCTGCTCCGGCGGGGCCGCCGGGGAGGACGACGCACCGGGGCAGAGCCGTCCCCGCTGGGGAGACCTGGGGACCGTGCCGTGCCGGGGGGCCGTGCCGGGGCCCCTCCTGGGGCACGTTACCTCCAGACCAGCTCCCCGAAGATGGTGTCCAGCAGCGTGAATATGAAGTCCATCACCACGAAGCGGTACAGGTCCTGCCCCACGCAGGTCTCCCAGCACTGCGGGGGCAAGCAGAGGCGCTGGAGGCGGATGCCGAGGGCTCCCGCTGCCGCGCGGAGCCAGGTGCCCAGTGCCCCGCGCCTCCCGCCGGTCCGCACTGACCGCCTCCGACGAGCAGACGACTTTGCGGCTGAGCCACTGGTAGCAGAGCAGCCCCAGGACCACCATCTTCAGCACGAGGTTCCTGGGGAGCGGAGCAGAGCGGAGCGGGAGCCGCGGGGCTGGAGCGGCCCCGCGCCCCGGGCAGGCTGCGCAGCCCCCGGCCCCTCCACGCCAGCCTACCTGCAGATCGCCACATAGACCTCCAGCACCGGGGAATCCCACTTTTCCCACGTCGCCAGCAAGTTGTAGAGGTGGGGCATCGCCGCGTTGATGAGCGACACCACGAGGGGCAGGACCAGCAGCACGGCCTCCTGCTGCCGCTCGCCGCTCGCCCGGCTCCCGGCGTCCTGCTGCACCTGGGGAGCGGGCACCAGGGTGAGCGCAAGTCTCCCCTGGGCTCCCGGTGCCAGGGAAGAGGCTCTGCCCCCCGTGCCCAGCAGCTGCGAATAACGTTGGAGCGGAGGTGCAAGGGGCTGCCGGAGGGATTTCCCTGCTCCCTCCCTCCCAGGCAACGCCAGGGGACGCCCGGGCAGGACAGCCGGGGCGAGGGCCCGCGCTCACCGCGTGCATGTGCTCCGAGAAGTAGTGTACGGCCACCACGCAGCCCAGCACGGTGCCCAGGGAGAGGCCCCAGGCCAGGAGGCGAACGGCGACGTGCTCCAGCTGCCGGCAGGGGCTCCGGGGGCGGGAGCGCGACTGCCGCTCTGCCAGCAGCTCCTGCGAGACACCGGCGTCAGCAGTGCTGCCTGGCAGCCTGGGGTGCTGGGAAGAGGCTCCCGGGCAGCGCATCCAGAGCAGGGATTCATCCCGCTGCACTGAGGTGGGACCGGGGGCTGAAGGGCAAAGCTGTAGTGTGGGGCTGGGGCCGGGGCTGGGGCTGGGGCTGGGGTCGGGGCGCATTCGCGGCTGCAAGCGTCCCCGGTGCGGCGCGCGGGCGCGGGATGCTGAGCCCGGGGGCTGCAGAGGCGCCCGCGGATGCCTTCGCCCCCCCGCCGCAACCCGAACTGCAGCCCCGCGCCTGCCCCGCGCCTCACCTTCAGCTGGGTGCGGATGTTCTCAGACTGCAGCTTCACCCAGCGCTTCCGGACCACCTTGAAGTCCCAGGCACAGAAGACCTTGATGGCCAGGTCCCCCACGGGGCCGCCCACGCGGTAGCTCTCCCCGAAGGAGCGGGACATGCTGTGGCAACGGGGACGGTGTCAGGGCATGGGGCCAGGCGGCGAGGGGGACGGCGGGCGGCAGCGCTGCCGACTCACCTGTACACCAGCAGGATGCAGGTGAGGAAGAAGGAGACGCCGACGGTGAACACGTAGGCCAGCGGCATGTTGTAGGGCAGCGGGGGGGCCGCGGCGCTGCAGTTGGGGCGGGCGGCACAGGGCTCGTTGAGGGTGACGTTGCTGTAGTAGCCGTAGTACAGCAGCGAGCAGGTGAAGTAGCCCTGAGGGAAAGCGCAGGCTGGGACGGCTGCACCGTCCCGCGGGAAAGCACAGGCTGGGGAGCCGTCCCACGGGAAAGCGCAGGCTGGGGCCGGCCGGGACGGCTGCACTGGCCCGCAGGGGTGAAGCCAGGACCCCGTGGTGCCCCTGGCACCTTGGTGGAGCGGGCAGGACCCAGGGCATCGCCGCCAGCCCAGTGAACCCGCATCTGGCCCGGGGCAGGTCGTGGGCAGTGCAGGCACCGGTGTGCCGGCGGGGCTTACCGCTCCGGTGAGGAGCTCGAGGCCGGTGAAGGGCTGGTGGCTGGCCGGGGCGGGCGGATAGGCGGCCTGCAGGGCCACCACGAAGACCAGGAGGAGGAGGAACAAGAAGACGTTGAAGCCGAGGAGCGTCTTGAGGAAGAGGAAGTAGGAGAGGACGCTGGAGCCGAAGCGGCTGCCGATCTGCTTCAGGGCATGATGCCAGGGCTGCACGGCGGGGAGCAGGGAGAGCAGCCCGTACCACAGGCCCCGGCAGCCCTGCGGGGAGAGAGCTGGGGAGAACACGCCGGGGCAGCGGGCGCCCGCGTCCCCCCATCGCCTGCCCCGTCCCGCGTCCCCCCATCGCCTGCCCCGTCCCGCGTCCCTCCATCGCCTGCCCCATCCCGCGTCCCCCCATTGCCTGCCCCGTCTCGCATCCCCCCATCACCTGCCCCGTCCTGCATCCCCCCATCACCTGCCCCGTCCTGCATCCCCCCATCACCTGCCCCGTCCTGCATCCCCCCATCGCCTGCCCCGTCCCGCGTCCCCCCATCGCCTGCCCCGTCTCGCATCCCCCCATCACCTGCCCCGTCCCGCGTCCCTCCATCGCCTGCCCCGTCCCGCGTCCCTCCATCGCCTGCCCCATCCCGCGTCCCCCCATCGCCTGCCCCATCCTGCATCCCCCCATCACCTGCCCCGTCTCGCATCCCCCCATCACCTGCCCCGTCCTGCATCCCCCCATTGCCTGCCCCATCCCGTGTCCCCCCATCGCCTGCCCCGTCCCGCGTCCCTCCATCGCCTGCCCTGTCCTACAGTGCCCCTGCCACCCCCTGCTCCAGCCCTGCCTGGCAGCCAGCGGCCCTGGCGTGGCCCTGCGCACTGACTTACGAGGATGATGTGGTATTTGGAGCGGCCACAGGGCGAGAAGGGGGCCCCGCGCTGGGTGTCTTCCCTCGGGGAGCCCCTCTGCCCGCTCAGCTCCTGCCTGCCGGCAGAGACAGGCATCAGGGGGCGGCTCGGGGTGGCGGGGCCGGCTCTGGGCCGGCGCGCGGAGGGGACCCACCTGAGGGTGCGTTTCTCCGCCAGGCTGAGGGGCACCGAGAGCAGCATGTGGCTGCGCTGGCCGGGCGAGAGGCTCAGCAGCTCCTTCACCAGCAGGCTCCGCTTCTCTGGGGGCACAGGGTGGGCTGGAGCTGGCCGGGAGGCGCCGGGCCCTTCCCGAGCGAGCCCTGGCGTGGAGTGGGGCCGCTGCCCGCACCGCGCGCCCCGGCCCCGCGGCTCTCACCTTCCAGCGTGGCCACGGCGGGGTCGGTGTCCAGGTGGTGCTGCCGCAGGCTGGGCCGCGCCGCGCGGCTGAGCTGCTGCAGGGGCGGGCGGCTGCTGCGGCGCCGCAGCCGGGCCGTGCGGTTGCAGTACTGGGAGATGATGGCCCCGCGGCTGCGCCCTGCGGTGGGAGCGCGGGCTCAGCGGCGGCCCCCCTCCCGGCCCGGGCACAGCGGCGGGGCTGCACTCACCGATGGTGCGGCTGGGCATGCTGGCGAGGATCCGCAGGGTGGCCGAGGAGTACCCGGCGTGCTCGTCACCCTGCTGGGGCTCCGGGGACTCTGGGGAGAGGGGGCAGGACGCGGAGCGGTGAGAGCTGGTGCGCTCCTCCGCGGCCCCGGCGGCTGCTCTGCCCCGCCGGCACCGCCAAGCTGCCAGCAGGCTCCTGCGAACACCTTGGCTGTGGCCGAGGACGACTCGGCTGCAGCCAGCTGCAGCCACGGCCGCGACAGCAGCGTTTACCTCTGTCCCTCGCCGGCATCTCCAGCTCCGCGCCCGCTGCCGCCTCCACCAGGCTGCTCTGCTCCTGGATGAGCTGGCGGAAGGAGGTGTGCATGGCTCCTTCATTGCATGGGCTCGGCTCCTGCCTGCGGGGACATGGACCCGGGTACCAGCCTGCCTGGCTCAGCACGGTGGCCCCAGCGAGGCTGAGCTCCTGCAGCCTCCGTGCCCACCCTTGGTCCGGAGTCTGGGGATGGAGCTGTGCAAAAGCCCCAGAGTCCGGCCCAGAGCCAGGCTGCGCTGCCCTGCGACATGGGCGCCTGGTGCCTAACGTGCCGGAGCGCTGCAGCACGAGCCTGGGCCGTGCCTGCGCTGCGGGGGGACAGTGCACGGCCTCCGACCGGGCTGCAAGGCTGCCTGGGCCGGGAGCGTGCACAGGCAGGGCTCAGAGCGCGGGGAGCGGGAGGGCAAAGCCGGCCGCACTTACCCATCGCTCTCGGTGTCCTCTGAGATGTGGAGGGCGACAGGCGGCTGGGCCATCCTGCGGGCTCTGCGCAGCTGCCGGGGGCCCGGGGCCAAGCACGTCCGCGCCGCCGCGTTTCCTCCCACACGCCACCCTGCGCGGCAGAGCAGACGGCCTGTGAGTCCGGCCCCGCGCCAAGCGCTGCCGGCACTCGCCGGCACCCTGACTCCCACGGCCCGCCGGGCACGCGGGGCCCTGTCTGCCCTTGGGGTGGGGACAGAGCCGGAGCCAGAGCTGGCGCCTGGCCGGGCACCCAGAGGAGCCAGGCAGGCGGGAGCACGGGGGTCCCCCAGAGCCCGGCCTGGAAGGCGTCTGAGCGTCACGGCCCCCGGCACAGAGGAGCAGAGTGGAGACGCCGACTCGGCGCGGAGGGCAGGAAGGAAGGGAGGAGGGACGAAGGCGGGTGCAGCGCAGCGCAGGCTTTGCAAGGGAAATCTTGCGAGCGCGGTGGGGGGATGCACCCCGCCGCCCGCCACGTCCGCATGGGGCCCAGGCCTCGGGCTTTGCAAAGAACCGAGGAGGGTGGCTGCGCGCCGCAGCTCCCTGCCCGGGCGGCTGCAGGCAGCAGCCCACGTGCCTGCCCGAGGCGCCAGGGAGCCCCGGCTCTGCCCCGCTTTGCAGGTGACACACAAACAGAAACCGCTCCGCTCCGTGGTGTGGGCGCTGGACCGGAGCTGCCGTCCTCTCCCGGTCCCGGACACCGGCCTGCTGCTCCTGGGGGCCGTCGAGGGCAGCCACGACCCAGCCCAGGCGCTGCCGCCACCAGCTCCGCTCCGCTCCGGGCCCGGCCGTCCCGGGGCAGGAAGGGGTTAAGCGCGGGGAGCCCGGCCCGGCCCGACGGGAACCCGCACCCCGATCGCGGGGGCCTCGGCCCGGGCCCCCCCCGCCCCACGGCGGGTCACGCGGCTCGGCAGCGCCCCCGCCCCGCGCTACCGGGAGCGGCGGAGGCGCGTCCGGGACCCGCAGCCGCCGTTCGGTACCGGGGGCGGCGGAGACATCGGCGGCCCCACAGCTGTCGGCCGCGACGCCCGCCCGTGCGGCGGCGGGGGGGAGCGGGGGCAGCGCGGCCCCGTCGCGGCCCCCCCCGCCCCGGGCGCTGGGAAAAGCCCCGCGCAGCGTCCGCGTGTCCCGCCCGGCCCCGCCGCCCGGGGCGCCCCGCTCACCGGCTCCGCCGCGCCGCGCCGCCGGCCGGGGCCTCACCCGCGGCACAAGGCACGTCGGGAGCGGCGGCGGCGGGCGTTCGCCGGCGATCCCCGCCCCTCCCCGCCGGGCCGGGCCGGGCCGCGGTGCGGGGGGGTCGGCAGCCCCGACGGGCGCCCGCCCCACGGCCCCGCCGGAGCGGCCGGGGCGATGCAGGCGCGGGACCCCGCGGCCTGGCCGGCAGGAAGGGAAGGAAAGGGAAGGGAAGGGAAGGGAAGGGAAGGGTAGGAAGGCGCCCGTCGTGCGCGAGCTGCCGTCACCCGCGTCGCTCTCCGCCGGGCCCGGGAGACCGCCGGCTCCTCCGCCGGCCCCTCGGGCCTCCTCTGCTGCGCCAGCGGGGCCCCCGCGCCCCGACCGCCCGGGTCGGGGTGCCCAGGGCCCCGCAGCCGCTGCCTCGGCGCGTCACCGCTCGCGGCTGCCGCTGCCGGTTGGGAGGAAGCCGTTCCCCTGAGCGCGCAGTGCTGCGGGCCGGTATGTCCCCGCGTGCAGAGCGAGTGCACGGCAGACCCCAGCGCCCCGCGGGGCCTGCACCCCGTGTGGCCTGCACCCTGCATGGTCTGCACGCCGCGTGGCCTGCACCCTGCGTGGCCTGCACCCTGCATGGCCTGTACCCTGCACAGTCTGCACCCTGCACTACCTGCACCCCGTGTGGCCTGCACCCTGCATGGTCTGCACTCCGCATGGCCTGCACACCTTGTGGCCTGCACCCTGCACTACCTGCACCCTACATGGTCTGCAACCACATGGCCTGCACCCTGCACTACCCACACCCTGCACGGTCTGCACACTGCATTGCCTGCACTCTGCATGGCCTGCGCCCCGCATTGCCTGCAACCACATGGCCTGCACCTGCAAGGTCTGATTTGCCTGCACCTTGCAGGGCCATGTGGGGTGCAGGCCACAGGGCGCTGTCGGCAGTGCGGCTCTGGGGCAGCCTGTGGGCGCAGAGCCTGGCGTGGGGGGGTGCTCCCGTGGGTGGGGTGCTCTCCCGTGGGGGGGTTCTCCCGTGGGGGGGTCTCTCCCGTGGGGCCGCTCAGCAGGCTTCCGCAGAGCGGTGCAGGGCCGGGCGCAGCCCAGCCGGGCTGAGGGCTGCGGCTTCTTGCCGGGGGCGGCACCGAGGCCCGGGGAGGGGGGCCCGGCGGGGGTCCCGCACCGGGCAGACGGGGGGGGGGGCTGCGGGCGCTGCCGCTCTCCCCGTCCCACCTGCCCTCGCCGTCGGCGCCCGCCAGCGCGGGGCCGTGGGGCCGGGGCGGGAGGCGGCGGGGCCGGTGCGGGGCGGGGGGAGGCGGCGGGGCCGGTGCGGGGCGGGGCCCGGTGCGGCGGCGGCGCCGCCCTCGCGGCCGGGGCGGGCGGGGCCGCGTCTGGGCGCGCAGCAGCGGGGCAGCGCGGCGGCGGCGGCGGCGGCACCGGCAGCACCATGGAGGGCGGCGGCGGCGGCGGCGGCGGCGGCGCGTACGGGGCGGCCAAGGCCGGCGGCGCCTTCGACCTGGGGCGCTTCGTGCAGCAGCCGCAGGTCCTGGCGCGGATCGCCAGCGCGGTGAGTCGCGCCGCGGGCCGGGGCCGAGGCTGAGGCTGAGGCCTGCTCGGCGGCGGCGGCGCGGGCCGGGCCGGGCCCGGCGCGGCGGCGGGGCTGAGGGGGGCCGAGCCGGGCCGTGCGCCCCGGGGCCCTGCCCGGGCCTAGCCCCGCTCCCCCGGCGCCGTGTCCGTCCCCCCGGGGCCGTCTGTCCCCCCGGAGCCGTGCTCCCCCCTCGGTGCCTCCTTCCCCCGGTGCCGTGTTTCCCCCCCAGTGCCCCGTGTCCCCCCCGCCGGGGCCGTGTTCCCCCCCCGGTGTCCCATGTCCCCCCCCCGGTTCGCCTCCCCCCCCCCAGTGCCCCGTATCCCCCCCCCCACTTCCCCCCCCCCCGGCCGTGTCCCCCCCCCCCGGCGCTGGGCTCCGGCGCAGGGCGGCTGCAGCCCGCGGCTGCCGCCTGGTCACGGGGCTCCCGGCTGGGCTCCACCTGGGCCTGCGGCAGCCCCGGAAAGGGGCCCGCGGCTGCAGTGCCGCCCCGCCGCGACGCCCCGTCCCGGGCCCCCGCAGGTCTTCTCCCTCATCGTGTTCTGCTGCCTCATCGGGGAGGGCTACACCAACACGTCCGCCTCGCCTGAGCTCTTCTGCATCTTCAACCGCAACGAGGACGCCTGCCGCTACGGCATCGGCATCGGCGTCCTCGCCTTCCTGGCCTGCCTCTTCTTCTTCATGGTGGACGTCTACTTCCCCCAGATCAGCAACGCCACCGACCGCAAGTACCTGGTCCTGGCGGACCTCGGCTTCTCAGGTACTGCAGCAGGTGGCCCCGGGGCAGGGCTGGGCCGGGCCGGCGCGCAGACTCTGCCGGCCTGGCAGACAATGGCTGCCCTGTCCCGCTCCCTGGGTGACGTGGCCGCGGTGCCTGGTGAAGGGAGCTGCTGCGATCTCCTGGCACGGCGCCCGCGAGCCACGTGCTGCTGGGCACCGAGCAACGTCCTGCCTGGTGAGAGTCGTCCCAGTGGCCGTGGGAGGCTGATGTGAGCAGGAGCCGGCCTGCTGGGCTGCGCCGGCGATGCTGGGCCGTCCTGTGACGGGTGGGGGACCTGCCTGGGGCCAGCAACAAGCGGACCCTGCCCCTCACGTGTGCTTCCTCCCCCAGGGCTCTGGACGTTCCTGTGGTTCATTGGCTTCTGTTTCTTGACCAACCAGTGGGCCGGGACACTGGCCACGGATGTGCATGTTGGGGCTGACTCTGCCCGAGCTGCCATCACCTTCAGCTTCTTCTCCATCTTCTCGTGGGTGAGCTGTGCTCCTGTGGAGTATGGGCGCTTGGCCCTGCCCTGCTCGGGAGGGGATGTGTAAGGGCTCTGCAGGCCTTACAGCCCGGGACAGGCCCTGTCACTGTGACTGCGTGTGGCCCCAGTGTCCTGGGGGCTGGTGGTGGCCTCTGCCTTGGTGCCTAGTGCTGATGGCCCCTCTCCTTTCTGTAGGGCCTCCTGATCGCCTTTGCTTACAAGAGGTACAAGATGGGGGTAGAGGACTTTGCTCACAACTACGTTGACCCCACCCCAGAGGTCTCAACTCCCTACTCCAGTTACCCAAATGTGAGCCACGACAGCTATCAGCAGCCACCCTTCACCCATACTGCGGACACCTCGGAGGGTTACCAGCCACCGCCAGTGTACTGAGCCCCGTGCCAGGCAGTCCAGCAGGGACAGCTGTACAAGTGCAATTTTCTTTCACGGGGTGGGAAGGGAGGGACCTGTAACTTGAATGGGGAAGGTGGGGGGCAGGAGGGTGGTGGCTGCTTTGTGTGAAGGCCACTAGGCTTTGGTGCTGGCGTATAGGAGAGGCTGCCTGGTCCTTGTGGAGCTGTAAGCTTTCCAGCTGGGAATGGGAGTGTAATGTGTAGTGGTGATATGTGAGAGCTGAGTGCAGACCTGCTGCATGCGGCGAACTCTCCCTGGGAGGATACCGTGCGCAGACTCCCATGCTGCTCTGCCTTCCTTCCTGGCCCCGGAGAGGCTGAGCTCCTTTCCTTTCTGTTGTGCCTCTGGGGAAGCAGTTGTGGGAGGAAGCAGTGGTGTGTGGTTTTCAGCTCTCCCAGGCCCAGCCCCTGGTTCTGGCTTTGACTGTGCTATTGTGACTGCTGCCCTGACCTGTCCTAACACTGTTGCCTTTGCCAGCCCTGCTGGCTTTGATTCCCTAAAGTGCCACCTTTCACTTCTTCAGTGTCTTAATCCCCAGCACAGCTGGACAGTGCAGTCCAGCTCCTGCCTGCCTTTGAGCTCTTGTGCCTTCCTCCTTTCCCTCAGCTGCTGCTGGGTGAGCTTGATGCCAAAGCCTTGTGTATATAAACTTCTTTGTGCCATGCCTCCCCCCAAAGCCTGCACTAGGACTGCTGGTGCTCACATGAAAGGGTTTGGGATCTCTGGAAGCAGCGAGCTCTGGGCTCTCTTACAGCAGGGCCATGGCCCCGGTCTTGTCCGCAGCTCCAGCTGCTGAGGAAGGTCCTCGTGGAGCACCTCCACTGCTGCCTCAGTCTGCAGCAGTGCCTCCTTCCTCACTTGCCTTCCACTAGACATGGTGTGTCCAGAGAAGCCAGGCTGTAGTCCCGTGCACTGCATGCTGCTCTGTGAGCCAAGCTCTGCTCAGCAGCTCATTCTCTCCACAGGCTTTGAGAGCTTTGAGTTGTGCCTCTCTGCATTTGGGCTCTGCAGCCTGGCTTGTCTCAGGTTGTATTTTTCTGCTGCACCTGTTCTGCAGCTGCTCCTGGCAGCAATGTGAGGTATGTGAACTGTAGCTGCTGGGGCTGACATTCAAGTATTCCTTTGTTTGTCACTGTAGAGATGGAATAAACTTTTTCACTTAGCCACCATGGACCTTTCTTCACTGAGGAAGCAAAGCTGGGTTCCTCTCCTCTCTCCCCCCCCCCCCCGAGCGATGGGGCAGGAGTTTCCAGGAAGGGAAGCTGTGCAGAGCACTGCTCTGATCAGCTCTGCTGCTCCACAAACAGCACACTCATGCTAGTGCCTATTTTTAGCAAGTGTTCCCTACTGCTCCTTATGGATACTGTTTAGTAAAGGACTTGCGTAGCCAGCTCACAAACAACACCCATGTGACCAGCCTTCTAGCACATGCTGCTGCTTGTATGAAAGATTGGCCTGCGCTGTTTGCACAGCCCATTAAATGAGAGCAAACCTTTGTCAGAGCAGTCTGATATAGAACACACAGAGGCAATTTCATTATTTATTAACCTAAAACGGTAGCAGTACTGCCTTCCCCCAGTCCCCAAGGGAAAAGCCTAGGCCCTGGCAGTGAAGTGCTTGTGAATACTACAGCTGTAACGACTTCAAGTAATGCAGGTGTAGGCAGTTTTTTTTCAGGCAGCTCTTGTAACATTCTAGACAGGTGCACCTGCCCAGCTAGAGTATTTAGGTGAACAAAATACTAGTGACAGCACAATATTTGAGCATGGAGATTTGACCAAAGCATCCTGAACAGAACCAGGAACGATTGTATGGAGCCTGTGGACTCTGACCTACAGGAAAAGCACTTTTGCAAGGAATAAAAGACTTCTAGAAGCTAAGTGAAGCAAAAGGGAAGAGGATGTTTCAGCCAAGGTATAGTAGAGGAAGCAGCAGGCAGAAAATTCTTTGAAGGCTCAGGAGGGAGCAAAAGACATGACTATAATCAAGAACCATCCACTCAAAGCAAACACCCTTTTCCAAATAGCTGGATTTTCATAGTAACTGTAGCCTAGTCTTATACAGGTCAAGTCCTGAGCCTCCAAGCCCTTCACAGGTAGCTAAGTGTTGTGAAGTGGCAGCACCAGGCTTGGACTTGAGCAAAAAACCATGATGTTGGAGAGGTGACTTCCTGAAGTGAAGTCTTGCTCTTCCAACAGGAGTCTGTCTTCATAGGTAGGCTACTACTAGATGCAGAGGCATTTCTAAGTTCAAGCCTAAAGAGAGTTTAAACTCGGGCTGTCAAGTTGAGCCTTCTCTTTCACCCATTCTGTTTTAATAAAAACTTACAGCAAGTGAGTGTAATGGCAAGCTGACGGGCCATGCACAATTGTTAAGAGGCTGCTGTGAGTAAGGCCAGGGCACTGATACATATTTCGGTTGAAAAGTTGTGCCATGGCTCTATGTAAAGGAAAGGGGTATCTCCTCAAACTATGTTAAAGAGGAAGTGGGTTTCAGATACTAAATTACTGTACATTGTCTTAGGGAACCTGGACTTTAGCAACAGTACACAAGAGATTAAGAAACAGTCCTGTTCACATGCAAGTACAGGGACTTCTACCAGTCAGTGGCCAATCTGAACACATGCAGAAGTCTAGGAGAACAGACTAGAAGTATTGCAAACTATTAATGCTCTGCAGCCTGGCTTGGTGTGATGGAGTTTTCCAGTACCTGCTTGTGTGGCTCCATCAGTAATTGCACCTGTCTCTTTTCAGTGTTCTGAGAAAGGGACTTGCTTTTAGTCAGGCTCCTGTTTCAGCTCCCCCCAGCATTAGGTCCAGTCGATCATCCTCTTTCTTGGCACTTGGTGCAGAGAAGCAGCAGCTTGGTTTGGCAGGTAGAGCTGAGACACTTTTGCTAAAAGCAGGGGAAGACAGACCTGAAGTCTGGAAGTCGAAGCCTTTAGTTTCCCCCACTCATTTTGTTCCTGTGTTGGAGTCCAGCAGACAAGAAGCAAAGATCTTCCGGGAGGCAGCCATGTCCAACTGCTTTGCTCCCATGGGCATGTTCTCCTTGTTTTCTGACCCAGGTTGGTGAGGCCTCTTCCGGAAGTAGCAGGCACGGCAGACAGAATGATACTTGTCTGCTCCTCCAATCACTTCAACCTGGCAAGATTGGGAGAGTGACCCTGCAGAGCTCAGTTCACCTAAGGAGGTCCCTTCTCCTAGAGGAGCAGGGCCAGCAAGATGAAGCTATTGAATTGCTTTGTGTTCTGGGGGAACTCACCTCCCTCTCTGCTCCCAGCCTTTTTGTATAGGAGGCTTCTCGGTAACACTCCATGCACACAGCATTTAGCTTCACCACACTCTCTGCCAGTGGGACCAGGTTCAGGATGCTTCCAAAAGCCTGTGCCAAGATGGGGACAGTTCTGTTGGTTGGACTCTACGAGCTTCTTAATACAGCAGCTAAAAGAAAGTATTTTACCTTTCTCTGGAAGGTCCCATCAAGAGCAGCAACAATGACAGTCTTCCCAGCATTGGCCATCATCTCACAGAACTCCACGATGTCTGGGAACTAGAATAGATACGGAAATAATAGCTTCAGCGGGGATAAGGAACAGCACGTAACTGAGGATCCAGCAGTGTATGCCCAGGCAGCCCAGGGTACCAGAGAATTAGAACAACGTAGCCTGCCCAGGAGATGGACTCCAGCCCCACTGTCCTCAGCTCACAGGGACTAAGGGAAGGGTTTGACCTCAGGAACACAGTCCAGCAGGACCAAGCTGTTCCAGAGATATTCCCCCCGCCCAGGAAGATTCAGACCTTTTTCTGCAGGGGGGTGCTATGAAGAGATTGCACCCTGCAGAGCACCCGAGGACCTGCCCTGGCCCTGCACTTACAAACTGGCCCTCGTCAATGCCGATGACTGCCGAGCTCAGTGCCTCCTGGTACACGTCCTTGAGGAGACAGGCAGGGAGCGCCTCCATGGTATTCCTGCGGAGGACAGAAGGTGAGCCAGGCAGGCTGGCTGCCCAGGCCCACAGGAGCTGGTTCTTCCTGCCCAGGGGACTCACCTGTCATGCGTGGAGACTCCGGAGGTGCAGTAGCGTGTGTCCTTGGCATACTTCACCAGCAGGCACTGGTACTGAGCGAGCTGGAACCGCCGTACTCGCCGCATGAGCTCCGTGCTGCAAAAGACTGCTGTCAGTGGGCCCTGGGCTCCTGCCGGTTCCCTGCCCTCCCATCCGACCTGGCCCTACCTCTTTCCAGAGAACATGGGTCCGAAGATCACCTGTGGGCAGAACCACGAGGGTCAGCGTGTGAGAGCACAGGCCTGGCACAGGCACCGCTGCCATCCCGTCGGGTCCTGGCCCGGCAATCGCCCTGCACAGTCCTGGTATCCTGCCTGGTACTGACCCCACCCTGTAGCCCCTGATATCCCACCCGGTCCCGGCCCTGCCTCACCAGCGCCCCTGCAGCCCCGGTATCCCAGCCGGTACCAGCCCAGCCCCGGTATCACCTCCGCAGCCCCGGCATCCCGCCTGGCACCGCTCCCACGCAGCCCGGCCCAGCCTGAGCCCCGTCCCCACGCCCTAAGCATCCCGCCCGGCACCAGCACCGGTATCAGCCCCGGCCCAGCCCAACCGAGCCTGGTACCAGCCCGGCCCCGCCAGCCCCCCTCGGCCCGGTATCGCCTCACGCAGCCCCCCCGCCAGCACCGGCCCGGCCCCGCCAGTCCCCCTCGGCCCGGTATCGCCCCCCACCGGCGCGGCCGCGGGCGGCGCACCTGGATCTGCCCGCGCGGGCGGCTGGGCGAGCCGGGGTGGACGCCGGGCACCGTCAGGCAGTTCATGGCTCCGCCGCGCTGCCGGGCCAGTGCCGCGCGCGCGCCCCTCCGCCAGGCCGCAGCGCGCCCGCCAATCCGCGGAGCCGCCGCTCTCTCGCGCCGGGCGCCCGCCAATCAGCGGAGGCGCCTCTGCCCCGCCCCACCGCGCCCGCCAATCCGCGGAGAGGCGGGAAAATTCTTATTTCACTCCGCAGGCCGAGCTCCGCGGCCGGCTCGGAGCCCGCCGCCTTCCCGGCGTACCTCGCGCGTCCGCCCTGCGCGACGGAGACTACCTTGCGTCATCGCCCTGCGGGCGTCCCCTGGCGGCCCGGCCCCGGGGCCGCCGCCCGGCCCCCCTGGCGGGTCGCCCGGCCCCGGTGCCCCCGACACCGCCCCGCGCGACGGCCCCTGCCCCGGTGCCCTCGGCCCGGCCCCCCGGGCGGCCAATGGGAGCGGGGCCGCCGGGGGCGCTGACCGGGGCCGCCACGGGGCCGAGCGGGAGTGAGCCAAAGCATGGGGAGGTGGCAGGACATGTCCGGGGAGGTACGGCAGCCGGGGAGGGGGGATCTACGGCGGCCGGGGGGGGGGTACGGCAGCCGGAGAGGGGGGAATCTACGGTGGCCGGGGAGTGGGTACGGCGCCCGTGAGGAGCGGGCAGGGTTTGCCCCAGCTGAGCTGGGCCCGGCCCGTCCCACGGGGCCGCGGCCTTGTCCGGCACCGGGTGCTCCGGGCTGCCGCAGGGCAGAGCCCCCCGCCCCGTGGCGTGGCGGCCCTCAGTGCCCGTGTGCCCGCAGGAGCTGGAGGAGCAGTACTCCCCCAGCCGCTGGTCCCCCCGTCTCGACCGGGACGCCGTGGTTGAGGCCCACGTGGAGGCGGTGACGGCAGGTGAGGAGCGGGAGCCGCCCCGCTGAGGGGGGGCCTCCCCCCTGCCAGGCGACGCCACGGCGGCCCTTGGGTGACGTTGGTGGCTCTCGTCCGAGCTGCGAAGCCCCTGGACCCCGCGGACAAAGTGTGGGGCAGTGCCTGGCCGTGCGTGCGCGGAGCTGGCTGTACGTGTGCTGACCCTCCCCACATCCCCCGCAGGAACCCAGATGGCCCGGGCCGCCACGCAGACCCTGCTGCATGTCCCCTATGGGGACGGCGATGGGGAGAAGCTTGACGTTTATTTGCCCACGGACCCTTCTGGAAGTAGGTGATGGGCAGGGTGGCAGCGGGGAGGGGTGGGCAGGGGCTGCGCCTGCCTCCTAACCCTGTGCTGTGCCTTGTAGCTTTCCCAGTCCTTATCTACATCCACGGTGGATACTGGCAGTGCTTAAGGTGAGGCAGACCTTTTGTGGGGGGAACCCTTGGGAGGGGAATTACCTGGCCTGCCTTTACCATCCCCCTTCTCAGGAGAGCAGCATTAAGCCTAGAATTGCCCTGGGTATTCTGGATCTGATCAAAGCTGTGGGGCCTGGCCAGGCCCGCTCCAGCCAGCCCCAGGAGAATGCCTGCCCCGCCGTGTGTGGCTAACCTGCATTTCCTCCTCCAGTAAGGATGTCTCGGGTTTCGCAGCCCCCGCGCTGGTGTCACAGGGCATCGCGGTAGTGGCCGTGGGTTACAACATAGCTCCCAAAGGTAGGTGGTTTCCAGGGCCAGCTGTGACTCCCTTGCAGACCCAGGGCCCTGCTGACTGTGCTTTCTGCCTAGGCCACATGGATGAAATGGTGGCCCAGGTGCGGCGCAGCCTCGCTTTCCTGGTGCAGCAGTACTCCTGGATCAGGTGGGCAGTGCACAGCTCTGCAGCGTGCCTGGTTCCCCCCTGCCCCCTGCGTCAGCAGCCTCCATGGCCACTGCCTGGCCTTCAAGGCAAACTGTACCTGTGTCATTCCCTGGGGTGGTTTAGCGTATGGAGGCGTCTGTGGCAGCCACAGGGTGGAGTGAACAAGCCCTGAGGTATCATAAAGGTGTTAGTGCCTGGGACTGAGTACTGCACCAGGCCTGCGTCTGTGCCCCTTCCCTGTTGGGCAAGGGATCAGCTGATGGACTGGAAGGTGTGTCTGAGCTGCTGTGTTTGGGCTGCAGCCCTTGGGAGTCTTCTGCCTCCTCCACTCTGAACAGGACGTCCCCAGGCAGGATGTGCTGCACTGTCCCTTCCTACACTCGCTCATGGCTCCTTCTCTCTAGCGGTGTTTACCTGTGTGGACATTCAGCGGGGGCTCACTTGGCAGCCATGGTGTTGTCAACAGACTGGGCAGAGTATGGAGTGACACCTGATATCAAAGGTAGTGCCTGGCCTCGCAGAGACCCCACTGCTCCCCTGTGCTCTGGAAAGCTGGTGCTCGGGGCTAGGATGCTGTGCTGGGGCACCTCCTCCTTTCCTGATCCAGCTGTGTGGCTCTGGGCTGCTGAGACACGAGGGCAGCAGGGCAGTGGGGCACTGCTCCATCAGTGCCTTCTCTGCAGCAAAGCTGTGCCTGGCCATGTGCATGCCCACTGGCAAGAGGGGTCTGTGGAGAGTGACTCATCTTGTACAGGGGGCTGAAGGAAAACTGGTGAATTGCTCCTCAAATGTGGCAGTCTTTCTGCTGACTGTTCAGGGTGCCAAAGCTGGCCGGTTCTGCAGTGTGTAAAGCTGTGTGAGATGACTTGCCTCAGCTGACTGCAGCCCACAGGTGCTGGGAATACAAGAATCTGGGCTCCTAGGACCAGGTGCCCCTGGGGGTGTAAGTGTCCTGAGCCCATCAGGCAGCTCAGCAGCGCCACCAAGGGCTGAGGCCTCCCTCTGCACCTTGGGAGACGTGGGTCGTGGGCGCGGAGAGGAGCGTTCCCGCAGGCAGGGCCTGCTCACACCCGCCAGTGTCTCTGCCTCCAGGAGCTGTTCTGGTGAGTGGCGTGTATGACCTGGAGCCCATTCTGCACATCTACGTGAACGATGCGCTGAACATGAGCCGGTGAGTCCAGACGCTCTAGTGACAGCGACGGGGAAAGGGCACGGGCAGCTGGCATGCAGGCGTGCCTTTGGCCAGCACAGCCTGCGGCAAACACCAGCCTGCCCTGCATCCTGCTCTGCCTGCATCTGCACAGCCTGCCTGCACAGAGTGCGCCATGCACAGCGCGCCTGCGGCCTCCGTTCCTGACCCGGGCACAGGCCCTGCAGCCTCTGTCTTACTCATGCACATAGCCAGGGACATGGGAGCGCTCTGCACATGAGCACCCTCCTCTCAACAGGCTTGAGAGGCATGCTGGCTGTCACTGTGGTGTCTCCTTCCCCAGGGAGGTCGCCCAGAGGAACAGCCCCATGCTGTGTGTCACCGGAGCGGTGCCTGCGGCTGGGGCCTGCGAAGTGCTTGTGGCCGTGGCGCAGCACGACTCCCCGGAGTTCCGCCGGCAGTCCCGGGAGTACTGCCAGGTGAGCTCCGGCAGCGCCTCTGCCACCCCGCGCCCGGCTCTATGGGGGCAGCCGCACAAACCTGTCCTGCTCTGACCTGCCTTCATCCCACAGGCGCCTCAGCTGTACCAGATAAGCTGGCTGTGGCTTTGAGAGCTCTGGGCTGGCAACCCAGAGCAGCGAACGGGAGAGAGCTGGGCCCGCTACAGAGCAGTGACTCTCCCTGCCTGTGGTGTGCAGCTGCCTTCTCTGTGGATGAACAAGTACAGGCTCCCACTTTGGGAAGGAGTCTTGCTTGCTGCCGGGCCCAGCTCTGCTGAGGCTAAACTGGGATGAAGAGCTCAAATGTCGTAACAGAGTAGTATTTCTCCTGCTCTGGTGATGGCTGTTGTCTGAAGTGGGTGTCTCTCTGCTCAGGGAGAGCAGCTGCTCTTGTTGCGTGCTGCCTGGGGCCTAGCACGCAGGAGGGGAGGCAACCTGCTCGGTGTCCCCTCCTGCCAGTGCTGGTCTCTTTGCAGGCTCTGCGTTCGGCTGGCTGGACCGTCTCGCTCTTGGACCTTGCTGGTGTGGATCACTTTGACATCATTGAGAGGTTATCACAGGACAGCTATATCCTGACTGAGGTAAGGGGAGGAGCTCCAGTGCAGCCCCCATCTTTTGCTGTCTTGACCACGAGGCCAGAAGGAGGGCAGTGGTGGTGTGTGCTTCCCCTGTGCAGTGGGGTGGGTGTGGAGTTGCTGCTTTGGGTCTGGTCATCATCTGTCGAGGGCTTGGAGAGAGGGGTGGTTCCCCCCTGGATGTGGAGGAGCAGGGGCCAGGCACCATTCACAGGGTTTGGTTCCTCATTCCAGGTGATTCTGAACATGATTTCAAGAGCTTGATTGCATGTTGGGAGCAAAGATGAGATGTACCCTGCTCATGGCCCCATTCCAGCCTGCTGGGTCTCCTCCTGCAGCACAGGGTGTGATTGCCGTCTCTGAATACCTCTGCCTGTGCTGCCTGGGACAGATGTGCCTCTTCCACTCCTCCCAGTCTACAGCCAGGTGGGGGGCTTCTTGGAGCAGGAAAGCCACAGTTATTACCAGTACCTATGCTGGCATTTGTTTTCTGGGGTGTTCCTGTGCTTTGGGAGTGTTGTCTGTTCTTGCAGCAGGGCTGGCAGGCCTGCTGTGGGTCTGTCTGGAAGACTGGATGATGAAGTTTGTTCCCTCAGCTTCCTTTAAATTGCTTATTGCAAATGTAAAAATAAATAGGAATAACTGCTACTTGAGTATAAATCTTCCTGGGGATACAGTGTTGTGCTAAGCCATCGAGTACAGACTTAAACTGATGCATAAATAATCTCCTCTCCCACCTTGGAGCTCGGGTCCCCTGCAGCTGGGCTCTCCTGGGGCTGGCAGCAGTGAACACGCCATGCTCTGAGAAGGGCCCAGCTCTGCACACAGACATAGTACAGGGAATCTCCGGCTCAGAAGTGACAGGCTCGGCAGCGCAGCTATGGAAGCCCAGAGACCAGCCTGAGGCTGCTGGAGGGAGGCTGTTGGACTGGGGTAACACACGCCACTGGGATGAGGGGTGATGGGAGAGTGTGTTCAGGAGCTGCGGGAGGGCTAGTCAGCCAGCTCGAGGGCTGGCCTGGAAGGGGGCCAAGCAAAGCCTGGGTGCATGAGGGGAACAGGCTTTGGGGGCAGCCAGGCCCCTCTGGAGAGGCCTGTCTGTGGCCAGGCTGGGCTCATGCACCTGTGGGAGTCCCGGTGAGATACCAGTTTTGGCACTGCTCTGCAGTGGCCCTGGTCCTGTGGCTGAGGCACTTGTATGTCCTCAGGGACACCTGTCCCTTAACAGGGACTGCTGGGCCGCAATGCTGTCCCTGCTGCATCGTCAGGGGAGGAGCACCCTTGGGACACAACGTCCTGCACAGCTGCAGCACTGCCACAACTTTTTATTTAGATCTCATTTGCCCTGTTACAACAGCAAGAGCTGAGCTGAGAGCGCTGGGCTGCAGAGACCACTTCCTGCCCTGCTGTTCTTGCGTAGCACAACCCAAAAGCCCCCGATTCGGACTGTTTTCTCTCTTTTGCTTTGTGATATGTGCTGCTGCCGCCCCACACTGCATGGCTGTGAGCGGCTGTGCCCTGAGCATCCCTCACGATCTTTCTTCCTGCTGCAGCTTGTATACACATGTCCAGTGCGCATGTGTCTAAGTGTGTGACCTTGGGAGTGGGGGGTGTCTGGGCCTGCTTTTGGGCAGTGTCTCCAGTGACTGGGTTACAGGAACAGCATAGAGCTGTGTGGGCTGAGGACTAGAGGATGCTCTGAGCATGTGTTTGCTGGGCTGACTAGTGAGGTGGGGAAGCTGCCTTGGAGTGGTCTGGTGGTGTGAGACGTGGTCTGCACTCTGTCCCTCAAGGCACAGCTGCAAATCGGCTCCCTCCCACAGAGGTGCAGAGCTCCCCTCTGGGAGGGGGCGATCTGTGGTCTTGGCAGGGTTGGGCTCTCACACTCTTCTGCAGGCAGGAGTGGTTATTGTGCTGCAGCCTGTCAGGGACATGCCTGGAGCATGTTCTGGCTGCTCCCAGACCCTTTGCTGCTGGCTGCCAGGAGGATGGGGATGGGACAGTTGCCCCAGCCTGCAAACTTGCCTGCCGAGCAGAGTCATCTGCATGGCTGCGGCCAGGAAGATGCATGTTCCCACATCTCAGCTCAGTCCCCCCCTGTGCTCCAAGGACTAGTGCCCAGTCCTAGGGCCAGCTTCTCCTGGCACTTCCTGGCCACAAAGTCCAGCTTGTTCTTTGCGAGCTCAGTGTCATGGGCGGAGATGTTCCAGTGCCAGACTGCACGCAGAGAGCGTGCTGACCAGGGGAAGAGCAGCACGCTGACAGCATGGCCCGTCTCGGCCACCTCCTCCTCGCTCACTGCCTGCATGCGCTCGCACAGCTCCGTGGGAGATGGCCAGTCCCCCTTCACTCCCACCAGCACGATGTTCGTCTCCACAGCTGTGAGGTTGACAGAGCAGAGGGGCGAGTTCAGCTCCTGGACGCCTGGGGGAGGCATGGGCCGTTAGGCTGTGGGTCTGGCCCCAGGAGAGGAGGCTGCAGTGTTGCACAGGCACTACCCCAGCTCTTGGGCTAACAGAGAGCCTTTTGCCCTTCTCTGTTGAGCAGCACCAGAGTTATTGTGGGCACCATGCAGGGGAAAGGCATTGCATCGTCCCTGGATGTCATCCAGCCAGGCAGGAAGCCCAGATGGATTCTCATCTGGCTGGAGATCCAGCACTACAGCTAGGGAACGTGCTGTTATCCCCAGCAATCAAGATCAACGTCAGCCCTCTGGGGCAGAACCGTACTGGAAGGTGTGGTGTGAGCCCAGCCCTGGGCTGGGAGAAGGGCTAGGGCTGGGCCCACTGCAGAGCAGAGCTGCCTGGGGTGCGGAGGAGTCCTGCTCCCTGGGTGTCTGGCTAACAGGCAGGGCAGGACCCAGCTCTGGCAGTATGTGGAAACCTGTGTAGTGGAGTTCTGCAGAGGGCACCCGTATGTCCCAGGGCACCGAGGGGCCCTGAGATACCTTGAGCAAAGCGGCGGGCGTTGTCGTGGTCTCTGCGCAGCGTTGTCTCTGCGTGCTCCAGCCCGAGGCGGGCAGCAGCTGCCAGCACGCCTGCCTGTCGCATCCCCCCTCCCAGCAGCTTCCGCACACGCCAGGCCTCGGCCACGAACTCTCTGCGTCCGGCAAGCACTGCTCCAGCCGGGGCGCCCAGGCCCTGCAGACCCAAGAAAGAGGTGATCCTGAGCTGCCTGCATCCCTCCCGGGGATCCTCCCCTGTCCCAGCCGGCAAGCTGGGCGCGTGCCCCCATGCGCCATGCCCCTGCACAAAGACAGGCCCCAGCTTGTGCTGTTTCCATCTTGCCCAGGGCGCCCCGTGTGAATACACCTTGGAGAAGCACAGGGACACAGAGTCACAGTGCTGGGTGATTTGTGCTGGCTCCACGCCCTGGGCCACCGCCGCGTTCATCAGTCGTGCTCCGTCCATGTGTACCTGCAGCCCGTAGCGGTCAGCAAGCAGGCGGACCTGGGAAGAGGCAAAGGAGCAGCTGGGCTGGTAGGAAGTGCTGGACAGACAGAGCCTGGAGGAGCTGCCAGCACCAGCGTGAGCTGCGCTCTGAGCTGCTCGGCAAGGGCTCATGCGTCCTGCTGCGCTGTCCTGCAGAGTCCGTCCTGCCTGCACCAGGGCAGGGCTGGCCAACAGCCGCTGGGACGCGGGTCCTACCTGCTGGAGGTAGGCGAGGGGCAGTGCGCGGCCCCCCGCGGAGCTGTGAGTGTTCTCCAGGCAGATGAGCTCAGGGCGGGGGTGGTAGCGGCTACCGTGGGCCTCGCGGATGGTCAGCTCCAGCTGGTCCAGGTCGAAGGTGCCGTCTGGCAGGTCTGGCAGCGCCTGGAAATGGACCCCAGCAACCTGTGCCCAGAGAGCAGAGCTGATGAGGGACGACGGCAGTGCGTGGGGGCCCAGCCCCTCTCCCCCTCATACCCCCGCTCTTCCCCTGCCCCGTTCTGAGCACGATCAGATCCCACTTCTGCCCCGGGCTGTGGCTTGGTGCTCTCTGGGGGATCCAGCTGCTCCCTTGTGCACCAGAAAGGGAGCTTCCCCCCAGCCCAGTCCCCCGTAGCCAGAGGAGGGCAGCAGCAAGCTGCGATCCCGTCCCTCCTGTCCCTCGTGCCCAGCCTGCGCCTGCCCACGGGCTCAGGGCCTGGGGCAGCGCAGGGGCAGCCCAGAGCTGGGTTCTCCTCCCTAGGGCCCGGGTCGGGGGTGTGGGCACCCTGTGCCTTACTGCCCCCCAAGGAGGAGGTTTGGGGCACTGGATGGAGACCAGTGAGCCAGGCAGCGCCCAGCACCTACCTGAGCGACCCCGCCGTGCTCGTAGACGTGCAGGTGGGCCTCCCTCCCCAGGAGCAGCTGGGCCCCTCGGCGCTGGCAGTGGCACATCACTGGGACAGGGGGGGAGCAGTGAGGCTGGGGCGCTGTGGGGCACGTGGGGGCAGCACTGCGAGCGCGGAGCGGGGCCGCGTGGGGAGAGCAGGCAGGGACTCAGCTGGGGGGAGACCCACGTGCTGCGTGAGCTCGGGCAGTTTGTGGGGCCCCACTGCGCGAAGGCTGAGCACGCAGCACGTAAAGACATGTGCCACGTCCGTCCTCCACTGCAGTGTCTCTCCACGGCAGGGCTGGCTCCTGCGTGATGCAGGGACGTCAGCTCTGTCCCCTGAAGAGCGCTGGAGCTGGTCCCAGCTGGACCAGGTCTCCATTTCACAGCGGCCTGCCAACGGTGGCTGGAGCTAGGGGAGGTAACAGGCAGGAGCGCGGTGACGCAGAGGGCACTGTCTCTCCTCCCTGCCTCGTGCGCGCACGTGGCCAGAGCTGGAGCTGAGCCCACCCTCCCATGCAGTGCGGACCCTTGCTCACTGCAGAGGGCACAAAAGTGACCTGGGTAAAGGTCGACGGAGCAATTCTGCTCGAGGCTGAGCACGGGACTCCCTCCTATCCAAGGGGAGGCACTTGTTCAGCAGCAGCATGAAGCAGGAGACCAGCTCCTGGGTCTGCACATGGTGCTGCACGTGCCCAGGAAGGGGCAAGGAAATGCACCTGGGTCTGAAAAGAGAGGACCGAGCTGCCTGTTTCTGACAGCTTTCCCCTGCAGTCATCTGGGCATGAAAAACCTGCAGCTTTCTGAGCAGAAGTGGGGCTTTTACTCAGCATCCTGGAGAGGAGCAGGGAGCAAGGGGTTTCCCTTGCCCTCGGTACCCTCCAGGCTGGGGCGTAATCTGGCCCCTCTAAGGGTGCGACTGGGCCGCTCCTGGGTTGCTGGGGCAGGAGAGCCGGGCAGGGGCTGCGCCGAGCCCTGGGCACTCACCCGCAATGAGGTTGGCCATGGTGGCTGTTGGCACAAACAGAGCATCCTCTGTCCCCATGATCCTTGCAGCCAGGTGCTGAAGCTCTGCAGGGAGGAAAGGCGCAGGGGAAGCCACCTGGCTAGGACGGACTTCAGGCGGCCCTCGAGGGGGGACGGACAGACGGACGGCGAGGAGCCGCAGGGATGTGCACGGTGGGCTCCAGCCCGCCCCAGGCCCCGCACGCCGGCCCCCTCCCCGCCCCGGCGCAAGGCTGCTCGGGGCTCTCCGTGCTCGGTGCCCGGCGGCGGGACGGCGCCGGGGCAAGCGAGGGGCCCCGCGAAGGGTCCCGCCGCGCTCACCGTTGACCGTGGGGTCCTCGCCGTAGTCGTCGTCCCCCACGGCGGCGCGGGCCATGGCCCGCCTCATCCCCGCGCTGGGCCGGCTCACCGTGTCGCTGCGCAGGTCCAGCACGCGCAGCGGGGCCGGACCGGTGCCGGTGCCGGTGCCGGTGCGGGTAGGGCCGCCGGGGGGGTCCCGCCGCCCGCCGGCAGCGCCCGCGCCCGCCGGCTCCCGCCCGGGGCCGCGCCGCAGCGCCCGCCCCAGCCCTGGTGCCGGTGCCGGTGCCGGTGCCGCTCCGGGCCGGGCCCCGCGGAGCGCAGCCCCCGCGCCGCGGGCCGCCAGCATCGCCGCCGCCGGGGCCTCCCCGCGCCCCCCCGCGCGCCGCAAGGCCTCCCGGGGCGCGTAGTCCGCGGCCGCGCTCCGCCTCGCCGCCGCCGCCGCCGGCCCGGGACCCGCCGGCTGCCGGCCGTGCGCCCCCGCGGTGCCTCCTGCCCGGGAGCCCCCCGCAGCCCGGCTCCCCCCGCGGCCCTCCCCCAGCTGGGAAGCCCCCTCTGTGCGCCCCCGCGGTGCCTCCTGCCCGGGAACCCCCCGCCCGTCTCCCCCCGCGGTGCGCCCCCACCCGGGAAGCCCCCTCTGTGCGCCCCCGCGGTGCCTCCTGCCCGGGAACTCCCCTCTGTGCACCCCCACGGTGCGTCCTGTCCGGAAGCCCCCCTGCCTGCCTCCCCCCGTGGTGCTCCCCCACCCGGGAACCCCCGGCCGTGCTCCCTTGCCCGACTCCCCCCTCCTCCCCGTGCTCCCCTGCCCGCCCCCTGGTCCGTGGGCCCCTGCCCACCCTCGGCCGTGCCCCTGCTCGTCGGGGCGGCCCGTGGGGCTGCAGGGTGCCACGGTTCCCCGGGGTCTCCCTGCAGCCCTGGGGAGAGCCGGGACTCCCACGGAGCCGGGGCCAGGCGCCTGGAGGGGGGGTGCGGGTCCCTGTCCTGCGGCATGCGCAGCCCGGGGGCGCGTGACCTGCAGCGACGGCCCGGTGCGGCCCCGGAGCACCCGGGGCACCGAGCTGCCCCGAGAGCTGCCTCGCTGTGAACCGGGTGCCCGGCAGCCCAGGGGCCCTTCCGGACCCCCGTCCCGGGGGGAGGCGCTGGGGGCCGCGGGGGCGCTGCCCTCCCCAGGGCCGCTCCGGGCTCTCGGCTGGCCCCGCTGGGAGATGTCCTGCCTGCGGCTGCGTTACACTCCCGGAGCGCCGGGCAGGCACGGGCGGCCCTGCCGCGGGGTCGGCGAGTCTCCCGTGCGCACGTGGAGCAGCGTGCTGGCGACTCGGCTCCCGCCACGGCTCCGGCTGCTGACAGGAAAGCCGGGACTGACTCTGCTGCTGGGAACGCAGCTCCCGCTCTCGGCTGTGGCCGGCCCTGCTCCCGGCTGACAGGCAGTGCTGCAGCACCGCGGGTGAGCGCGCTTCGCAGCCCTGCTGCAGTCGGCTCTGGGCAGCTCCGCAGCTCTCAGCACTTTCTCCCGGCACTGGGGAGGAGAGTCTGCAGGCTCCCGACACGAATCCCAGCATCACGGGGCTGCTGTTTGCCCTGCGCCGATGCGAGACCTTCCCGCCTGCCTCTTGCCCCGGGCTGGACCGGGCATGGAGGCCGTGTGGGATGGCTGCGCCGTGGGTGCGGACCCCAGCCCGCGGCCGCGGGGCTCTGCCGGGAGCCGGGGCTCTGCCGCGCTTGGTGCCTCCCTGGCAAATGCCCGCGGCAGGAGGTGTCATGTCCAAGCTGGAGCCGGTCTGGCATGGAGGGGCGGCTGGGGCTGCGTGTCCCCTTTTCCTCCTCTGTTGCTGGCACTTGTCCGGGAGATGCCTCCCCTGCTTGCATGCGCCATGCAGCCACGGCCCCTGTGTGCGTGGGCTCCCCGACACCCTGGTCCAGCCCCAGCCCCCCGGCACCCGTCCGCGGCCAGGAGCCGCCAACAGGGCCCCATTTGCGGTGGGCGCGCTGCCCGCGGGGCTGCACCGGCGCGCTGCCCCTGGCCACCTCCCGTGACAGCCGCCGCTGTCAGCCCCGCAGATGCAGGAGCCATAAACAGTCCTTCACAGAGACGTTTTTCACACGCGGGGCCACATGTTAACAGTTTTTCTTTATTTACTGCCTCCATTTCCTCTTTGTTCCAGGAACTTGTCCTCCAACTTCAAGCTGCTCATGATTAGGCAAAAAGGCCTCTAATCTCCCCGATCTGATTTACCGTCACTGAGAGCAGACGCTTCCCGTTACTGGCCCTGGACCTGGGAGCACGGAGAGCCGCGCTGCTGGCTCCCCTCGCCGCTCCTCTCCTCCCCAAGCTGCCCCGGCGCACGTGCTGCCTTCCCAGCAGCTTCCTCTGCCAGGAAGCGCCGGGCGCCGGCCGGGCACGTGGCAGGTGAGGGGCTGCGGAAGGACGCTGCCCTGTCCCGCACCAGGGCCAGCTCCGACCTGCTTCCCACGCTCCCTGCGGAGGGACCGGCTGGCTGGAGTGCCCCGCGACCACAACGTCCCCAGCGGCTCGCCCGGCTGCTGCCACCGCTCCCGGCGGCAGGCGGGTCGCAGCGGGACGGTGCTGGGGCGCCCGTGTCGGGGCCGGCGCGGGGCAGCAGCCGTCCCCGTGGTGCATCACCTCGCAGCGCTGCACGTGGACCAGGGGCTCAACAGGGCTGGGCCGCGCTCGTGGCCCCCACCGCTGCCACCGGCCCGTGCTGGCCCTGTGGCTCCCGTGAAGGCGCTGCCGGCACCGGCTGAGATGGTGCTGCGAAGGTGCCCTCCCCAAGGCTAAAATTAGCGGCTCAGCCCGGCTGCAGGAGCAGAGCCCCGTCCCGCTGGGGAGGATCGGGTTTCCCTCCCGCCCTCCCCCGGCGCAGGAGCTGGCAGCGGCGTGGGGCGATTCCCGGAGCTGGGCCGGACCCCCCCGACTCCGGCCCTGCGGCGCCGCGGGAGCCACGGCGGCTCGGGCCGGGGCATCGCTGGCCCTGCTGCCCCTGCCAGGGAGCACGGCCCGGCCTGCTGCGGCCTGGGGCTCGGGCCCTCCCGGCATGGGTCCTCCCGCCGGCTCTGTCCGGAGGGGCCCGCGCTGGGGCCGGAGGCAGCACCGGCACAGGGGCTGGGCTGGCTGCCCGGGGGGATGCGTGCCCGGGGCCGTGGGGGACGCATGGCTGGGGTGCAGGCAGGGCTGCACCGGCAGGGCTGGGGAGCTGCGGGGAGCAGCTCTGCCCCTGGAGCATCAGGAGCTGCCGCCGGTGCCCGGCTCCCGACAGAGCTGATGGGGACTGGGGAGCTCCCCATCTTTTGGGGAGCTTGTGAGTGACTCTGCTGCAAAAGCCAGGGGGGTGTCCCCAGTTGCTGCTCTGCTCCCTCAAAAGGCTCCATGCGGGGTAGAGCTGGGCGAGGTGCGGGGCTGCCCCTGCCAGGCACTCGTCCAGGGAAGGGGCTTGCAGCGGGGCTGCCGGCGAGCCCGGGCGCAGCGAGGCTGGGGGTAACGGCGGGGGGGCCTGGCTGCACCAGGGGCCTGGCTGCGCCGGGGGTCTGCACTGGTGTTGCTGGAGCAGCGGAAGGGGCTCTGCTGGAGCATGGACTGGCCGTGCAGGGGCCGTGGGGCGTCCCGTGTGCGGTGGCTTGGGCTGGCCGCAGTGCTGGGCAGTGACTCCTCCGTGCTCGTCATGCGCTTGGCTCGGGGGTGTTTTCGCCCGGCTGCCTTGGCCCCCGTGGCCTCGCTGTTTGCTCTGCGGGGGGGATAACTCATCCCGTGGGCTGGGGCCGGCCCAGAAGGCCCCGCTCGGACCGGGGCTGGGGCAGAGCAAACATCAATCATCCCTGGCACGGTAGGAGCCGTGGAGCCAAGTGATTTCCTACTGTCGGGAACTGTGGAGTGATGCCTGGAAGCTGCGGGACGTGCTGGGCTCCTGGCTCAGCCTGTGGGGGCACGGCCAGCCCCGTGGGGCACTGGGGGCCGTGCTGGGGGCTGCGCTGCTGCCCCCCAGCCCTGCGGAGCCCAGCGGCTGAGGGACAGCGCTGCCTGGCCTTGCCCTTCGCCAGCCCACACATGCACCGAGGTGTCCCGGCCCCCTTAGAGGAGCAGGGCGCTGCAACGGCCACCCGCGCTGCACCGCTGGCCCGGTTGGGTCTGACTCTTCGGGGTGCACGCCAGCAGCGGCTTGCACGGGCAGCGCCCAGCGACGCCTCTGCCCGGAGCAAGCGGCCGGTCGCTGCTGGGATGCTGCAGAGCCCCCGGCAGTGCCGCCATCCCCAGCACCGAGCCCTGGAGCTGCGCGGGGGTGCTGGGGCGACCAGGGCCAGGCTCGGCTGCGGTTGCCGTCAACCCTCTCCGCTTGGACCTGCTGTTCCCGCGGGGAGCGAGGCACCGGAGACCGCAGCCGGAGACCTCGGCGGTGCTGCAGCCGCAGGTCTTGCTCCCCCAGGCTGCTCGGAGACGGCTCCAAAAGGGACCGTGGGGAAGGGGAGTGCATCCTGGGTGATGCCGCGCCGCCCCGCGCGGCGCCCTGCCTCGAGGGGCCGTGGCCGCCCCGGGCAGCAGCGCGGCGGGTCCCCGCGGCGGGTGCCCACCCCAACCTGCCGCTGCTGGGGCTGCTCTAGTGACCCCTCCCTCCGCCGGCAACAACTTTTCCAGTAAAACCACTGCAGAAATCCCTGCTTCCCGACAGGCCCGCCCCTTGGCCGCCTTGGGGGGGTGGGGGCCAGCTGTGCACACTTAACCCTTCCCCGCCGGGCGCCGGGGCGCAGGTGGGAGCTGCACGTGCCGGCGCAGTGCTGCACGGCGCCGCGCTCCCCGGGCGAGCAGGCGCCGGCCGCTCGCGGGGGTCCCGTGCCAGCAGCTGGCACGGTGGGGGGTGCCCAGGCGTCCCGTGGTGGTGGCCGTGCTGAGGGTGCCCGGGCGTCCCGTGGCGGTGGCTGTGCCGAGGGTGCCCGGGCGTCCCGTGTTCTTGGCCATGCTGCAGGCGGGGGGCTCTGCTGTGCACGGGAGGATCTTGCGGACCACGACTCCGGGGATGGCCGTGTGCAGCGGGCACCCAGAAGCGATCCGGCAGGGATGGAGCCCACCGGCGGCGGACATGCGGCTGCATCACGCGGAGGGGTCACTGCGCGGGGGGACCCAGGCCAGCGCGGGTGCCCGCGGCCCGTGGGGAAGGGGGTTTCCGTGCTCGGCGTGTAGCTGGTGCAGAGGCAGCAGGGACTGAGCCCTGTGGAGGGCAGGACCCGTGTCCCCACGTCCCCACGTCCGGGCAGCGGGAGGAGAGCCTGGGAGCGGGACGCCAGCTGGCCCTGGGCCGCGTGGTGCCCGGCGGGATGTCCCTGGCCGAGCAGGGCAGCGCGCTGGGCTGGGAGGCGGCGGGAGCTGGGGCTGCGGCTCCCCAAGCCGTGCGTGCTGCGGGGCCAAGCCCGGAGCCGCAGCCGGGCCTCGCCACCATTGCGGGATCCCTGGCGAGAGCGGTGGCGTCGGCACGACCTGGCCCGCGGTGGGCAGGGGAGGCAGAAGCCGTGCGGCTCGGAGAGGAAGAGGGGCGAGGAGGGAGGCAGCAAACGCCGTTGCGTTCGCTGCGGACGCGACGTGAGGGCTGGGCAGAGCCGGCGGTGGCCGAGCCCCGGGAGTGGGTCTGTGCCGGAGCCACGCGGGGTCCGGCCCGGCCGTGCCCTGCCTGCCGCCAGCCCCGGCCCCGCGCTGGCTGCTGCGCCGGCCGAGCCAGGGCTGAGGTAAGTGCTGTAATTGTTTTCTCTGTGGCCCGAGATGAATAATTGAGAGGTCTTTGAGGAGAATTAATTAGCCCATTTATTGGCAGTAAATGCTTTTCTCCAGATGATGAAGTAGATTCTGAGCCACATGTGGGGGCAGATGGATGCAGGTCGCTGAGGCTGCGCCGGGCTTGCCGGTGCCAGGGGCTGGCGGTGCCCGTGGCCGTCCCGGTGTGGGGCGCCCGGCTCCCATGGCCCCTGTGCTCCCGGGGCTTGCGGCTCCTGCAGCCGGGGAATTCCCGCGTGGGAATCTGGCCATGGGCGGGAGGTGAGGGCACGCGGAGCAGGCAGGGCTGCATGGGGAGCATGCAGGCTGTGCAGGAGCAGGCAGGGCTGCATGGGGAGCAGGCGGGGCTCCTGCCCTCCGGCCCCGCACAAATCTCCTTTCCATCTGCTCCATGCAGGGCAGGCCGGCAGGTCCGGCTCTGGCAGAGCGTTGCCCCGTGGCGCGACGGGGCCCCGGAGCCCCTGCGGTGCCTGAAGCCCTCGGCCGAGCGGCGCTGCCCGTCTGAACCAGTCCATCCATCACCTGTTGCTGGTGTCCCCAGCGGTTGCTAGCGCAGCTGCGGCAGTGCAAGGGGAGAGGACCCTGGTGCCGCAGGCTGGGGGCACCCTGCCCTGTCCCCACGGTCCCCCGCTCCCTCCTGGCTCCCAGCCCATGCCGGGGCTCCTTCCCTGTGCCAGCCCAGCCGTGTCCCCTTGTGTCTTGTTCGCTGTGGCTGTCACGGTGGTGCCAGCCCGGGGCTCGTGGCCTGCACCTCCTCCTCCTCCTCCCCTGGGTGTGAGGGGAAGGGCCGTGCATGGCCAGAAATGCTTAAACAAGGATTTCCTTGTTGCTGCATGAGCTGTTTGCCTTGCTCCCAGGCCAGCCGTTAATGAGGTTTGGCAGGAGGTGCTGGCAGCCCCAGCCATTGGATTTCTATAAATCAACCTGGTGCTAATGCATGGGGCTTGCAGCCCATGTGCTGCTCGGTGCTGGGATGGAGCTGCCGGGCCGCCAGGCCTGGGAATTGCAGTGCACGGCGGGTTTGTGCTGGGATGGAGCTGCTGGGCTGCCGGGCCTGGGAATTGCAGCCCGTGGGCTGGCTGGCATCGTGCGCGGCAGTGGGGAGGCCATGCGTGGCTGCCCAGACCCGCGGGGCTGGGGCTGCTCCGTGACACGGAGGGGCGGACGTGGCACTGATGCTGTCGCCAGTCTCGGGGCGGTTGGACGAGTTGCTCCCCGATGCGGTGGCAGGTTGGGATTAGCAGCCGCAGCCCCCACGGTGGCCGTGGGGCATCGCCGGGCCAGGAGCAGCCCGAGGCTGCAAGCGCCGGCTCCTTGGGGAGCCGCCGAGCAGCCCCCTGGCGCGGAGCATCCTGGAAAGGGAGAGGGGTGGGGGCAGCGGTTTGTTTCCAGGAATGGCAGAAAGCGTAAAGCAAAATAAAGCCTGGCCAAGCCTGTCGCGTCCTGATCCACCCTCGCCTCCCACGTCCCTTCCCCCAGACCCCGGAGAGGCGGTGTGGCACAGCACGGCACGGCGCAGCTGTGCCCGTGCCAGGGACGATGTGCTGCAGCGGGGAAAGCAGCGGCCCCCCACATCCTTCCCCTGCATGACGCACGCCGTGTCCCCCTGCCCCCAGGGCCCTCTGCCCCCGTCAGGCATGCAAAGCAGGGTAGGCAAATTACCCAGCCCTCCGGGAAGCAGCATCTCAGCTGTGGCTGGTGGCCTACGACCGCGGCAGCTGGCCACTGCCGGGAAGCAGCGCCGTGGTCACCGGAGCCTGCACACGGACCCTTTGCACCGAAGCTGCCCGCAGCAGCTGGCTGCAGCCAGCGTGGAGAGCGCATCCGAGAGGCTGCAAAGGTTGCAACGCCTGCAGCTCGGGCCGGCCGCCCCCCTGCCGGCCCTCGCCCCCGCGGCCGCCCCCAGCCCCCGCGGGCTTGTCCCCTCCTGGAGGGGCCCCTGCCCTGGGCTCTCCGCTCTGCTCATCCGCCGGGGGCAGGAGCCCAGGCTCCGGCTGGCCTCGGGCATCCCGCACAGTGCAGGACGGTTCTTCCCCTGCCAGACAGGCCACTGCTCGCGTGTCACGTCCTGCCGGGAGCCTCGCTGGCGTCGCCTTGCCAGGCTGCAGCGCCGGGGCCGCGGGAGGCTCTGGGGCACCCGGAGCCAAGCCGCAGGCAGGATTTGTCGGAGGAGATTTGCATCGAGAAGGGCCTTCTCGGAAGCCGGCTTTCGGCTCGTGTTTTGCTCTCTGCAGCCCTTTGTCCAGGAAAGGAGGCGCCAGGAAGTGGGACCTGTTATCTCTGGTTTCCCACAGCGATGCGCTCGGCTCTCGAGCGCGGGCCTGCCAGGGCTGAGGGCAGCCGGGGCTGTTTGCTCTCTTCACCTGCAGTTTGTTTCGTTCGGGGAACCGGAGCGGCTGCCGGGGCCGCGCGCCGCGCTCGCCGCGTGGTGCAGCTGCTGCAGCTGCAGCCCGGGCTGGGGCTCACTTTCACTTGCGCGGGGCCCCAGTGGGACCTGCTGGGGTTTGTCTGAGCCAGCCGGCTGCGACCGGGGCCTCCCTTTCCCGGCACAGACCGAGGGGGAGCCCCTGTGCCGGGTGGCTGCTGGGCTGGTCCCCGCGGGCGCAGGGGATGCTCCCAGCCGCCTCCTGCCCGGGCGCATCCCTGCTCGCCCGGCCGCCGCCTGGCGCCCGCCGCTGCGCCCGGCCCTGGCTCCACGTGTGCCCCCAGCCCGGCAAGGCGCAGGGAGGGTGCTCTGCAGCGCCGTGCTGGCACCGCTTGTCACGGGATCCCGGAGCCCCGGCAGCCAGCGCCGGGGGCACCAGGAAACGCGGCCTGGCCAGCGCGGGTGCCCGAGCTGTGCTCGGCGGTTCTGGAAAAACGCAGGAGAAATGCACCGGCTTCTGCAGAAGGGGATGGGTCTGCGCGGGGCCGGCGCACCTGCGGTCTCGCTGCTACGGCTCCTCCGGCAGCTGCTTCCCGCTGCGGGGCGCCGAGCCCTGCGCCCCTGCGGAGGCTGCAGCGGGGCGGCCCCTGGCCGAGCCCCCTTCCCCTTCCCCTGTGCTGTGGACGGGGCAGATTCCTGGGGTGGGGCAGATTCCCAGGCCAGGGCATGGTGCCTGGGAGCGGGGCAGGCGGAGGGTGTCCGGAGCCGTGCCCAGCGTGGGGCCGCGGGAGCCCTCACCCCTGCGGCAGCCCTGGGGCCGCTTGCTGCACAGCTGCCGGGCGAGCGGCGAGGGCTGCGCTCGGCGGCCGCGTTGGGGGAAGAGCTGCCAGCCCAGAGGTGACGTTTCAGTTCCTGCTCCGAATGTTTCCCCCCCCTTAACAAGAAACCCCTCTGCTCTTGCTCCGAAACCGCGTTTCTGCAGCGGGTGCAAACAGAGAAACCCCAGCCCTGCCCCTGCCAGCAGGACGCATCCTGTGGGGACGGTCCCCGTGCCGGCCCCGCAGGACCCGCTTGCGGCTGGGGCACCTGCGGGCTCTGCTGCACGGGGAGCACCTGCCCCACGCCGGGACGCCGGCTCACCGTGGCCCCGTTCCCGCCGTGGGCAGGGGTGTCCCCGCCGCGCGCCCCCGCCTGCCCCCGCGGCGGCCGCCGGCAGCCACCAGCGCAGGGGACCTCCGGAGGCTCCCTGCGTGCCGGCGCCTGGGCCTGGGAACAGGAACCTCCCGCGCGCGGGCGGTTGTGCAAGGCGGAGGGACGCACTCCCACCGCTCCCTCGCACACACCCGGGCAGGGCACAAGCAGCCCGACTTCCCTCTGGCCGTTTCGAAATTCCACCGCTCTTACAGAAAAGCCCCTGGGCAGAATTCCTGCAATGCAGTGATTCATCCCCGCCAAGCTGGAAGCAATGACTTTGCCGTCTCCAGTAAACCCTCTTCAGCGGAGCAGATGAAAGGGATGGCGAGCGCCGCTGCGCCCCTGGTATCGCCAGAAGCAGATGCGGCGAGGCCGGCGCTGCTGCGGGGTGCTTGGTCGCGGCAGTGCACCCGCGGCGCTGGGCGACCCCGGCCGAGCCCAGCCGAGGGCTGGGTGCGCGAGGGGCTTCGCTGCCGGCCCTCGGACGGCGGTGCCAGCCGCTGGGCAGAGCAGGCGTGGGAGCTGAGGACAGAATTAGCTCCCTGGTTCTGGTCCCCGTGCGGGCTGCAAGCGCTGCCCGGCCTCCCCGCGCCCTGGCGCCCACCCAGAGCCCCGGCACTGGCGCGTGCCCAGGCCAGGTGCTTTGGTGGGACCGTTCCCCCACCGGGGAGGACACACGGGATGGCCCTTTCCAGGAAGCGTGTGCAAGGGCAGCCAGACTGTGGAGTTCCCGACAGCAGCTCTGGTTTTAATAACAGCAAATCAATGGATGCCCGATTCCGGCCAGAGTGAACCCTTGCAGCTTTCTTCCTGGGCTTCCCGGGCAGGTCGGCTCCCCGCAGGAGGAGAAGGGAGCGGGGTGAGAGCGCGGACCCTGAATATCGCATTAGCACTTCTGAGTGCCCAGGGGCCCCTGCGTGCACGGCCCCGCGTGCACCACCCTGCCTGCATGCTCCTGCACCACAGCTCTGCCCGGCTCGCGGAGGCGGCCGCGGGAACGCCGTGCCGTGCTGCGCCGCAGGGACCTGGCTGACAGCGCTGCGCTGCCTTGGCCGTGCCTCCGCCGGCAGCCCGTGCCCGCGCAGGTGCTGCCGCAGGGTGCTGCTCCGTCGCTGGGCATTCCCAGCTGCTCCCAGCTGCTCGCCTGCCTCCAGCCCCGGGCTGTGATTCAGCCCCCCCCTTCCCCGCGGGGTTTGTACAAACCTTTCTGCTCTCTTTGTGCTTGTTTTGAGAACAGATTAGTCATGGTTCTTAGCTGGCTTCCAGCAAACAGCACAACAGCACCATGGAAAAACGAGAACAGCGAAGTGATGACTCAGCAGGGCTCACGCTCCCGTCCAGCGGGTGCCAACTGTCCCCCGCTCCCGCCTGGCCCCGGCGGAGACCACCCTGCGGAGCGGGTGCGGGGAAGGCAGCCCGCCTGGGAGCAGCGGCGGGCGAGCAGGGGCTGGGGGAGACGGCGGCCGGGCTGGATGCCAGCGCCCCGGGCTGCCCGGGACGAAGGCTCCCGCGGTCAGCCTCCGCTCGGCCGCAGGGTGCGGAGGGGCCGCTGGGTCCTGGGAGCAGCCGGAGAGCCCTGCTCCCGGGACGGTGCGGAGCCGCCTCGGGGCACTGGCCGGCCCTGCTCTGCAGGCGGCTCTGGGTGCTCGGTGCCGGCACCTGCACGCTGGGGCCGGCGCAGGAACTCCCAGGGCGGGCCCTTACCGTACCTCCTGCCTCGCCACCCAGCCCTTCGCTGCCCTGCCTTGGCCGGCTGCCTGGAGGCAGGCGCCTCGCCAGGCGTCTCTGCCAGGTGGCTTATCACGAGCCCGTGGCGCTGGACACCAACCGGCGTCGGCTGCCAAGGATGAACAATGTAATTGCTGGAATTACAGTAAAGTGCTCCCATTCCCACTCGCTCAGGGCTGAGACGGGGCCCTCGGGTCCTTCCAGGGAACATCTGCTCCAGCTGTGCCCGCTGCGCGCTCTGCCCTCGCCCCGCGGGGCGGGCGGCCCCCGCGGTGGCGGTGCAGGGGCAGCGCCGAGCGCCGGGGCACGGAGCGGGTCTGGGGGACGCACGCAGCCTGCGGGAGCCCGCGAGAGGCCGGTGCCCTGCACCGCTCTGCACCGCCTGCGAGTGCCCCCAGTGCCGCAGCCACCACCCGGAGCGCAGGGTGCAGATGCCGGGCGCTTGCTCCTGGTCCGCGCTGGTCCCCATGGATGGGGAGCCCTGGCCCGCGGGAGGCGATGGGCCAGGAGCAGCCGCTCAGCCCTGCAGCGGGACCCTGCTGGCAGGACCCTCCCCGGAGCCCTTGGCAGCGGGGATGGTGGCTGCGCGCAGTCCAGTAGCTGTGTCCGGCCGGGATGGAGGACGGAGCGGCTCTGTGCCGCAGGGACGCCGGAGCTGTTGTGCCCGTGCTGCTGCAGCCAGGATCTCTGCCAGCACCACCGAGCGCCCCATGCGCGGGGAGACTTTGCACCTGCAGACACCCATCTGCTGCTTCCCCTTTTCTCAGTGCCAGTAAGCTCCAGCCTGGCTGTCGCCCAAGCCGGGGTGGTGCTGGGCTGCACCGCGCCGGGTGCAGGTTTGGCTGCTTGTTCGTCCCCTCCTGCCGCGTGGGAGCTGCCGGAGCCGGTGCGTGGGGCCCTGCCTGCAGAACGTGCCAGCTCCGGGGACGCCCGGCTGCGGCTTCCCAGCAGCGTCCCCCTGGCCGTGTCCCCACGAGACAGGCGCAGCCCCGGCGTCGCGTGCCAGTGGGACCGGGGTGGGCGAGCGGGGCTGCACCGGGCGCAGCCGGGCCGGGCGGGTGCAGGGTCTCACGTCCGTCAGCACCGGCGGCAGGAGCCCCAACCCGAGCTGTGCGTGCAGCGTCGCCACTGCCTGCGATGGGGAAGAGGCCAGGGCTGGCGCGAGGACCAAGGGATGCTCCAGGCTGGGGTTTGGCACCTGCCCATGGCTCTGCTCTGCCAGGGTCATCCAAGGACTCTGCACCGAGCCGGCAAACACACCCAAGGCAGCTGGCAGCCTCCTGCCGGAGCGCCGGCGGGACCTCCCGCGACCGCTTGCCAGCGTGCTTGCGCGCCGGGGTCCAGCAGCTGCCCGCAGCCGCCCGGCTGCCAACGCCGGCTGCTCCCTGGGCGCGCAGGCGTGAGAGCCGCGTGCCCGGGGCCGGGGCTGCTGGCCAGGGAGCCGGAGGGTGAGCGGGGCACGTGGGGCTGTGCAGGGCCAAGGCAGCTGGCCGGGACGGCTGCGTCTCCCCTGTGTGCGGTGCCAGCGGTGCACGGTGCTGTGCAGCATGGCCTCGGCTGCAGTGCTGGGGGCAGAGGAGGGACGTGCCAGCGGTGCACGGTGCTGTGCAGCATGGCCTTGGCGGTGGTGCCCGCCAGCCCCGAGCAGGACCTGGCCTCATGCTGGCCAGGCAGCCCCGGCACCACCGGCACTGGGCTGCTGCTCCTCATCCTTGGCCAGGTCCTCCGGGCCGGGCCGGTGACGGGGAGCTTGTGGCTCCCATTGCCACAGCAACGCGGCTTTGTTTGAAACCTTCATCTGAAATGTCAAGACTTTCTTCAGGCTCCAGCGGCTGCTGCTGGGATGAAAACTTCCTTGGTTGCCGAGGAAACGGAGCAGGAGGTTTTTTTTTTCCATTCTAAACATCTGCCTCCGTAAGCAGTTGCAAGCGCTCGGCCTGGGGCAGGCTGGGGGCAGCGGCCGCCGTGCCCCGGCCAGTGAGCAGGGCTGCGCTGCCGGTGTGCTCCGCTCCCAGCTCTGCAGGGCTGGTGTGGGGTGTGTGGGGTGCATGGGGCTCGTGGGGGGCATAGGGTGCGCGGGGCACCCGGGGCATGCAAGTGCATGGGGTGCACAGCGTGCATGCGGTGTGCGGGGTGCACGGGCTCTCGCTGCCTTCTGAGCCCTGCCGCCGCGAGGCCGCCGCGCCGGCCCCCGGCCCCACACGCCTCCCCCCCAGCACGCGCGGGACCGGGGCAGCGCCAGGGGTGGCACCGCTGGGGCTTGGGCAAAGGCGGGAGCGGCTGTTTCTCCCGCAGCGGGGTTTGGACGAGGCCCCGCAGGCCTGGCTGAGTCAGGAAAAGCACCCGCCTTTCTCCGCCGTTGCCCGTGGTGTCTCCAGAGGCTCCGGCTCGCCCTGGAGCGCTGCTCCGCGGGGAGACGCTGGCAGCCGGCAGGAGCCCGGTGGGGCCGGGAGATGTCTCGCCGCCTGCCCTGCCACGTGGCCCTGCAGCAGAGAGGGGTTGGTGCTGCGGCAGAGCCTCTGCGA
Organism: Apteryx mantelli; assembly: GCF_036417845.1. NCBI lineage: Eukaryota > Metazoa > Chordata > Aves > Apterygiformes > Apterygidae > Apteryx > Apteryx mantelli. The sequence continues at coordinate 17,460,203 of NC_089996.1, read as the reverse complement.
CGCCCCGGGAGCCAGGATGGCCTCTGCCGCGAGCCAGGGTTTGCAAAGGGCACAGCCGGCACGTGCAGGCTGTGCCCGGACACCAGGCTCCTGGCTGCGGCTCTGCGAATGGCCGGGCAGGGCGGCAGGCGCCGGAGCCGGCGGGCGCCGCGTCCGCGTCCCGGGATGGCCACTGCTGGCCTCGCCTGCCGCCTCTCCGGTTTCAGCCTGGCTCCGGGACGCCCGGGAGGGGGGAGCCGGTGACCTCATGGAAGGGCCTCGGACTGGGAAAAATCTGGGCAGCGGCAGCTCCGAGGAGCCGCGCTGATGGAACAAGTGAGGAATCCGCAGCTGCTGGCTCCCTCCGCGAGTTTACTGCGGGTCTCCTGGAGATACGGCAACAGTCGGGTTCCTATGGAGAAGGACACCGGACTGCTGACTTGTGCATCCCGCTGTGCGCCCTGGCCGGGCTCCGAGGGTGCCGGTGCCCATGCTGCCCGGGGAGAGCCGGGGCTGAGCCGGAGGGCAGGCGGGGGGCGCGGGCAGCCCCGGTGGCACCGTGCCGCGTGTGCAGGGGCCGATGCAGCGGGACCGCGGGGCGCCTGGTCTCGCCGCTGCAGGGAGCCGCCGCTGCCCCCGAGCAGGCAGCCGGGCAGCTCACGGCCGCGCCGTGGGGCCGGGAGCACACTTCCTGGCACTGCATGCACCAGGGAGCAGATGTCTCCGATCCCTGTTCCCAACTGTCCCCGCAGAGGAATTGCCACGTAAGGAGCAGGTGGTGCCATTTACAGTAACTCCCCGGCTGCTGCACAGCCCTTTCCTGCATCCTACTGGGAAATGCGGCAGTGGACGTGGGAACGTCCTGGCGCTGCGGAGCTGCAGCACGGCGGCAGGAGGAAGCGCGGGAGGGGTGTGCCGCGGGGCCGGGGGCTCGCCCCGGCAGGGCCTGCATCCCCGCGGACGCTCCCGGCACCGGGGCGCATGGAGCGGAGATGGGCTGGAGGGTGCCCGGCTCGGGCGCGTGGCCCCGGCGGGGCGGAGGGCTCCGGCGGGGAAGGTCCCTCCGGCAAGGGGAGGGGGCCGGCGGCTCGGCCAGGCACGCGCCGTGCTCAGCCGCCCGCTGCCCGCGGTGCCCCCGGCTCCGTGCTGGAACAATCGCAGGCTGCAGTTGTTTCCTGTTTTTGGGTCCGCCGATGCTGGTATATACCGCAGCCCTCGCTTCCTGCCACCCTCTGACCCGTGGGGTTCGGGTGCGCCGTCCCGGCGGACACTTCCTTCTTGTGCCAGGAACCGACCACGGCGGGAAGTGTCCACGGGTGGCCCACGTGGCTGGCCCCGGCCGGGAGGGGTCTCCAAGGGGTCTCCGGGGCCCCCGGGGCTGCGGGACGGCGGCTCGGCCCCGCTTGTCAGCGGGTCTCATGTGGGCTCTGCCTGGCTCTCGCCTGGCTCCGCATGGCCAGCGTCACGCCGTGGGGGCGATGGTGCACTGGGGGACGGGCTGAGCTTACAGCTGCAGTGAGTTCTGCCAGTTCTCAGCCTGCAGTTGCGGTCCCACAGCGCGTCTGCGGAGGTGAGCGATGCCAGGAGGCCAGTTCTCCTTTCTCCTTGCTGGATCTTGTCAGCAGAAGCAATAATCCCCAGCGCAATTTCCTGACATCATGTACCCCCATGATCAGCCTCTGTACTCGCCGGGAGGAAGTACATTGACTAACAGCGAGAGCCGTCTGGGGCCGGTTCCCAGGGCCGTGCACCTTCCGCACAGCTCCTGCTGCCGGCTGAGCCGCACCGGGCGGGCCAGAGGGCTGCACAGACGTGGCACCCGCGGTTCCCCTGACGAGAGACCGCGGGGAGGCTGCGGGGATGAGGACGTGTCCCTGCGGCTGGGGAAGCACAGCGAAAGGGCCGTTCCCGGGATGCTGGGCTGTGGGAGGCTGCGGGAACGAGGACGCGTCCCCGCGGCTGGGGAAGCACGGCGAAAGGGCCGTTCCCGGGATGCTGGGCTGTGGGAGGCTGCGGGAACGAGGACGCGTCCCTGCGGCTGGGGAAGCACGGCGAAAGGGCCGTTCCCGGGATGCTGGGCTGTGGGAGGCTGTGGGAACGAGGACGCGTCCCCGCGGCTGGGGAAGCACGGCGAAAGGGCCGTTCCCGGGATGCTGGGCTGTGGGAGGCTGCGGGAACGAGGACGCGTCCCCGCGGCTGGGGAAGCACGGCGAAAGGGCCGTTCCCGGGATGCTGGGCTGTGGGAGGCTGCGGGAACGAGGACGCGTCCCTGCGGCTGGGGAAGCACGGCGAAAGGGCCGTTCCCAGGGCGCTGGGCTGCGGGAGGCTGCGGGGTTGAGGACGTGACCCCAGTGCCGGGGAGCCCAATGAAGGGGCCGTTCCCGGGGCGCTGGCCCCGGCCCTTGTCCCTGGAGCCCGGCAGGCGCAGGCGAGCACAGCGCAGGCGCAGTGACAGCGATGAGCCAGGGCTGCCAGCCTGGGGGCAGAGTACAGCCAAGGGCTGCAGTGGAGCCGGCGAGCGGGAGCCGAAATCCTCCAGGCCCCAAAAGCCTCTGCACCTGGGAAGCAGCCGTGAAGGGCGTGGGGGCAGCAGCCTGCAGGATCCCCTTAAAATGCCCAGGGCAGGGCCAGAGCCTGGTTTGCTGGGCTCAGCTGCGCTGGGTTTGGGGTCGTTCACGCTCAGGAGCAGGTGGCGAGGTGCTGCCAGTGCCCGCCGGGTGCAGGAGGGAGAGCTGGCGCTGCTCAGCCCCGGTACGGAGGGAGCCGCGGGGCTGCGTCCGCCTCGGAGCTTTGTGCCCCTGGCGCAGGAGGGGGTTCGGGCGCTGGCGCGGTGGCGGTGATGTGCGTGCTGCGGTGCATGCCGGGTGGGCGGCTCTCGCAGGCGCCTGCGGTGCCTCCTGCTCCCTCCCGCTGGCGTAGCGCCTGCCGTGAGGTCGCTCCGCCGGGGTGGCCTTGATCCCCCCCCCCCCCGGGCGCATTGCCAGCAGCACCGGTGGGACGCGATGGGGTCTGTGCCGGTTCCTCCCGGGGCCGGTGCCGCGCAGCGAGGAGCCCGAGCATCGCCTTCCCCGCGGCGCCGTCCCCGGCTGCGGAGGAGCAAGGTTGGGCTCGCCCCGGTGCCGCCAGGCGCGTTCCCGATGGGCCTCCAGCTGCCCCGACTGTCCGGGAACGCCGGCCAGTGCCCAAGCGGCCAGTGCCCAGGCCGGTGCCTGAGCGTCCCGTTGGTGCGCCCTGCGGATGGGAGCTGGGGCCTGGCGCTGAGCCCGGGAATGGCGTTCCCTGCTCCGTCCCCACTCCGGGGCAGCCTCGCTGTGCTTGCCCAGCCCCAGGGAGCTGCCGGACTGCGGAGCACCAGCCCCATTCCCCGGCGCTCTTGCCCCGCTTCCCGCTGTCTCCCGGCTCCGTGCATGCTGCGACGGGGGTCTAATCCCCACGGAGCGAGCCTTCCCTGTCGAGGAAATCACCGTGCTGGCGAGCTCAGTCCCGCTCCAGGAGCAGAAGTGAGGCAGAGGGGAACTGACTGTCCATGACACACTCGGTCGAGCGCTTACGTAATGCAGGGCCAAGTCCGCTCGGCTTTTCTGGGGAAGGCGAGAGGTTTGTGAAACCTTTGGCAGGGATTTGCCCACTGGCCAACGCGTCACTGCTGCTGTGAGTTTGGGTATATTCCAAGAAACTGGTGGCACTCGCAGAGCTTCCCGGACTCTCCGAGTCAGCAGAGGATTGCAGCACTGAGCCGCGGCCTGAAGCAAGAGGGAAGAGGCCCCTGCCTGGAGGCGAGGACATGCTGGGGCCCGTTCTGGGAAGCCACGGAGCTGGGCAATTCCAGCGGGGAAGTGAGGGCTGCGGGGTCCATCCAGGGTGCCGGGCAGGGATGATGCCTCCCTCCCGGAGAGCGGCCTCCCTGCTCTGCCCTGGATGCTGTGAGCTGTCTCCCTCCGCCGAGGGGGTCCGTGCCCTTCCCGGGGGATGCGGGGAGGCTGCCCTCCACTCCAGGAGCGCCACGGTCCCATCCGGGCAGCTGGGGCACGGGTAAACCTGCATCCTCCAGGGAAACAACGTGCTTCTGTGCACCACGGTGCTGCTGTCGCATCCTCTGTCCCCCGGGTCCAGAGAGGGCAGGGACAGAGGTGCAGCTGGTTCCCAAGAGTCAGGATGCTCCTGATCCCTCCCCGGCTGCCGTTTGCTCCAGGAGCTGCCAGTCTGGCTGTGGGGCCGATGCCTCCCCCGTGCTCCCTGCCGGAGCAGCTCTCCAGAGTGTGCTGCTGCGGGGGGGCAGGTGGCAGCGCTGGGAGCAAACAGCAGGGCTGGAGCGCGGGTGCCACCAGCACGGTGCAGCACGGCAGGGGAGTGGTGGCCCTGGGAGCCTTGACGTTGGGGATGTGCCTCAGCAGGGCCTGGCAGGTGGCCACTCGTGCGCGCCTGGACATTCCTCGCATAGCTCCGGCGGGGTGCCCGGGCAGGCCGCGCCGCGCTTCCTGGCAGCCCGCGAGCAGCCGCCCTGCGGGAGAGCACCAAAATAGTCGATGCAGCGCCGTGCGTGCGGCCGGAGCTGGCACGTTTGCCGTGCCCCCACTCCGGGGCCATTCCTAAGGGACACCTTTCCCTGCGGCTGGGGTTCCTGCACCGGCCCCGGGCGGGGGGCTGTACTGTGCCGTGCTGTGCCATGCCGGCAGCCCGCGGGGCTCCGCACTGCGGGACGTGTGGACGGAGGGGCCGAGTGGCGCAGGGCACCTGGGGGCACCACCGCTGCCCGGGCTCGGCGCGGGGCGGAGGGCTGGGGGTGCCGAGGCCCCTTCCCATGGGAGCCTCCCCCTGTGCCTGCCCTCCAGGGAGCCCTGCGTGCTCCGGGGAGCACGGCTTTCCAGCTGGGAGCACGGCTCTCCCCTTTGGTCACCCAGAACTGCAGGTTCGTTCCCACGCCTGCTTTGCGCCCCACGGACCGATGCCTCCCAGCAGCCGCACACGGGCGGGAATATCGGGAGCTGCAAACTGCTGGAGGCTGGGAGATCGCCCTGGGGAAATCCTCATCCTCTTCTCGCGCCCTTCCTCAGGCAGCTGCGCTCGGCCAGGCACGGACGGGATGGGGTGGACGGTCCGGGGCTGCGCCAGGACGGCTCTGCCTCCGCAGCCGCCCCGGGCTGGCGGTTCAGGGCAGAGCTCGCGCGGCTCTGCACGGCCGCTCCTGCGGGATGCATGGGGGTCTCCACCTCGCTGCTTAGCCCCTTCCCATGGGAGCCCGCTGAGCCCCTAGGCGAGGACGCGCCGCGCGCCCTCGCTGCTCCGGGGTTTCCTAGCACTTGGCACCATTGCCCCGTCCCCGCGGCGCTCCGGCAGCCCCGGCCCGGCCGGCAAGCGATGTCCCGGCGCTCAGACATACCTGAGCAATGGAGCAGCACTTACGCATGCCGGGCGGTGAGTCACCAGCCGGCAGGAATCACCCCAGCACGAAGAGCGGCTCCAGGAAGCGAGCGCTTACGTGATGTAAACACAATCCCGCTCCTGCGGCGAGGGAAGCGGCTGGGGGGGGGGGGGGAGCGCCATCGTGCAGGGGGCTGGGGCGAAGGGGTGCAGGAGTGAAAACAAACCAGATTGGGGGTTTTCATTAAAAAATAGTGCTCTTTATTATAAATTATGGAAACATTTCCTTTCTGAATATAAATATAAATATGTGCAAAGTTTCATCTGAGTTTTGTTTTGGTTGAATTTTTCAAGCATGGTTTTGCTCAGCCCTCGAGGCTGGAGGTGAAGATGGAATCTTTATAAAAGACAGTGATTCATGTAGGCCTGTAAACATCCCTTTTGATTTAAAAAAAAAAAAAAAAAGAAGAAAGAAAGAAAGCAGAAAAACCCAACTGCTTCTCCAGGCGGACACAGATGAGCGCTCACGAGCTGGCGCGTCCCCAGGGGATGCTCCCATCGCTACGATCCTGTAGGCATCGGTGCCGCCACGGAGCAGCGCGGCGGGGGGCAGCCAGCCTCTGCCCGAAGCGCGAGGGTCCTGGCCACCAAGGCAGGGACAGAGGGTTGGCATCCGCTGGGAGAGGCTGGGCAGAGGTGGGGGGTAACACTCGGGAATAACGGTCCAGCAGCGACGTCCCCCTGGCGCCCGTCGCCCGTGTAGTCGCACGGGACTCGCTGTTGACGGTGTCAGGACACGCTGTTTCCCCTCCGGAGTCGTGACTCATCGCCGGGACCATTATCGTTCAGCGATACCAAATATGTGCAGTAACCCAGACCATGGGACAGGAAGAATTTTAAGGCTTAGTCCCCTGGAAAACGGCAACGAGGGGGAAAAAGGCAGCGACCTCCAAGTCTGGGGCCGTGTGTGAAAGGAGCTTCCACCCACAAGGAGGCAGCAAGAGGTAAATTACAGTACAGGCAAAAAACACTTTCCCCTTAAAACTGAGGAGAAGCGATCAGGCACTAGCTGGATTCCAGTGCTTTTTATTCTCTCATCGGCAGAAGAGGGCTATCGCCAGAGCACCTCCAGGTCTGGTCATGCCGTGGCGGCCGGGAGCACGCTTCGGCGGAGCTGCCACCGGCTGCCCGTGCCCCTGGGGCGACGCTGCAGCAGCGCCATGGTCCCCGGCCGCAGCGGGGCGGCCGGCCCGGCCGGGGCGCGCTGTAACATCCACTGTCCGACCATACCAGTCTCCGTCCCCCGCGGAGAGGGGGTGTCGTGCTTCCTCGGGGAGTCCCCCCGACGCAAGCAGCCCTGGGGCGCCCGCGGCTCACTGTCTGTCCCCTCCTCTCCTTTCCCGGAGGGAGAGGCTCATCATGCCCTGCAAGTTCCTGCTTCTGCGGGTCGTTGTGCCTGTGCCCTGCTCTTGTGCTTGTCGCGTGTGACCTCTCTCCACGGGCCCCTTAGAGGGGGGCATCGTACTGGTCCAGGAACTCCTTGATGGGACCCGGCAGCTGAGTCATCTTCTCGTAGGAGTCCAGGTGCCCGTTGACCGTCTTGCGGCAGAGGTGCTGCAGGGTGGACACGCTGGAGGAGAGCGGGCGGCTGAGCACCAGGGGGATCTTCTCGCCGCCCGAGTAGATGTAGTAGGTGCGCTTGGGGTGCAGGGTGGCCCCCGGCTGCTCGGGCACGGTGCAGGGAGCGGGGGGCATGTAGTGATGGACCAGCTTGAGCACGCAGTCGAAGCGGGGCACGGGCTGGCTGCTGCGCGGGTCGCTCTGCAGCGAGAAGCTGCCGCCCTCGCACTGGATGCGCAGGTTCTTGGTGCCCGACTCCGTCTTGACGCTGAGGGTGAAGAAGTGCCGCTGGTCCGAGCTGTCCCTGATGAGGAAGGTGCCGGCCGGCTCGGCGCTCAGCAGCAGGTTGGCCTCGCCACCCGTCACCGTGCTCCAGTAGAAGCCGCTCTCCTGCAGCTTGCGCACGGTGTTCACCACCAGCTGGTACTCGCTCTTGGAGCTGAACGTCTTGAGGCGCAGGCTGGTGTCCAGGGGGCGGCTCATCCCGGCGGCGGGGAACTTGCTGTGGGTGACCATGGCGCAGGGAGCCAGCTTTGCGCGCTCGGGCTGCTGCTGCCGGGAGCAGCGGCTGCTACACCATCACCTGCGGCAGAGACGGCGCTGAGCACCGCGGGGCACCGGCACCGCGGCCCCCCCCCCGGGGGACACCGCCATCCCCGTGTCCCCCTCCGGGAGCACCCGCTCCTCGGCCTCCCCCGGGGCCCCACGGCCCCGTGTCCCCCCCCCCCGGGACACCCGGTACCCGGGGGGCACTGCCGCCCCGTGTGTCCCCCCGGGGGCAGCCGGTGCTCGTGGCACTGCGGCCCCGTGTCCTCCTCGGGGGCACCCGGTAGCCGGGGGGCACCCAGTAGCCGGAGGGCACCGCCGCCCCGTGTCCCCCCTCGGGACACCTGGTACCCGGGGGGCACCGCCGCCCCGTGTCCTCCCCCCCCCCGGGGACACTCGGTACTCGGGGGGCACCGCTGCCCCGTGTCCTTCCCGGGGGCACCCGGTACTCGGGGCACCGCGGCCCCGTGTCCCCCCCCGGAGACACGCGGTGCCCGGGGGGCCCCGCCGCCCCGCGTCCCCCCCGTCGCGTCCCCCCCGTCCCGTCGCGTCCCGTCGCGCCGCTCCCGGGCCCGGGCCGTGCGCGGTACCTGGGGCGCGGAGCCGGTGCCGGCGGCGGGGCGCGGGGCTCGGTGCGCGGCGGCGGAGCTGCCGGGGCCGCCCGGGGAGGCTTCTTATAGCGGGCGGAGAGCCCGCCCTCGGGTTCCTGGAACTGCGCGGCTTCTTGTAACGCTCCCCGGCGCCCTCCCCGCGCCCCGCCCGGCTCGGCCCGGCTCGGCTCGCCGCCAGGCACCGCCGGCCCATTCCGGGCAGCGCGGCCGCCCCCTCCCGCTCCTCATTCATGCTCTTTCCTTCTAAGAAGAGGTGAGTCCCCGGCCAGCCCGGGGGCCGCGGCCCCGCCGCCCCCCGCCCGCCCCGTCCCGGCCCCGCGGCAGCGGGCGGCGAGCGAAGCGGCCGGAGCGCTGCGGCCTCGGGACGGCGGGGCCCAGCCGCGGGCTGCTCCGGGCTGGCCCCGCCGCCGGCCGGGGGGCCCCGCTGCCGGGGGGCGCTCGGGGCCGGCGGGCGGGGGGCTGCAGAGGGGCGAGGCCGCCCCGAGCGCCGGCGGCGGGTCCCCCCGCCCCGAGCGGCCGCTGCGGCCCGCCGGCCCCTCGGGGCGCCCCGCGGAGGGGACGCCGACCGCCCGGGCGCCGGCGGGATCGGGTGTCTGCGCGGCTCCGGAGTTTATTTCAAGTACAAACATTCCAGGCTGCTGCTGGCCTCGAGTGCACTTCCCAGAAGACCTGCAGGGAAGAAAAACACCCTCGGTTCAAGCAGTGGGGAGCAACGAGGGGGGACGAGCCTGGGGGCCGCGAGGAACGCCTCGGGGCCCCGCGCGGCCCGACGGCGGGGTGCGCAGCGCCGCTCCCGAGCGCTTTGCCCGGGGCGGGGGCGGGGGGCGGCTGCGGGGGGCTGCGGGAGCCGCCGGGACGCTCCGTGCGGTTGGCGCTTCGGCACCCGGCGGAGCACGAGGCGCCCGGTGCGGAGCGGCCGGCGGGGGGGGGAGGGAGCCCGGGCCCCTCGTTGCCGCTGGCCGGGCGCCTCCCCGCTGCCCCGAGGGGTTTCCTCCTCCGCCCCGAGGCCGCAGCCCGAGCCGCCGGCCGGGGCTGCCAGCGGTGCCCGGCGGCGCCTCGGGGCAGACCCGGGCGGCGCTGGCGGCGGCGGGTGCCAAGCCGGGGGGGGGGGGCTGGAGCCTTCGCTGCCCCACCTGGTTCCTCCTCTGCCCAGGCTCAGATGCCGCCTTCACATTCTCGTTTGGCAATTGTCAATCCTGACCTCGAAAACAAAACAGACTTTGTCAGTGGATTTTATTTTAAATAGTTTAATTTGCCCTGGAGGAGCTGCCGCTGCTGCTGCCTCTGCCAGTCAGGAATAAACACCAGAAGAGCAGTTCTGGGAAGTGAGGCTGCGGTGAACCAGCTGGTCTGAAATGCAAACGAGCTCTGGAGCTCTGCCTGGGGCGGAGCGGTGAAACGCGAGGGAAGGAGCGGGGGAGAGGGAGGGGGCGGCCGCCAGGGAAGCCGGCCCCGGCCTCTGCCCCGGGGCGGCGGCAGCAGGGCTCGGGGGGCCCCGGGAGGCGGGGGGCTCGGGGGGGGGGCAGCAGCAGTGCTCTGTGGGCCGGGGGGGCGGCAGCAGGACGCTCCCCGCTATGGCCCCGTCCCGCCAAGGCGAACGGGGACGGGGCGGCCGGTTCCGCCGGCGGAAGGAGCCGTCTGCTCGGAGCCGTCCCCGGGGGCGGCGGGAGCGGACACCGGGAACGCGGGAGGCACCGGCGTCCCGCGGCGAGGGCGGCGATGAGGCTCCCGGGGGCGCAGGGCGCCGCGCCCCGCTGCGAGCGCGCCCGGAGGGGCCCGTGCGCCGCTGGGGACGGTATGGGAGCCCGTGCGCGGCTCCGGCGCGGCCCCGCCCGTCGCTGCGGGCCCCGGCGCCGAGCGCGGACCCGGCCCGGCAGCGGGGCCCAGGCGTCCGGGCGCGGGGCGGAAGCGGAAGCGTCCGCCGGGCGCGTCGCCATGGCAGCGGCCGGAAGCGGAAGGCGCGCGGGGCTGATGGCGGCGGCACCGGGGGGCGCCGCGCTGTGGCGGCGGCTGGCGGCCCTGCTGCCGCGGGGGCGGCTGGGCCTGGCCGCGCTGCTCGGCCGCCTCTCGGACCGCCTGTCCCGCGGCCGCGACCGCCGCTCGCGCAGGTAAGGCGGGGCGCGGCGCGGCGCTGCGATGCCGCGGGGCCGCGGCCCGGGGGCGGGGTGGGCCGGGCTGGGCGCCGCCCCCGAGCCCCGGCAGCACCGCGCCGGGCCGGGCCGGGGGCGCCCGGGGTGCGTCGTGCTGTGCCCGGCCCGGCCCGGCGCTGCTCGGGAAGAGCCTTCGCTGCCTGGCGGCGAGCGCCTTGCGTTCTTGCGGCTTCCCGTTTTCTACGAGTCTCTTTTTCTTGCCTCGTTTTCCTTGCTGCTTCATTTGTGTATGATAAAACTTATTAAAATGTTTTCGAGATGTGGTAAGTGGCTTCCTTACTGGAAAGTTGCCCTCTCAACTCATTTCTAACTAGATAATTTCCCAGATGCTGTTCCCGTTGCTGTTTTCCACAATGAATCAGCTGCTGAAAAGACTGTTGCAGTCCTTAAACTTAATTTAGGTCATAAGTCTGTTTTAGCTGTCCACTTTGCCCTTAGGACAAGAGGGTGTACTTCTTCCTTCTTATTTTTGCTTTGCTTTATTCCTGTTGTCTTTTACATACTAAATTATAATAATTGTTTTATAAGGAGAACTTCCCACCTCAGTTATCACATGTAATGATCAGTCCCTGGGCAGGTACTGACCAGGGTTTCAATGTTCCGCCTGACCTGTTCAAACTGTGGATTGTCCATGAAGGGTGAGATCCCACTGCTCCCCATCAAAAAACAAGTGAGAACAGGTTTCAGTCTGTGCCTGTGCTATCACTAGATCTTGCTCAAGACAGATGAATGAAGAAGAGGGCCACGCTTCAGCAGCAGTCACAGTTACGCTGGAGTCGCTAAACTATCAAACTGCACGCAGAGGGTGTGTTTCCCCGTCATTTTAAATGAATCTGAGCAGGCCACTCTGGGAAGGAGCGGTCCTTCGGTCTTTTTCCTGTAACTTGTTCCCGACATCTCCTCTGGGCGGCTGTGCAGTAAGCAGGATCCAGAAACTGACCTGTCTGAAAACTATCCACACTTGCCCTTTCCTCTCATCCTCTTCCTCCAGGGAGTGTGTGGGGGAGTAATCCCCAGGGAATGTGAGGGAAGGGGAGGGAGTAGTTAGCTTGGGGGAGGTAGATTTGCCCTTTTTGGTACCAGACTGGTTTTATGCTATGTTAGAGGGAATGTACAACCGCAACCTCAGACTGTGGTTCCTCTAGTCAGTCTTTCCGCAACCTCTCTTCCTTAAGCAGCTTCTCCCCTCTCCTTATTTTTGCTACTGCCCTGTTCCTTCAGTTTTGCTGATGCAGCTGCTTTTCAGGGTCTGTGCAATCAGGAATACAATCCATGCAAAAAACAAACCATTAAAAATGGAGGTGTTCACATATATCTGTAGAACCATGTCTTGGGATCAGAAGCGATTAAACAAAATGCTTGAAGTAGTCTAAATAGAAGAAGATCTTTTCCTCCAGTCTTTGAGCATCACTGATGTTTTTATTGTTCCTGATAAGAGAACACTGGAAGGATTCTGTGTTTTGTTTTGGATAGTGCAGTATCTAATATAAGTATCTGCATGAGTTGATCTTAGTTTTGTAATGGTGGCATATCTAGTATTCTGGCATGTCTTTACTATCCTTTTTCCTGTGGATAGCAGATGTGCAGTGGTCTTGCTAGCTGTTGTCCTAGAGCTTTTTGTTAGCCAGTGTTCTGCTATATATTCTTGGTAAGTCAAGGAAGTTGTTTTCAAACTTCTCCGTTGGCTTCATCGCTGTTCTTTACCATAGATGAATTACTAGACTGAGCCCTGGAAAGAATAAACTGAATTCAAAGGCAAGCAGTTTGTAGATCCCCCTATGTGGTGACCGATGCGTGGGTGAAAGGACAGAGCTGGATCCTGCAGTTTCACTTCACTTCTCTTGCTGCAGATGAGGTTTTACAGTGAAGCTGAGTGTTTCAGCTCCCTCGTGCGTATGTGTACCAAAACCACAATTCTTAAAAATAGAACACAAAAAAAATCCCTTGTTTATATTTAGGCTCAGATTTTTATGCAGAAAAGATTTGAGGTGGTTCCTCTTAGTTCTGTTTTCTCTTTCAGGTTAACTCGATGATGTGGAATATGTGGGAAGGGTTTCCCCTGCACCACCACTTTCTGGTTCTCTGAAAGCTGGTTTGCTGAAGTATGGAATTTTGATAATTTCTTCATAAAGTTACTTGGTTTCTGATTACTGCATGTGTACAGTAGAAAGGATTGCATTAAACCTAGGTAGTCACTTGAGCTATTTTCAATCACCTGTGGGTGTGACTGTTAATGTGCCATCATTACTGTCAGCTAGTGCAAAATATTGATATATTTGAAAATTATAAAATTATTAGGCTTTCCATGCTTAATAAGTTTTAAAATTTCAGTATTGGATTAAAAAATGAAAGAGCATAGCTATACTCTAAATCTGGGAGGCAGTAAGAAATCCAGAAAGTGTAATTAGTGCATAATAATACATGCATAGAATTAATATGAAGACTCTAACCAAACAGTGCTGGTAACACAGATCAATTTTGCTCCTTTGGCAGCACTGGGAAAGGGCTCCCTGAAGAGTGTGTTGATCCATAAAACCTAATGTTAGGTTGTGCAGAGTGAGGATGTAGTTTAACCTACTGCATTCATACTCTTTGCCAGAAAATGGCTTCTTGGAATCTTAAAAATGTTTTTGGAAAGTGGATTCTAGGCCACTGTATTGGCTTCCAGAAGTATAACTGGCCAAGTTTGACTAATGGAATAATAAGGAAAATGTTTATCCTCTCTTGCTGTTTAATTATTATCATATAATGCATAAAACTTGCTATCATTATCTCAGTGAGAATAATTCCAGAGAACGTAATTTATAATCTGGCTTTGTTATAGTTCTGGCTTTGTAATTGCACTGCAAGCCATGTGTTTTTTTTTTTTTTTTTTTAAAGAAGATATTTTTGAATGATAATCTGAATTCATGTAGCTTGGTCTTCCTTGCTCTTTGTCTGCTGTGCTCACTTGAATGATAGTAGCCACTTTATGTAATGGTGGGTCTCTGCTCCCAGTATGTGGCTTGAGACAGAAATTCAGCAAAGAAGTGTGAAGGTCCTGCTCAGGTTCTGACAAGATGTGCTTGAATGAGGTCAAAAAATATTTCTTTTCGGTGTCTGTTTTGAAAAAATCCCTAGGGAAGTACTTTTATTTATTTATTTATTTATTTATTTATTTTAACATCTTCTGTGGAATATTTCCCTTGTTTTTAACAACCTCTATTGGTAAGCTACATAGCTTATGGTAGTCCACATGATCTGTTGAAAAACCCCATCCTAGGAATTTTTGCACAAACTGACTCAGTTTTTTGTTGCGATGAATAGGCTGTGACAAACTAGTGGATTTTCTGGGAAATGCGACTGCAAACTGTCTGGCTTCTGCGTAAGGGTATTCGGAAATCTTATGAAGATCCAGTGTTTTATCATGAAGCAAATGAGTGAAATCATCTTCCTGGAATCTGTGGTCATTTGGGCTTTGGATTGTGGTAAAACCTAGAAGTTCCTCGTAACGAATTCTGGTAAAGGTCATAATCAAGTTTCTTCCTGGTATGTGGTCATGCCACAATACATGAGGACGGGTCACAAGATGGTTGCCTTTTGGCCCTGAGGGACCTGGCATTCCTCAGGGATGAGACCAGCTACCTTGCTTCTGTCTTGATAGAAGTCTAACTCCTGTGAGTAGGATTTGCTAACTAGAATGTGTTTTTTCTCAGGTTGGGGAATATAGTTCAGTCACTTGCTCTTCAATTCCTGGATCTCATGGGACTTGCTGCTGCTAATTGTGCTGAAATGTGGTTTTGTCATGTGGACGAACTCCTACCAACGGTTATTGTATGACTTGATAGTTTTACATGCATGCTAAGCCTCCAGAGAAGAAAGGATGCCATTTACTTCTTGTCACCCCCCCCTAAGCATGACTCTTAGCAGTAAGTCGCTTTCTTCCCCAAATGACTTCAAAGCAGTTAAATTTGTTCTGAAATTTCCTTTTAAAGAATGAGCTTCCGGCTGTTACACTTACAGTTACTTTGTAGTTTGTGAGAGGAATCTTGATCTTCTCCTTTTAGTGCTTGTGCAGAAATGTGAGAGTGGCATAGTTGTAGAGCACTATCTGATGTTTCTCAGTCATGATTCTTGGCTCTTATACTTGTTGAAATGTACTTTATTCTTTGGTGTAATGACTTAATTGCTTTTGCTAGGACTTGCATTCAGGCACTTTTTACATTCTAGATTTTCTTCTGGGTAAGTTTTAGAGGTTGAGTTTTTTGTTGTCGTTTCATTAAGGCACATTTAGATTTGTGTGTTTTTTTTTTTTAATGTCTTTACTTGAAATACAAACAACTATCTTTAGCCCAGCTGGAGGCTAAATTAGAAATGAAAGCGGCTGTTGGCCATGGCAAAGCTGATGCCTGTGCGATAAAGACAGAATTAGGAAGCGATCGGTCACAGGAATAGCTGATAAAACAGCAACATCATCAAACATCTGATTTGTGGTTGTTTGGAAGAGTTAATATTCTCTGTTTCTTCAACTTCTAGCTTGTTTCCTCTCCTGTTTTCCTGTTCTGTTGAAAGAATTGTCTGTGCTGCTCCCCTCCCCAACCCCAACCTATAGGGGAAGGAGCTAATGATGTAAGATCGGTTCTCCCACCTTTTGCTTGTGGTTTTCTATTTCTAGGTTTGGCTTTGGAGATTCTGCAGGGATTATTGAAGGGGAAAGGCATTCTTGCCATTGCAGATCCTTACAGTGTATCAGCTCTGGTTGGAGCTGTTTTTTTACATACTCAGAGTTTGTGGGAAGCCAAGGCTCCATCACACAGCGTTCCTCAATCTTTCTTTTCACAGATCATCATGGCTACTTCTAGCCCCATTGCTCACCCCTCCTGTTCCTGTGATCACAGCTCCCCCTTGTTCCCTTTGTCCAGAAGGAGCACACAGGTTCCAATGGATCAGGAATCTGGTTCCAGAATTCGGGATCTCCAGCTCTCACGTGAAGGTCCTTTCGTCCCCGGCTGAATTCTACGAACTCTTGAAGGTGAGCTGTGTGTTTCAAGCATGAATGCTTTCTGGGGGTTGGTGATTGCAGTGGCTTTGAAGAATCATAGACAAGTTGGTAGGAATGGACACCTGGAGGTCACTAGTCCAACCTTCTGCTTCAAGCAGGTTTGTTGTCAACAACAGATCAAGTCAGCCAGGCTTTGCCTAGCTGAGTCTTGAAAACCTCTAAGAATGGGGATTTCACCTCTCTGGGCAACCTGTTGCAGTGCTGCACCACCTTACTAGTTTAAAAATTCTTTCTGATGTCCAACCT
This sequence comes from Apteryx mantelli, assembly GCF_036417845.1. Lineage (NCBI taxonomy): Eukaryota > Metazoa > Chordata > Aves > Apterygiformes > Apterygidae > Apteryx > Apteryx mantelli. Next base: position 17,444,649 of record NC_089996.1, on the reverse strand, counting down.
GAATTTCCCAAAGCACAATTTGTGGCTGCTGCTCAGCTGTAACTACCAAGAAGAGTTTGGCTCTGTCGTCTCTGTAACTACTCTTCAGGTAGTTGTAGGCTGCTATCAGATCACTTCTCAGCCTCCTCTGTGGAGACTGAACAAGCACAGCTCCCTCAACATGTCCAAAAGGTCTTCTAGGTCATTACAGTATGAATTCTGTAATATTGCATCTCTTAGGTATGTAGCAGGACTGAGATGAGAATTTTTGTTTAGCTCAGTTGCTTGAGTCTTTACCTAATGCGTATTTAAAGTAAGTTCAAGTACTTCTGAAACATGATCTTAGATTGCTGCAGTGAACTGATAGAGAACAAGACTTGGGTGGGCCATGAAGGCAGCAGGAGTTAATACTAGCCACCACTCTCTGTGGCGTGTGTGCTGAGCAAAGGGGAAAGGAGGAGAGAACTCTGTTAACAAAGGTCTCCTTTCACCTGCAGGCAGAACAAAGGAGGAAGCAAATGCTTGGGTACAAAGCCTTGACTTAAGGGAAGAAGGTTGGGCTTTCACTTCATTGCCAGCTAATGTGTCGTTTGTTAAGCAGCAGCGGATCTTGAGGAAGGCATCAGCGGATCTTGAGGAAGGCATTAACTTCTTGTTCAGAAGCAAAACTTTAGGATGGTGGAATCACAAAAAAATTTTAGGTTGGGAAAGACCTTTGGAGGTCATTTGGTCTAATCCCCCACTCAGAGCAGGGCCAACTTCAAATTTAGATCCGTCTCGGTTCTGATTAGTTCACAGGATGAACTACAAAGGATTAAAGCAATTACAGAATGAAAAATAGATCATTGGGATTGCCGGTATGATATTGATACAATTCCAAAGTTTTGGCTAGTACTGTTAAATCCAAGAACAGTAACATTGTACTAGTTGCAGGGAGTTCTTTCCTCAGTTTTCCAGAAAGCTTTGATTTCTTCCTTGATTCTGGATGTAACAATGGTGCTGATGTTGCTCTGTGAAGACCTATGTGTATTATATCTTTGCTGTTGGAATGTTATCATTTTCTTGTGCCTTTCCTGGCACCTCCTACGTGGGTGTCTAGGGGCTGAAGGGGCAAAGTGCCCTGCTATTGCTGGACTGGCAGAGTCTGTATCTGGAACCTCCCTTGGTCTTTCTTCCCTCTGAATGGGTCTACATGGGTCCTGGATGCACAGAAGCATAAGTCTTTTGTCTTGTGCTCTTATGAACCAAATAAGGCTCAAAGGAAGGGAGACAGTGTTCTGATTTGGCTAAAGTGATTCTCTTCAGGGGAACCTGCAAGGTTTTCTATGGATTGATTCATTAGCTCCTACTGGTTGCAGAGACCAAGGCTGAACCTGAATTTACTTTCTGCTGCTTCTAGGTGCAGATAAAAACAGCCAAACAGCGAGTGGTGATGGCCTCACTATACCTGGGAACAGGGCTCCTTGAACAGGAGCTGGTGAGTGTGGAAAGGGATTGGGAAGGGAAAAAAGTGAATACAGAAACTACCTACCTTTGCAAAAAACATCCTGTTCCTACAGGTACAAGAGGTGAATGTGAGGTGCAATTTGTAAGCTTGTAATGTCTTTAAAACTTTCATATGTGGATTCACTTGATTTGACTTTCTTCTCTCCTTGAGAGGCTTTTTCATGGTTCCTGGCTGCATTCATGCACTTGTACTTGGGGCTTGGTGTGAAGTAGGGGGAGGAATTTGAAAGGGAGGCATACGGAATTTTTATTATAAGCTTAGTACAAAACTATGGAACTACTGAACATTTTCACAGGATAATAAGCCTGGTTGCTCCAGACTGTTAGAAGTTACTGGCATAGTATTCAAAGGGTTTTTGCAAAACTGTGGGAATGCTGATAATTTTGTTTTATCCTGGAATTTTTCTTGAACATGATTAAAGTTGTAGTGTGCAGTGTTGTTTTGTCCTGCAAATACTGTATGCAGATGCAGTACTAGCTCTTTGCATTTAAGACAGAGGTCAGTTTTGCTTCATATTGTTTACCTTTTTTGTTTCCTGTCTTTCCCTCTAGAAACAAAAGCATAAGTCTGACCTTGGCCAAATTCTTACGTTACAATGCAAATTCCACAGTAGGGTAAAGGTGGACAGAGTTCTGCACAGTGTTTTGTGCCTGGATTTGCCTGGGCTTGTACACAAGATTTAAATTTGCATGTCACAGTCTCATAGTTAAGGAATAAAACTACCTCTGCATCATTTGTGAACTCCTACCAAGCTTTTTGTTTGGTAATGGAAATGTGTGATTTTGGGATGATGCTGGGATTTTTTTCCTGCTAAAATTAATTGCTATCCAGAGGCTTGAAGATTGCTATGTGCATATATAAAATTAATGCCCTTATATATATTGCTTTAGACTGATAGAATAGGATGTTAGTCCAAAAGATGCAAAGTCTAAACTAGCACCTTTTTGTGTGACTAGGAAAGATTTTTACTGGGGTATGGAAACTTTCATGGCCACTGGCCTCCTGTCTCTGAACACTGTCTTTGTAAGGCTTTATTTACTTTTTCTTTAATGAATAGTACAATCTCTCTGCAGGTGGATTGCTTAGAGGAAGCGCTGGAGAAATCACTGCAAGCAAAAGGATCTTCTGACCTCAGAGTTTCCATTCTTCTTGACTTCACCAGGGGATCTCGGGGTAGATATTATGCGTAGTTTTGCTTACTTCAAAGGCTTATTTTTACACTCAGGCTGGATATATTGTTTTTTCAGAGAGAGGCCGTCTTGTCTGATTGGACCTGCAGGTTTAAATCACATTCCTTTCAAAACTTGGCCCTTTTCATACCGGTGATTATATATTCCACCCCAAAATCTTCAAGCTGAGCAGCATTTCTTCAGAAAATAGGTGGTTGGAGCCAGAAGATCACTGGGCTCAACTCTGCTGTTTCACTTGTGCTTTCTTGCTTGCTTAGTTCTTTTGCCAGTGCATTTGCCCTTTATCAGTCATGCACTTTTATGTTTTCTTTTTTTAAAGGAAGGTGGGAATTGGTGGAAGTAGCAGTACACTTAACCTGAAACTTTTGTGGTGACTCTTTGTAGCATATGTTACTAGTACTATGTGTGACCTGCTTAAGAAGCTTGAATGGTGTCAGTCCTGCCCAGTAATCATTTCCAAAGCCCATTCATCGGTGAACTTGGGATTCTGGATGTAGATTTTAATAGTGACATAAGTACAAATGAAAGCAATTAAAAAAAAAAACCGAAAAAGTGTTAAGTACCAGCAAATGAGACAGGAGCTGATTCTGAAACCAGCTTCTAGCTGAGGAGCTATTTTCCCATGTCATAACATATCCCATGTCTAGCGTGATCCTGTGTGTGAAACCCCACTCTGTCTCCCAGGCAGGAAGAATTCTCGAACAATGCTAATTCCATTGCTGCAGCGATTCCCCAAGCAAGTCCGTGTATCCCTCTTCCACACTCCAAACCTGCGTGGACTACTCAGGCTTCTGATTCCAGAGCGTTTTAATGAGACTATTGGGCTGCAGCACATCAAGGTCTATCTGTTTGATGATAATGTGATCCTAAGTGGGTAAGTCTTGCCTCTTTAGGCTTTTCTGTGATTCGTTTAGCTGAGGTTTTGGTGCAAGATATGCATGCTACTGATGTTGTCTGCTCTTCATTGTTTGCATCTGGTCTTACCATAGTGATCCTAACAGTGATTCTGGTAAGTGTTCTGGTGTCAAGATTCAAAAGGAAGTGGCCAGTTTGTACTTCAGTCTTGTGTGAGGAATGATACCTGTAAAATAGGCAGGGGCTCTCAGGATCATATGCCTACACTCTGTTCTGGAACTCAACTCTTTTTTCTCTCTCCTAGTGCAAACCTGAGTGATTTGTACTTCACCAATCGTCAGGACCGCTATGTTCTCCTGCAGGACTCTCCTGAGATTGCAGACTTCTTCACGGAACTAGTGGATGCAATCGGAGATGTGTCTCTGCAATTGCAGCAAGATGATACAGTCCAGATGATGGAGGGGATGGTGCATCCATACCAAGGTGGGAGGGAGTCTCCTTATCTGGTCGAATGATGCAATCCAGAGGATTAGGGGAATGACAACAGGGGTGTTCTTAAGGATAACGTGAACTCCCTCCATTTTTAAACTGCTGAGTGCTTGACTGTTGTTTACGGACTGTGGTGAGACCCATTTCTGTGCCATCCACTATTAAAAACAAGATTACTTGAGTTTTGAGACCGAATCCGTCAGAGTCTTCCTAGCACAGTGGCTGTCACCAGCTAATCTGGTGGAAAATGCGAAGTGTAGAAGTTCCTCCATAACCATCTCATTGCTTCTTTTTATTTCTGCTACTTACAACCTTAGATGAGAACTTACATACCTTGCAAGGTTTTTATCTATTTTTTAGTTATTGAGGTCTATAATTCTAGATGTTCTGTGTGTACATGTTCTGAAAGTTTCATGAATATACTGCTATTTCTGGTAATTATTATTTTGTAGTTGAGTCTATTCTGGGAATTCAAATGAATATTGAATTAGGAAGACTGAGAACAGGTGTTAAAGCGGGCAGAGAAGGGGATCTAGCTGTCAAGTTGATTGCATCATAATAGGTTTTTGTCCTGGCCTTGTGCACTGCTGTGTGATGTAAGAGTACACTGAGGGCAATAGTTTATTTTGTACATTCCAGTTCATTCTTGAAATGTGGAGTTTTCAAGGGTTGCTGTTTCACCTTGGCCCTGGTCTTTTCATTTTTCAGTGGATTTTTGAAGCTGCTACTAGTTAAGTTTCTTACCCCTCTCAAAGTTGGATGGTGTTCCTCTGTCATATAGCTTTGTTAACTTTTGAAACGTGAGTTTTTGAGACTTAGGAAAGAAAGTGGTGTGATCTTTGTACTAGCTCCTTTTTATTCTAATATTGGTGTCCTGTTGGTAGTTTTTCCTGCTATGTGATAGGTGATGCATAGCTCTGTACCTTTAGGTCTTGAAAACAATCTCTTGTGATTCTCCTGCAGGAGACAAGATGGCTTACTGTGAGATAGCAAATCAGAGAGTCATGGAAGTGATCAACTCTGCCAGGACACGTCAAGAACTCCTTCATGCAAAGACTTTCCACAGCAGCCAGGAAGGCAGCCCCTTGTTATCCCAGCAAGACTCTCAAGCATCTGGGGATCTAAAACCAGGACCCGACACCTGGATTTATCCCTTAATCCAAATGAAACCCTTTGGGATTCAAATAGATGAGATGGTCACAGAGACACTGCTGACGGAGGCTGAACGGGGTGCCAGGATATATCTTACCACTGGCTACTTCAACCTGACACAAGCTTATATGGACCTCATCCTAGGCACTAGGGCCGAGTATCGGATTCTTCTGGCCTCACCAGAGGTGAATGGTTTTTTTGGTGCCAAAGGGGTGGCAGGTGCCATTCCTGCTGCCTATGTTTACATTGAACATCAATTTTACGGTGAGGTCTGCTGCCTTCACCAGCAGGAGAGAGTTCAGCTGCAGGAGTACTTCAGGACTGGATGGACTTTCCATGCTAAAGGTAAGATGGCCATTTCCCAAGAGGACTTGTTTGGAAAGCATTTGAGGTTTACATGTGTTTGGATTGTGAAACTAGTGAGGGGAAGGCTGGGTGCTGAGTCTAGATTTAACCTCCAAAATTTTCATCCAAGATTAAAAACAACTTGGATAAATTTGTATCACTCAGGGGATGACCATGCAAAGTGATCTCTTGTCTCTGGATTCCTGATTCAAATATAATCCCAGAGATTATATGAGGATAGTCCCTATGGTGGCAGTAAGACACTGTCAACTAACAGTTCTGAAATACATCAGTTTGGAAAGCATCTGAGCAAAGGCTGAGCTCTCTTCTGGTTTGAGATGGCCTCAAATTGTGCTATATTATGCAAGGTGTTTTAACCAAATTGTTTTATCCCTCTCCTTAATGCTAGGAAAAGGAAATGCCTCTTGATGTGAAAGAAAAGGAGGCATCTGGTTGAATTTATGACAGCAATAGCAGTTGTGATTCAGTTTCTCAGTTTCCTGTATTCCTCTTGCTAGTTTACTCAACAAGTGGCAGCTATCTAAGAATATGAAAGAGACCCTAGTTCAGGATCTGTAACAGAAGCAAGAACCCGAAGGAATTAACTAGTATTGACTCCCCAGTGGTCCCAGACACCTGGTTCTCCTGGCAGTAGGCATTTGTGTGGATGATTCAGGTGTTAAGGGATTTGTTCCAGCTTCTGTTTACAGTATTCAGGAAAGGTCAGCATAGTGAATAAATGCACTCATGTGCCTTCCGAGAGATGGAGACAGTTGGAGGGGGAATTGTCTTCTGTGGAAGACCCCAGACTCTTTCTTGCTTAACTTGACTTCCACAAACCCAGCACTGCCTTGACCTAGGCATGAGTCTGTTCCCCTGCCTGGTCGTTGCTCATTATGTCTCTCCTTTTTCCTTCCAGATAACTCGGCCCTCGCTCTTCCTACTTTATACCCAATAGTAAATATTTGATTGCTTGATCATTGGCTTTAATAATGGGAATAGTTTAGGAAGTCAACTTAAAAAAAAAAAGTAAATAATTAAGTCTGATGCATGTGACATTGAGCTCACACCTTTATAAATATTTAGATTCTTATGGTCCTCACCATAACAGTGCAGCACCTCACAAAATGTGAGTGTGGGCTGAGCAGAGACTTCTTTGCCATGTTCCACAGCATCTTCTGTTACTCCGGTCTGCTGAAAGCAGAACTGTCCACTGTGCAACTTCCTGTGATGGCTCACTGGTCCCCTAGGACAATGTGTCAACTCTAACACTGTATGCCATACCCCATCTGGCACTAATTAACATGCATATTTCTAAAACTGGCTCTGCAATGTTCTGAGGGACATTTTCATTGTTTGCAGCATGTATCTGATTAGAACACTGGAAGGATGCAACCCCTGAGCCAGCACAGGCCTGTTCCAGAGGCCATGGCCTGCAGTTCTTCTAAGTTTGTTTGTTTAAGGATATTAGCTGTTAATGATTGTGGGAATGCCTCTATTTACCCTGCTTCCTGCAGGATTGTTCAGAAGAAGGTTCAGAGGTGATAGGGAGAGAAAGCTGCTGAGCAGGCCTTCCCTTGACTAAAGAAAATAAGTGTTATTAGTTTGCCTATACACTGTAACTACAAACCTTTCTAACCAGTGCTGTGCCTCTGCTGCAGTGATGTCGGTAACTCTAGTGCAGTAAAATCCTTATCTTAGTGCAGAAGTACCTTTAAGGAGGAGCCTGCCTGGCTGGGAAGTGGTATGTGATTTGTGTTCCAGGAAGTACATGCTCAAGTGTTCTGTGGTTTGCAGGTTCCTCCTCTTGCTGGGCACTGCTGACTCTGAGTGGGAATTTGTGGTTTGGCAAGGATTGAGCTAGGAAAGCACGGGCTCCTTTTCCAAGGGATCAAAGCTCACCTGGTAATCAATCCCTTTCGGGCAGGCTGGGCCTTCTAATGGAAAGGCTCTGGGCTCTGTCTACTATGTGGTGGTCTCTCTTAGAGGAACACAAGACTCTCCAGGAGTTCAGCAGTTCCAGTGCTTGGTGGGAGGGACAGAGTATTAGATGTTCACTCTCCTGTTTCCATTTCCTCTTTGGAGTGCTGGAGGGATCAACTTGTAGCTCCCTTTTCTGGCATGCTCTGCCCTTTGGCAGATGTTTGATTCGTCCGACTTCCTTTTACAGAAGTCTTGCAGTGTGTGTGAGACAGAGGATAGGATAGAAGGGAAAAAAGGAGGAAATCTTGGAGACAGATGAAGGGTAATTGTACATGAAGTCTGACTCCTGGAAGAGGATGTGAGATCCTTAGCAGCAAATAGTGTACGTTACTAGTTCCTTCTCAGGCTAAGACAAAAGACACCCTTTAGTCTCCTATACAATCTGGCTGACTAGTACTGAATGCTGTGGTGCTGTGGCTTCTGTATTGTAACCCCTTTCAGCTCCTCTTTAAAAACATTTTAGAATCTCATGCACAGCTTCCAACAGCGTGTCTTCCTACCAGGGTTGTGACTAGCCTTAGCCTTGCTCAGTGCAATCGTAGCAGTCCAATTCAGAATGCTGCAGAGCCAAAGGGTGAGTGTGGTAGGAAATACAGACCTTTGCGATGAGAGAGACTTTCCTAGGCTTAACATCATGAAGCACACCTGCAGAAGTGCAGATCTGCCTGTCTGCTGCTGCATTGCAGGGTGTGGTGGTTGTGGGTGACAAAGGCATATCTTTTAGGATTAGGGACCCTTCCATGCAAGTATCAGGTGACAAAATGCCAGGCAGGTGGCTGTTTGCTCTGAGATAAACCTACCTTATTGCTATTGAATGGTGACTGGGAAACTGCACTTCCCCTTTCTGGAAAGGTGAGTCACTGTTTGAGCAAATTCTTCCAGGTGGCCGTAAAGCTAAAAGCATAATAAAGACTTTAGAGGTGCCTCTTGGTTGCATAGAAAGAGTGAGGAAGCATGTTCCTCTTCGTTGCTGCCCAGGCAGAGCTCTGGCCAGCCTTTGAGAGCACAGTTGCTGTTGGGTTTGGCCCCCGGGCAGGCTGTTGTCAGTCACATTTGCTGGTAGGAACTGCTGAATCTCTGCAACGTTCAGAGGCTTTTTTGTGGCTCTCGGAGATCCCTGTGTTGGCATTCCTGCCCTTCTGTGGGTGGGGGTAAGCCTGTGGAACAGCCTTTCATTTGGCTAATTTATGGGCAGTGCCAGTTGTGAGCCAGAGGTGTAACTGAAAGTGGCCCAGAAGCTGCTGACTCTGTCGTGATGTGGGGGTGGGGAGGAGGTTACAGGAACAAGCGGTGAATTGGCAGCTTCTTACTCAAGGCATTCTTGGAACTGCTTTGGGGTTGAGTTAGGAAACCTGCTTCTATTTTAGGGACTAGGTGGTTTTTATGCTGCAGTTTCTTCGTTGTAGTCTTTGTGTGACTTGCAGCAGGGATAAGCCATCTGCTAGGGAGCTGCCCAGCACTGTTCTGAGCGCTTGTGTCTTGTTAAATATCGAGCAAACAATTCCTGGCGCAGCGTAGGTGCAGAGAATGGCCATACAGGTTCTCCCCAGCTACAGCTTTGGCTCTCCTGCGGCATCCCTAGCCGTTCTTTCCTACTGTGTTACGGTGATGTGCTTGCAAACAGTAGGATGTTTCCATCTTGGGCTTGAAAAACAGCCCTGGGTTGTATCACACGTGCTCTTGCCTTTGTACTGGCAGTTCTGGGACTTGTAAACTGCTGTGGGGAGCGGAGTTGTCCACTTGTGTCCTACATTGCGCTACGTTAATAAATAGCAACAGTTTGAATTCATCTTCTGGAGGCTCCGCAGGAAGTGAGTGGGTGTAATAATTTGTACTTCTCTTACTCCTGTGTATTTCATGTTAATTCACCTGTCAGAGCATGGAGATGCCTGTTTTATGCAGTCTTGGGAAAGGGGTTAGTCACTGTGCAACTATATTGCTTCCAGTTCTGGAACTGATTGGTTCAGTCTTCAGTCCTCACTGATCTGATGCTCTGTTGCTTGGTGTAGGTTTTCCCTGATTTGCTGCAGAGTACCCCAAAACTATTTGTTTTATTTCAGTATTTCTGAGATGTCCTGGTGCAAAATGATCTCTAACTTGATGATGATGACGACTCATTCTGAATTATTTTTGGGGACCTCTGTGCAGTGTACATGCTTAAAAATATGTCTCCTTGGGGTGGTGCCGAGCATGCTGCTGCCACCCTGTTAAGAGCACAGAAGTTTGGACAGTGCAAGCTGTGCAAGTGTACCCCAAGGCTCATACTACAAGACGTGCTGGACTGTCCACAAGGAAGCGTGTTGCTGACAGCTTGCTTTGTGTCATGATCATTTACAGTAACTGTAAATCTAACATGTTTAATTCATTTCTTCTAACTAAAAGCAATTGTTTGAGGCTACCCCAGTCATTTCCTTTGTCTGCCATGCTTCCTTTCTTCTCCCATTTTTCCTGCAGGCCTCTGGCTATACCTGGCAGGAAGCAATCTTCCCTGCCTAACTCTGATTGGCTCTCCTAATTTTGGATATCGATCTGTTCATCGTGACCTGGAAGCTCAGGTTGCAATAGTGACAGAAAATAAAACTTTGCAGCAGCAACTCCATCAGGTAAGTGGCTGATAAGGTAGGGATAACATGGATGTTGTGCTTCTTGGTCACATAAGGAATGGCGATGATGCAGCTGCAATAAAAACCTACAGCTACAATAATTCAAAACCTTCTTGAGCATAGGAAGTCTCAAGGAGCTGTCAGTTAAGTGACTATTGATGAGCTGCCTGCTGCAAGTGCCCGGTTCTGGGAAATGGAGGCCATAACGGGAAAGAACATGTGTCCCCAGTGAACTCAAGTATTGGGAGTACTCAGGCATTGGATGCTGAAAGAGACACAGCATTCAGAAAGGATCTGCTGACTATCCTCTGGTTTACTGATCACATAGCACATTCTTAGCCTTATCCCCAGTATTTGAGCATTGCCGAGGTAGTACCAAGCTCTGGGATAATGAGATCAGGCTTTTTGAATTGCTGATCTTAGACTTCTGGATCACTTTGCATCTCATGTGTTTGGCATTTGTTCCTACAAAAGATTTCCCAATCAGCTAGCTTTTTGGTGACTTGCCCATAGGCTATGGCAGTGAACAAGGGGCAGAGGATCTTAGTGTAGTTTCTACAATAAGTGGATTTCTGGGCTGTTCAGATTCCTCGTGAAGTTATATGCTGTAGCTGCTAATCTTGGTTACACATATTTTTCAGTGGTTTAATGTTACAGCATTCCAGTTTATCAGTTTTTATTATTTGTTATTTGGATTGTTCAGCACTTCTGCTGCTTCTCTAAATCCTGACTGATTCTCCAGCTGTCTTAACTCTGAATCTTCTTCTGGAATTTACATTGTCCCAAGTAATTTCTGATGTAGTACTCTGATACAAAGCAAATTGGTTTGATGCTTATGTCTATGATTAAGAATCTGAAAAATGTATTGTGTTAAACTGAGTCCTGGCATAAGAAGGCAGAGTTGTCTTCAAGATCAATGGGAATTGCCCTATTGCATCAGGGCTCTTCCACTGAATGAGTCAGACCATATCTTATCAAAAACAATTCTATTACTGGAAGAGTTGCTTGAATATTTCAATTCATATCTTGCCTCTACTTGTTCCTAATGGAAGGGGAGAATCAATGAAAATATGACAAAGGAATTTTGTCAAACAGTACTGGAGTGATCTAAATGAAAGGACTTTAAACTATTGCCATTTGCTGGAAGCTGACTTTGAGATTGCCTTTCTGTTTACTATTCTGTGATCTTTGTTTAGAAGACTTAATTTTATGCCAAGGTGATAAAGCCTCTAACAGAGTGGTATGTTTCCTTCTCAATGCAAATTCGAACTCCATTCAGCAGTCTGGCTGAAATGTCATTTTCAGCCATGTAAACAGATTAAATATTTAGTTTTTCCAGTGCTCAGTTTACAAAGAATCATGACCTATAAGAGTATACTCTGAGCTTTTATTTTTCATTTCTTTTTTGAGCCTTTAAGCTTTTGGCCTTCTTAATAATAACTGAACTTTCAAATTTTCAGATAATGTGAAACAGCCACTTCTTCATAGTAAACTTGTACACTATCATGGAATCACTTTGCCTACAAGATGTCCAGTTCCATTTTAAAAATGATTGTAAGGTTTGGGAAAAGTTCTCAGTGGTCTGGATATCTTTGGCTGCTTAACTGAATGAACTGAATATTTTGTTAAAATCACTGACCTTCAGTCCAGATAACTTTCTGGAAGTGAGACCATCACTGTATCAGACGACTGTGGTGCAGAATCTTCACAGCAGTATTGATCATAACTGTTGAAACATTTTTGATTTCTAAAATTAGACTGATTTGACACACAAATATCTTCCTTCTGGTCTTGATTCATCTTTTTGGTGTTCCTTTCCAGTGCTTGGTTCCTGCTTCCCTCTGCCACCCTGAATTTTAAAAGTGCAGAGTTATGTTCTATTATTTTTGACAGCTTAGCTATGGAAGAAAAGTTTAAGAACAGACTTACTGTAGATGGTCTGGTCCTTGTTTGCCTGTGCTGCTAGAAACCTGACTAGATTTGCTAAGAAAACCACTTCTACCTTTGATGAAACAGCTGCTTTCACGTGCTATGCGAATATGTATTATCATTATGATGGTTCATTTCCTACTTCAGCAGTAATTGTGTATATAATGAAGAAGCCTAAGTGTTTCTGGTAATTTAGTTGAAATCATGACTGCATATTCATTTGAAAACAGAGCACTTGAGCTGTGTCTAGAAAGAGCTGCGTAAACTAGTCTCTTGAGATTAAGATAAGGTTTCCTTTGCCGGCAATTACAGCTAGGGATTTAGGATTTTTCTGAAACTGAAGTTTAGTTCTGTAATAGCTGTAGAGCAGAAAAAAGCAAAATCTTCCACCTTTGCATTTTGTAGAGTTTAAATTGCTTGATTTTTGGGGTTCACTTAGCTCAGTGATAGTTATCCAAAGGTGGAATGCAGCAGTAGGCAGGTTTGAAGGACCAATCCTGTACTAACTAATGCCTTGGTGGTTTAGTTGCTCTGTGAGTTGCACTTCATGGAATGAGATGCAGAATGTTCAGAATTGTGGGAGAAATGATATATCCCTCTGGCAGGACCCATGGCCAGTTTTATCTGAGAATTGCCTCTTATTAAAAGCCATTATATTAGAAAAAAGGTGAATTTAGGTCTTAGGATTTACTGGAATGATATTTCTTTCTCTGTATAGGAGCAGGAGCAGCTTTACCTCTGCTCAGGTGTAGTCTCATCATCGACATTTGAGCAGCCAAATCGTTATGTGAAACTGTGGGTGAAGCTGGTAACACCTCTGATTAAGAATTTCTTTTGAAAGAAGAAATGCTGCTGATTTGGGTGAGTTTATAGAGAGAGATGACTGCATTTTATTAGTGCAGTGCCCTTTTCTGTGATGTGGAAAAAATAAATGATGGAAAAAGATGTTGAAAAAACAAACATCTCTTTCTTTTTTCTACTGGGGAACCTGTCACTTTAACTAGAATCATTGCTTGAGGTCTGTATTGGTCTTAGTCTGCTAACATTTCTGGAAAGGACAATGAAAGAGAACAAATATAAGGGTATTTCCCATGCATAGAAATAAAACTCCCACTTTTGAAATGTCCCTTTCAAAATGTTGTAGAAAGGGTCAGTGTATATTTTATCTTGACCAGCTGATGGAAAACATTGTGAAAGTATTTAAAATGTTTTACTGTCTTTTAACTGATATGTGATGGGAAGTGAGCGTGATGAACACAACAGGGAAATCTTAACGGTATTTCCTATGCAAGAAGGATATACCTCATCACTTGATAATGTATTTAGAAAAGTACTTTGCTTTACCTTTTAAATGTTGGTTAATGGGGGCAGTTGTTCTTGCTTTTTCTGCTTTGTATAGCACCCTGGATTTGCCTGGCTGTTCAGCTGCCCGGGAACGGAGTCCCTCTGAGCTTCATGGAATCACTCTCAAGTTTTGTCTGTGCTGTGCAAATCATCCATTCAGTTAGCACCAAAGTGTGTGCTCTTGATGCTGAGTGTTCACACGTTGGTTTTATTTACATAAGTATGACCTTCATCTCTGGGGTCATATATCTGGCTACTTCATGCTGAGATGTGTTATGTCTCTCACCAGTTATGGGTAGGGCATTAGGGGACTCTCAGTGCTAATGTGATTTTTATATGCTACTAGCTGAAAGTGGGAAGCCCAAACTATAATGCATGTCCTGAACTGTGCAAACAAGGCAGTTGGGAGGCTGAGTAAAAATGTGTTAGAGCACAAGTTTTGGCTACCTATGAGTTTTTACTGTTGGAATTTGTGTAATATGTTTTGATCTTTTATTGCCAGCAGTTGGGATTTCTAGTACTTGAAAAGGCTAAAGGTAAGTGTAGGGCCTGATGGTATTCATTCTAAATGTTACTACTTTAGAAAGAAACAAGCAGCTCTACTTGCTTCCGCTTGTGGGTTTTTTTTGTTTTTTTTTTTTTATTAGCAGAAGCTACCACTAGCAGTCAGGGCAGTTTTGTGCAATTGTCTGTTTTAGAACTGATTGTTCAGATGTTTTATGGTATGGGAGGATTTCGGAGAATTATTTTATGCAAAAGGGACAGGCATTGACTTCCATATGATGGCCAGAGCAGCTGTGATCTCCCTAGTAGTTGGTACTGCTGCTTAAAAAAAATCCCGTGAACGAAAGGGTGGAGTAGATTTTAAACCTAGAAGTGGAAAGAATCATACTTCAGAGATTTACCTGTTCATGGCTGACTTTCATCTGAAAACTGATGAGGAAAAAGCTTTGTCTCTGTGGGAGAAAGGTGAGGGCTACAAGGTTCATAAAACTGACCTTGCATCCATTTATCTCAAATAGAGGTGCTGGTTATACAGGACTTCTCTGGGTTGTGCAGGTGACCTGTGGGTGAACTGGACCAAATCTGTCCCTTTCCTTGTTCTGTCTGGTGTAAACGGATAAATGTTTCTATGCAGGAATATTTAGTGCACACGTCTTGATGGATTTTTGCTCACAATTAGCACTGAGTGATCAGATAAATAGCTGTGAAAAGACACAGAGCTATGAGAAGGAAAGGAATCCAGATGGTTGCATGCAAATGTTCCATTTGGCTTCCTTTAGTGGTCTGGCTCTTAACCAGCACTTTATCATAAGCCACCAATTGAAAAACAGTATCCGTCATGAGAAACTCCATGTACTGTAAGAGCACTCCCCAACTGATCAGCAGTTCCAACACTGTTTTTATTGATACTTTGCTAAAATAGTTCTGGGACAAACAAACTTGGTCTAAGTAACACAACTTTATTTTTTTGGCAAGTAAAAGCATCTGGTGTTTTCCATAGTCATTAAAGTCTAGATCTGTAAGAGTAGAGCAACAGCAGCAAGAATCCACTTAGCTGCCTTTTCTTTTGTCTTCAGGTTAAAGGTCCAGACATAGGTGGGACCTCGCATCCGTGTCTTATAGACAGGACATTCATAGACGTTCTTGGTGTCCATGCGGTCCACAGGGATGGCTCTGATGAAGATGACTGGCATCATAGGCGTCAACTCCTTCAACCGAGCATCTGCGATAACACCAGAAGGGATGTCCCATCGAGCGCCTGCAATATTATGAAATTGTCAGGGTACCAGCTACCCAATGGCTCTTTCACTTGGAGGGGGCTGTCTTCTGTAGCTAATAAAGGGTGGGAAGGAGTTGTTCTGTAGCGGTACAGTTGAGGGATGAAGTGTATAAGTTGGGTAGCCATGGCTTAGTACTCTTTAGGGCTAACATGTTATCATCTCACTGTGACTCATGAATGCATTTTGCCTTACTAAGTGTGGGATGTCTAAATAAATTCTGCTCCCGCTCCTCCCTCCAGCCCAGATTTGCATGGAAGTTGCATAGCTGAAAGTAGAACTTGGCCACAATGGGACCTACAGTAAGCTATCCTACGTGGTCTCTGCTCTTACTTACTTTAATTGGACCCTCCTGGTGCTCTATCTCATTCACCCTCATTTTTTTAGCAGCAATTATTTGGGGTTTTAAGTTTCCTGATTTATCTTATTCACACATCAAATAAAAGCATATCCGTTCACCGTTCCATGTAGCTTCAAACAATCCAGTCCTCAGATTCATATTTTGCAGTCTGAATTTCGAAAAAACAATTTCTGGTTTGTGAAACTCTGCTTGTAAACTGGATGGGTGCTGCCCTCAGGTGGCGCGTCTGACACTAGTACGGAATAAAGGCAGCTTCTGCCTGATGGGGGATCTGAAGGGTGCCCATAGTGGAATCGGGGCAGTAAGTAGTCTTTGTGCTACACAGTGCATGGTAGCAGTTTAAATGAAGGCGCATCCAAACATCTGCACAGAAGAAATAGACTCTGAGCTGCAGGGGAAATCCTGCCCTGTTGAAATATGCAGTGTGTTGTCAGATTCAAACTTCCCAGTTCATTTAAATTGTAGCTGATGTAGAGTTTAGCAAAGAAGAAACTAGGGGAGAGGGACCTACCAAAGCAGACATGTTTTTGCATGAAAACAAACTGCTTCAGAAACAAGAGAAAAGCTTAAATCACTGCTTTGCTAAAGACAAGAAGTAATAAATTAAGAGTCTAATAGTTTGAAAATCGGTCTCACTTGCTTGGAGCTTTTGCAAATTCTGTATAAATCCCAAATTAATAAGTTGGTGGATATTAATGCTTGCTCCATTTGCAAGAATTTTTAAGGCTGAACTGGACTTTGTCTGTGCCTGAAACATCTCGTAAAAGATGCAGCCTTTTACCTTCCATGAATAATCCATGTACATATGAGCCTTCTCTGGGTGGAGCTGTCATATCCTCACGGTTTTTCTTGGTCACTTCCACTGAAAGACACATCTTGTCCAGTGGCCATTCATTTTTTCTAGCCATGGACTGCATGATAGCAGTGAGAAAAGACTGGGGATTAAAGAATCCTGCTAGCCACACCGTTGCAGGCAGCACAAAGTCCGTTGTCCAGACTTCTAGTTCCTGCAAAATAAAATGGCAAAGCACTTTGGAGCAAAGCATGGTCTTTGGGCAATGGAATGTGGTTTTGAAATATGAAGTGACAAAGAGCTATTGTTTCACTGTGCCTAATATACAAGCTTTGGAAAATCTTCCAGATGGGCAGACTAGGATAGATGTAGTTTGTGATGAGTATCAGGCTCCACTGCATCAATGGAACTTCAGCTGTTAATTTGGATTGCTGTAAATACTGCTATTTATTTTTTAACAAAGTCACGCTTTAAATACATGGCTTTATTATATGTCTTTTCTTCTGAGACATTTAAAGTTATGATTAGGTTATCTAACGTTCTTTTGAAATGGCGATTTACTCTAATGGTGAACCCTTCTTTTCAGACTTCTGCTTTCATTCTTGGGGTAACAGGCCATTTCAAGTACTTCAACCTGCTTAAGTTAATGTTGAAAAATAAAACAGTTAGTTAACCACTCTGTACATTGATGGGGTGGTTCCTGGTCTTCTGTGGCATCCATTTGCTCCCTAAGCTTTAACTTAAAAAAACTGCTCACCCTAATCCGGAGCAGCAAGTCTGCATACCAGGCGCCTAAGCCAAGAAGAGATGGATAGGCAAAATGTGTCCAGGATTCGGGTACGTTGTCATAGAAGAGAGCATTCGCCAGCTCTTCCATATCTGATGTAATAGTTAGCTCTCCCTTTAAAAGAGAAAAGGCTGGGTAGTTTTATCTGAAGAAAGCAGGACTGATGGAAGTACTCAGTCTCAACGCCGCTATAAAGCACAAGACTTGTGCTGTCTGGCTGTACCTAGCATGGTGGAAGTTGCAAGAGAGTGAACAATGGTAACCAAGCAGTTTGTACAACACGAGTTTGAAACTAAAGCAAGAGCCATTGGCAAATCATGAGAAATTACCTGGTAGGGAGAGGAGCTTTCTAACCAGCTACCTCGCACATACCTTTAGTCCCAAATTTAATTCTTTCAAAGAGCGCCTGATTTCATGGGTTAAGATGTTCATTCTTTCACATTCCTGGAAGGCAACCACGACATATGGCGTCTTATCCACTGCCTTTGCCATGATCTCTGCTATATTGAATGGCTCTGGTAGCTTCTCGATGATCTCATCTAGGACTGACTTCACCTGGAAAAAACACCCCATAAAACTGCTCTTATCTAAGGAACAATACTGTGAGTTAACAGTTAGGTTAGTAAGACTTTTTTTCCTGCCTTCTTTCTTTCCTGTGTTTCCTCCTTTGCTGCTAATACTCTGTTCTTTTACTAAGTGCTCTTGGATCTTAAAAAGCTGTAGCTCTGTTGATAGCCAGGAAGATAGGGACTGAAGCCAAAGAGGATGTGGAATTCAAGTGTAAAATCCAAGGAGCCAGGAGTAAGTTTTTTTTTTTTTTTTAAACCATCTGTATTTTTAGTAGTTGTCATCATGAATGGAAATTACTAAGCCTGCGCCATCTGGCTGAAGATGCAGCATGTGAACCACATTTTGCCACTGGCACATCTCTACCCCCTCCGAGAGTAATCATTTTGAACACGGCTGCTTTTGTAACTGTACTGTGTCTGGATCAAGTAAACTCAGTGAAAGAGGTTGGGCATCATTTCAGTCCCACTTTCTCTGTATGCTTATAGGTTTCTCTGAGATGCTGGAAGAGAACAGCTGATGGTCTTATGATCTGCATGAGTAGCTGCCTGCCTGGTATCTAAATTGATGCGAGACCAAGGAAGAGGGGAGACGTTACAGACAGGGCAGGGAAAGGGAAGGAAATAAGCAGGCAAACATCACCATTACTTTCTCTACCCTTGCTATAGCCCTCTAGGATAAGGTAGTACTTCTGCTTTTTCAGCATCTGTAGAATAGTGAAATGTTTGCTAAGTGTTTAATTATATTAATGAAAACAAAGACTGGGAAAGTTACTAAAATGGAAAGCAGAGCCTGGTGACAGAGACATCAAGTGCAAATATACTTAAATAAAAATTCCTTGGCAGGAGTGCCCAGCTGAGCACCTGCCTGTTCACAGCTGAGACTGCAGGCATGACGTAGTGTTTCTCACGCGCTGTGAGCTAACAAATCTCCCCCCTTCTCTAGGCTGACAACTTGTATCGTTATGTACCGTGCTAGAATTACAACTCTGTACTTCTCTGCGCTGAGAAGAAATCAAGTCAGGTCACAGAAAGAAATCAATTCTCCATCATATTCTCTTGTCCATTAGGTGTGGACCCATGTCTTATCCTCCCCAACTAGCCATCTCAAGGCTGCTGAAGTTTCATCGTTTACTGTGAAGAAGTAGAAACATTGCTTGCCTTTTCCTCTCGGGAGATGCCCGAGCCTCCTCCAGTATCTGATTCTTTGGGTTGCATTTCTAAAACTGTCCGAAAAAGCTTGTCTGAAGTGACAGTCAGGAAGCCAATTTCTGCATTGGGGTGAAGGCCGTACAGGTACGGGCTCTCCGGTGGCAAGTTCTCATCAACGTATTCATGGTAACCCTAGCACAGGACAGATATATTGACAGTAATTTAGCAGATACTTACATAGGGTAGCTAGTTTTGCTTCTGCCTTGAAAATACGTAATAGCTTTTCTAGTGATGGTGCTTCATAGCTAGCTGATCTTGTTTATTAAAGGTATTTTTACTCTTGTCTTACCTCAGTTTTTTTCCTTACCACCCCAGCCACAGGAATTATTTTCCAATGATTCTGCACGTTGCCACTGGACTGAAAAGGTACAACCTTTTTCCTACACTCCCTCTCGGTTTGCATGAGGGAACTCTGACTAGCATATACTAATCCAGAGCAGTGGTTTTTCCACAGCGAATTGTAATGTTAATTACCATATCCTCAGATGAGAGAGACCTTTCTTACCTTGTAATCCAAGTTGGGAGGGATCAAAAACCCTGGAGCTAAGTACGTTTCACCTTCCAGCATCTCTTCGCGGATGTATTCAGTCAGGTAAGTCTGACATAACCGGCGATCCCAGTCGTCTGTGATATGTCCACCGTACATAATTTCACCAAAGAGGTACCGGAGATCATCCCATGGTACCTAGCAGGAGACACTCGCTATAAGGTCTCTGTAGGCGATGTGGCTCCCGAAAAGCCCCATGCAGCAAGTACCAGGCAGCTTCACGTGTTGCTGTAGAACTGTGGGGCCACGAAACAATTTCGCCCAGGTTTTCCTGCCCTGTAGCTGTCTGATTTAGGACCTGCTGAAGCATGGTGACATAAGCAAGTGGGGTGTGTGTGTGTGTGTGTGTGTGTGTGCGTGCACGCGCGCGTGTAAGACCATGGGCAAGCAGCACCCTCCCCTACGAGTAGAGCGGCCAGTCCTAGTCATTGCACCGTCATTCCTGGTGCAGGCTTTGCCTTTCAGGTGGACGGTCATGTTTAAAGCAGAAAAGCTTTGAGGAATGAGTCAGGCCTGAGCCAGAGCAGGCACTCCTGAGCCTCAGGCTTTCCATGCAGCTCACATAGTGTTAAGGACTCTGTGCATCTCTTCACATGCTAAAGCTTGCAGTCAGCTCCCTGGGGAGACGGAGGGGAAGAATTTTACTGGCAAAGCTATGTTTCCTTAAAAGGAGTAGTATGTGCAGTAAACTGATCAATTTTTAAAAAAATGTTGATTGTCATAATGGGGGTCGTGCTGATGTACGGTTGTTTTGTAAGTGTCCTTACCTTTGGGTTAGCCTCCAGGTAATTATACAGCACGTTAACTGATATGGTCAGGTCACCATTATTGAAGGGGTAAGATC
This sequence comes from Apteryx mantelli, assembly GCF_036417845.1. NCBI lineage: Eukaryota > Metazoa > Chordata > Aves > Apterygiformes > Apterygidae > Apteryx > Apteryx mantelli. The sequence goes on along the minus strand of NC_089996.1, from coordinate 17,424,382 downwards.
TATTCCATCCTTGTGCTCCAAATTTGCGCCTTTCAGCCACCACCGCGTGGAAGTAACAGAGTGCAAACAAGATGCATTTGAACTCGATTTCTCTGCTGCACATCTCCAAAGTGTCCTGCAGTGGAATAAAACTGAGAGTGAGTTTGCATGCAAGAGTGAATGTCATGTTGTCCATCTGTCTATTAAAGAAAATTAACAGGTGATGGCAAAGCAGAACTGAAGGTCATTTATTAAAAAAATGCATAAAATTCTGTTTTTAAGGAGTTGGTGGTTATTTTCTGTGCTCACTTGTTTATAGTAAATTAGGAATGCGCATGCACTTATAGCTCTGACCCTAGAGGCTGGTTGTTCAGGGCACCAAGCAGTAGTGTCTTTAGCTTCAACTCTGTGACAGATACTAGCAATGCAGGAGGAGGTCCCCATTTTAGCAATCCTCCGAAAGTTCTGCTTATCCCTGAAAGCACATCGCGGCAAACTGGCGTGCTTAGCCTGTCCAGGAGGACTACTGGCGCTGCATGCGCTGGCTTACGGCATAGCAGCTGCCATCTGTAATAGCAGCCCAAGAGAAAGTCAGTCAAAACAGAACTCCGCAGACAGTGCAGATTAGAAGCACTGATACAAAAACGCATGAAAAGAAACAAATTCTGTAACACAGCAAGTGCACCAGCTGATAAAAGCCAAAGCTGTCTGGTGCTGTCTGGATACCTGTGTAAAGAGGTCCAGCGCTTTGTGCAGGTTGGCGTGCATGCCCGTTGGTGGCTCATTGGTGATTTTAATAGCATTTTCCAGCAGTCCCTGAGGAATGATGTGTGCTTCTGGGCTGGGGGCTGGCTCAGCACTCATAAAGACCCTGTAATCTGCGTGGCTGCCAGTGCTGTATCGCTCGACCTTTTTATCCAGCGTGCTCAGCCACCTTGCAACCAGGTGGATATTCTGCAACAGAAAAATTCACTGTATATTTTGCTTCTAAGTTTTAATCTCAGTCCACCATATTCCTCCTTAATTTTTGGTGTGGCCTGCTGTGATAGCAGGTGTGGCGCTATTTTATGTTGCTCAGGCTGGTGATTCCACATTAATCGTTGTTTTGTTAGCATGGTATGTGGTATACAAAAAAAATTATGCTTTTGGTGAGCTATTCAAAAAGAAAGGCTCAAGCTCAATTAAAGCTTACCGTCCGAAAGCCTAGTCAGTCTCTGCCTGCCTGGATTCTTTTGCACTGAGATTAATGGATGTTTAGGGCCAGAAATAATTGTGCAGTCTAACCACAAGAATAGCATCAGCCATAATTTCTGTTTGAATGGAGTTTCTCTGTCTCGCTCCTCTCTCCTTCCCTTCCTCCCCCTGCCCAAGACTCCAAGTCGGAGTTATTAAAGATGGAGGGACCCTGTATTCTCCGGGGCCGCCGTCACGGCTGTCAGCGAGACAGCCTGGGGGGGTAGCCGCCCTTCTCCAGCCATCCAGGCGTATCCTGAAAGAGACGCCGTGCGGTCTTAACGCCATTTCACGCCAGCCGGATCCTGCTGCTCTCCCAGCCTCTCTCTGGCCCCGAGGTCCCTTCCCAGGGCGCCCAGCTCCCCAATAAGCGAGGACGAGGCCGGATGCTCCGTGCAGGCCGGGAAGGGGGGAGGCAGCAGCTGCTGACACTCCCCGTGTACCAGCCATCACAAATAACACGTTAATGAGAACGGACCGCTCGGGGCGGAGAGGCGGAGATTTGGGAGGATTCGTGGATGCTGCAGGTCTGTACACAGCCGGACTTAGCCGGGCGCTGCATGACGGCCGCGGACGGAGCTGAAACCCCGGGGCGCGCTGGGGGCTGTCATGATGCAGCAGCCGTCAGATACCTGCAGAATGACCCAGTGCCCTTGCACAGAGGCCACATCCAGGGCGTTTTCTGCCACGATCTCTTGGCCTTGCCCCAGCGACACATTATGGATTTTCCCATTGTCGATGGTGAAGTTCAGCTTTCTTCCTGGGAAGGGGAGAAAAAAAGCCATGGTATAAGATGCCTTTTTTATTAGTAGTAATATGAAAAATGGGGTTGTACAGCTCCTGTTTTCGCTGATGAAACAAACAACAAAAAAGGCTTTATGAATTGAGATCTAATGACGCTGGTCTGAGAAAGGGGGGAAATATCAATTTACCTAGGGCTTCCACATCTTTCAGCGGGTCAACCCCAGGAGAGAGAATGAAGAATATTGCGGTGGACGGACTGCTCTCTTCGTATGACTTAGAAAACTCAACGCTTCTTCCTTCCACAAACTTACTTCCCATCTTCTCTTCCACAAAGTTTCTAAGGAGAAATAACATTATACACTTTAGCTAGGAACAAATGCATCCAGCTGATCATTGACTTGGCCAGGAAGGCCCCTGTGAGCAGGAATTTTCGCTAGGAAGGCTGACGCTGCCTGCGGGGGATCGTTGAAGGGAGATTTTCTTCGCGCGGGCTGCGTTCGGAGCTGCGGGACGGTTCCTGCGGGGAGGCTACGGGGCCGGGCCGTGGGTCACCGCACCTGATGGCGTAGGTCATCCTGTCCGGCCGCATGCACCGCAGCATGCACAGCTTCTGCAGGGCCGTTTTGTTCTTCCACTCCTTCGGGAACACTTCCTTCTCGGGCGCCTCGGACTCCACAAATTTTTTCCATCGCTTTGCCGAACCCTCGATGTCGCTGTCCAAGTTCTTGAACTCGTCCATTTCCGAGAGGACCTTCAGAGCCGGCAGAAAAGGACTAAATCACCCACCAGGCTCTGCTGACTCTCGGGCACCCCGGCACTTCCGGGGGGCATTTCGCTGCTGCCGCTGCCGCGGTGAGCACGCCACCGTGGTGTTTGCCACCAAACCAGCACGAGCGGCTGCTCTGGGCACGTCCGCTTCACAGCAGCGAAGCCTCCTCCGGCAGCCCGGCGAGCGGCAGCAGCGCTCGGCGCGGGGCAGAGCTGCAGTGCCGCGGGCTCCCGGGGCTGTGGGTGGTCGGCGTCCCACCAGCATCCTCCGGGCACCGGGACACCCTGGGGCTGGGGGAGAGCGTCGGCGCGGCTGAGCGCCGGCCAGGTGGTCGGGAGCCAAGTGGGGACCGAGACAGGCGCCTGTGGGGACGGCCTCCAACCACGAGAAAATGGACTTTGCCGTCGGCATCACCTTTTCAGGCTAGAAAAGCCCCTTTCCTGGTTTATTCCTCATACCTCCTCCATGTGCAAAACGCGGAGGACGGTGCTGGCGAAAATCTAGGTGACCAGCTGCCCTGACACCTCCGGAGCCGCGCGTTTCACACCAGGCGTCTGGGCAGGGATCATCCCCTTCCTGCTCTTGCTGTCCCTCCGGCAGCACCGCGGGAAACTCGCAGCCCGACCAACCTTGATGCCGCCCCAGCCCTGGGGCTGCAGGAAATCCACGGGGGACACCACGCCGGCCTTGAACGGGAAGCGCAGGAGGAAGTCCAGCTCCACTGGGTTCACCTCCTTCTTCATCGTCAGCACCTGCCGAGTCCAAACGCCGGCAGGGAGGCACACGGGACCGTCCCCTCCGGCGCCCGTGGGGACCCTGCCGGCCCCGAGGGTGAGCGCTGGGACGGAGGAGCAGCCTGCTGGGGCCGTGCTGCAGGGGGGGGGGTCCGCGGACGGGGAGCTACCGCGTGCCCCTTAGTGACACGGAAATATGAGACCGACGTGTATAAAATAACAGAAATTCACAGCAGCAGCCCCAGACGTCCGTCCGCGTTACCTGGAAGGCAACCTGGGCCAGGAAGATGAGTTTGTCCCTCTCGAAGAGCCCCCGCGCCGTGTACATGAAGACCGAGTAGGTGATCTCGTCCGTCAGGTTGATCACCCGCTGCTTGACGTTGTCGGCTGGAGCCGTGCGCTGGATCGCTTTCTCGAAGACCGCGTTGAAGGCCTGCGCGAGGAGCCGGAGGCGGCAGCTCAGCGCCTGCGGTTCTGAGCGCTTCACCAAAGCCTGAATGCAGAAACGCCGAAAGACCTGCCCTGCCTCATAAAATCAATCAGCTCCTGGTTTCGTGCTTGCCTTTAGTGAGAACTGGTAGATGGGGTTGATTTTGTTGAGGTCGCTCAGGATGAAGTACAGCAGCGATGCTCTTTCTGCTGCTGGCCTGTAGTTTTCTCTCGCGACGTTTATTTGCACTTCAGTGACTTTAGCTGCTTTCACCTCAAGACACACACACGGGGGGGGGGGCATGTTATCACGGCATCTTTGCACGTGCTGAAACAGCCCCTAACCTCCCGTTACTGCCCCCGAAAGCCCTGAGCACCCCGAGCACGGTCCGGGAGAGCACTCCCGGTGCCTGCGGCGCTGCAGCACAGAGCCGTGGGGCAGCTTCCTTACTTTTTCCTCAATTTCCATGGCCGTGCGCTTCGTTATTTCCAGGTTCTCCACCAACGCCATGTCTCCCAGGAAATCCCCCGATGCAGCAGACAGCCGGGCAAGCAGAGAATCCTCCAGCTCCTTCAGATTGATCTTAAATTCATTCTGGCTTTTTGTGAGATTTGCCTATAATGCACGAGAGAGACATGAGTCATTCGAGAGCCTGCAAGGTAAAACTTCTGGCGTCAACCGCAGTGATTTATGCCGCGAGCTCCCTAATGAACAGCAGGCAATAAACTGTGGAGCAGCAGCAGTCTTGCTGGCTTTATCTTCTTTGCTATTAATATAAATCCTCCCTTTATAAACACAGCACTAGACAACACAATAATGCATTTATCGGCTGAGCTATGGGTCACTGAAAAACAACAAAAATGTTTCATAATGTCATCAAAGCGCCGGTGCAAGAAGAGGCTCGGAGCCCTTCCAGGCAGGCGCCGTCACCCGCAGGGCGAAGCGGCGAGCGCTGGCCCGTGCCGGCCCCGGGCTCCGCGGAGCAAGCGCCGGCCTGATGCCCGGCCGTAAAAGCGCCCGCCGCAGGCGGCAGGGTCAGATTGGGGCTCGCTCAGCTTTCCGGGGACAAACCCTCCCCGCGGAGGCGCTGCGGCCGGGTCGGTACCTTCAGGCTCTCCAGGTCCGGCCGCTCCTTGGCCACCACGGCCGCCAGCAGCTGGTCCTCCAGCCCGTCTCTGGTCACCAGGAAGTTGATCAAAGTGCACTGAGCCTGCATCTCGGGCTTGTAGTGGGGGTTGAAGCATTTGGTGTGCAGAATCAGGCGGAAGCGCGGGTGGTACGCCACCTCCTTGTCGCCTATCTTAATGTATCTGCGTAGTTAATTAGACAAATTAATTCCTCTGAGTGTCAGATCATTCGGCAGTAGCTCATCACAGACAGCGCCCCGCGTCCCGCATCCTGCATTCGGGATGCTTGTGGACGCGAGGCAGCCGGATTCGGGGCACGGCCGCAGGAGAAGGGACGGCCGAGCCGCAGCTCCTCCGGCCTCGCCGGCTGGCCAGGCCCCAGGGCTCCCAGTCCCGCGGGGTCTCCGGACCCGGGATGCGGTGGGAGCGGGGCTGGGAGCGCCAGCAGGAGCAGGGAACAGCCCCGGCCCCGTGGCTGAGGTTGCTTCTGGTCTGCCAAGGAAAAATCCTCCCTGTCGATCATGCTTTATCCTACAGCCGCGCCAGGGAACGCACGCAGCTTCGGTCGCTAAAGGAACTGGGCCAGAACGGTCCGAAAGCTCGGATCGACTAGACGTGTCCCCGCGCGGGAAACACCGCGAGAAAAGCGGGGGGACACGGCCGGGGCTGGTGCGAGAACAGGGGCAGGACCGGCCCCGGCTGCCGCCGTGCGAAGGTGGAAACCGGCGCTTGAGGGGCGCAGCGAGGGCTCCGAGTGGGCGGACGTGCCCCGGCGGCGGCGGGGGGGGGGGGGGACGCCGGCGCGCGCTCACCGTCCCTTCTTGATGGTGTTCCTGCCCAGCAGGTGGTCCAGCACCGGCTCCACGGTCTCGCCGATGTTCTCGATGAGCAGCGTGTGCCCTTCGGAGACGGCCTGCTCGACGGCGTCCAGGTAGCTGCGGCGGGAGGCGAGGGGAGGGCTTGGGCGCGGGGGCGTGTTGGGGCGTCCCGGCCCCGGCGAGGTGGGGAAGGGAAGGGAAGGGGAAGGGGAAGGGGAGGCCAACCCACTTGCTCTGTCCCAGCCGGATGGCCTTCAGCTCCTCCCCGTATTTGCTCTTGATCCACTTGATGCCCTGGAGCTGGGCGTCCACGACGAGGGGCCAGCGCACAGTGTTGCAGAGGATGGTGGCGTTCTCGGCGGACGCGCGGTCGCCGGGCAGCCCCTGGTTGCTCCAGGCGGCCGCCTCGGCGTCGTCGGTGAGCAGGCGCAGCGGGTCCAGCCCCGGGGTGATGGGGACGGGCACCTGCCGCGGAGGGGACGCCGGGGTGGAGGAGCCGTCGGGAGGGTCCCCGCGGCCCCCCCCCGCCGCCGCCGCTCACCTTCAGCCCGCCGAGGAAGGGGATCCAGTGCTTGTCCATCAGCTCGGCCCGGTACCTCTTGGTGAAGTAGCCGACGTAGGACACGAAGGCGGCGGTCAGCAGCACGTCCCCGCACAGCGTTTTCTCCTGCGCCTGGAAGGTCTCCACGGACTCGGCCCAGCGGACGTTTTCGGAGGCAAGTCCCCTGACGAGCCTGGGGGTGTTGGAGGACGCGGTGCTGCTGCCGGTCCCGGCGCCCCGGCCGGCAGCTCGGCGCTGCCCCGTCTCCCCCTCTGGGGCTGCCTCTCTCACACGTTCTGGCCCAATTCTACTTTGTGAATATTTTTAATTTGGAGGGCAGGGGGGTGTCTGGTTTTTGCATGGATCTTCGTGTCCTTCGAAGCACCTTCCCATCGCTAGGCAATCCGAGGCAACAGCCGATGATCTCAGCTGGTTTCCGCCCCTGGCAGCCCTAGCGCTGCTGGAGCCAATATTTGCACGATACCTGTTTGCTAACGTGATGACTCTGTTCGTGGCATCAGCCTCTTGCTGACATTTGATTTTTTCAGCTGTAGCTTTCTCAAATTCCGCAGTGAGAGTTGCCAAATTGGCATTCAGATCCTTTAAAAGACAACACATTTACAGTTACCTCCTACACATACAAAATGCGATTGCAGTAAGTTTGCAAGCCTGGAGAAAGCTTTGCAGACACTAATGAGTCTGCAGGCCCTGGTGTGAAGATGCAGCTCTTCCACTTGGGCTCCAGGCTACGCAAACGATAAGAATCTTTCTAATTCGTTTTTGGCTTCTTGCTGTGACCCAGAACTGCATCGTCTGAGGCTGCTCTGCAGCCGTGGTGGACGCCGGCCAACGCAAACAGCTGCTGGCTCCCGCAGCAGGCTCTGGCTGGGGACAGCCCGGGAGGGAGCACACACTTACTGCAATTTTGTTCTTAATACGAGCGAGTTTGTCTTGCGCCTCTGCCAGCTCCGCGTTAGCCTCCTCCAGCGCCTGCCTCTTGGGCGCGACGTCGCAGTAGACCTCGTAGAAGCGAACGATGTTCAGGCACCAGGAGCACAGACCTGCCGCGGCTGTCGACTTCGACCGTATAGACTCGGGGTCAAAATTGAGGTCTGACTGATAGGGCCTGGAAAGGGAGAACACACGCCACTGCATCCCCCGGTGCCCGGTCCCGCTCCTCAGGGGGCTCGGAGCGCTCGTGGGCAATATACTTTATACATGCAATACTTAACTTTTTCTGCAGCAACCTGGTGACTTAAAAGCAAGAGTGGCGTTATCCTCCCCCTGCTTTTGCCGACGCCTCTGTGGTGGCACCGCGCTCGGGGGAAGACCCCGCCTGGGAGGAACCGGCCGTTTACTCACTTAAAGGCTTTGAGGCACGCTTCGGGGATGTGCTCCTTGTCGAACTTCTTTAAGGCGTCCAGGAAGGTGTCCACTTTTCCCATCATGATTTTTGCTGCCTTCCAGCTTTTATCCTTCGGTATCCTCCCCCCCGGCGCTGTCAGGATCATCACGGCTGCCGTGACATTCACCACCGCTTGCGGGGGGGACCCGAAGGACTTCAGCTCCGTCAGGTTGTTCTGGGAAGGGACGAGAGGGTCGTTCTGCGCCGCTGGGGACGCTGCACCCGACGCCCCCCAAGACCCCCCGCGTCTTCCACCTTGTTGAGGGTGTTGAGGGCCTCCTGGGCGGCGATGAGCGCGGGCTCCGCTTTCGCCAGGTCGGTCTCGCAGGCGTGCTGCTTCTCCGCCACGTTCTGGGGGCGGCGCGGGGAGGGACGGCGGTGAGCGTCGGCGCGGGGCACGGCGCCCACCCTCCCGCTGCTCCCACCCGCCGCGGCAGAGTCGCTCCGGGCGGGCAGCGCGGCCGGAGCAGCCGCCCCGGGAGCGGCGGGCGCTGCCTACCGTGTTGATGACCTGGACCTTCAGCTCCTCCTCGTCAGCGATGGCTTTCTCCTTGCTGACTTTCTCCGTTTCGACGCCCACCACGTGGATCAGTTTATCCGCGTCCTCGTTCTTCTGCTTCAGCTCTGCCTCCTGGATCGCCAGTTTGGCCTTCAGGTCGTCGACCTGAACGGCAGGAGACACGGGAACAGGTGGGACGGGCAGAACTGAAACACCAGCGCGATCCTTCCCCACCTGCCCACCCCCAGCCCGGAGCCGGACGCAGGGGCGCTGGCGAGCTCTTGGTGGGGCAAAGCTCGCACCTGGGACGCCGTGCTCCGCAGCTTCATCAGGCCGTTCTCCAGCCGGTCGATCGTTGCAGTGAGTTCTTGCCTTTTTTTGGACAGCAGATTTTGGTAAAGCTTTATCTGCTCCAGAAAGGTTTTTGGCGTGGTGTAATTATAGCGTCTCTCCATGGCCAGGTAGGTCTTGGACATCTCATTAACGCTTGTGTGGACGAAGGACATGAACTGGCTGATGGAGACCTTGACCTCTGGCTGTGTTGGGAACACAAACCGCTCTGTGGCTGAACACCGAGGCAGCGCAAATATTAAATGCAAAAACCGAGCTTTCATGTAACGTTAGTTACACATTTAACTGTAGAAGCTGGAAGGCAAGGCACCGCTTTTATGTTAAATAGCACAACTCATCAGTGGGAAACGTAGGTTATCATAACGCTAACAGCGTTAGTTCTCGCGCCTTCCTTTGGTTTCCCGCAGACTCTAATCTTCCAGGTGAACCTGTGCTGCACCAGAGAGCTTTTGTTTTTTAAGCATTTGATGTTTTCGGGCTGTTATTTGCATTGTTTTAAGGACAAAAGAGAACGTAGAAGACAGGTTCCTCCCGCATGCACTGCCTGAGGCTGCAGTCTTTTCCTTGATCCCGGAGGCAGCTGTGGGCTCACCCAGGTCCCCCAGCTGCACCGACTCGCCCCAGGTCCCCGTCCCCGCGCTCGCTGCACCGACGGCACCGGCTCACCCCAGCTCCCCATAGCTCCCCATCCCTGTCCCTACACTCGCTGCAGCGAGGTGAGATGCAGAAGTGCTGGACACTTCCCAGGGTGCCGGTTTCCCCATTGCTGCCAGCTCCTCGGGCACCGGTGCGGTGCATGAGCCCTGCAGGCACACGGTGCAGTGCAGTGTGCCCCACATGCCCGGCTCGCCAGCCCACGCGCCTGCCCATGCCCGCGGCCACTCACCTCGATGCCCTCCGTCTCCTCCAGGAACCTGCTGCTGACGGAGACGAGTGCGTCCTCCGGCCACTCGTGGAACCAGTCGATGGCGGTGCAGCTCACCACGGCCGGGAACTTCCTGGCGCGCACCCGCAGCGTGGAGCCCACGGGCGAGAAGCAGAGGATCACCTGCGCCGGAGCACACGGGAGGGTCGCGCGGGGTCCGCGTCTCCCCCTCCGTGAAGATCCAGGATGCACCTCCCGCCCATCGCACCCCCTCCGCGGCGCCCGGAGAGGCTCTGCGCTTGCACGCTCCAGCAGCACCCTGCTTTTCCCGGCGGTGCTGGACCCCCCCCCTTGGCAGCTGCAGCCGGAGTCACGGTGCCGCGCCGGCGTCTTCGTGGCAGGGCTGTTTGCGCACCCACCCTCTGCTTCGAGGGAGGACAACACGGGGTGTCAACAGCTGCAGCCCCGAAGCAGGCGGCACTGAGCTGGCCGGGGACCCTTCGAAAACGTTTTTCGGTCGGACTCATTACCACAATGTTGTGTGTGCTGTTTGCAAATAGATTTTGGATTAAGCGAGTCAGAAGCACTTACAAAACACCCCTTTTGGGTGAGCCCCTACCTTTAACTGTCGCCTGACTTTTTCTATAAATAGTTTCCAGCAGTTTTCCCTGGAGTCTTGCAATCCAAGGAACTTCACTTGTGGCCTCATGGAATTCATAATATTTTCCAGATCATCATCCTGGAAAAGCCCCGGTATCTCTCCAGACGCCAGGAAGTCGTTGATGAGGACCAGGAATGGTTCTTCGGCGACCTGGGAGTCGGTCATGAGGAAGACGGTGGGGATGTTCTTCACGGCGGCCTTGATGTACTGGGAGGCGAGGTCCAGCTGGGCAGGAGAGAAACCACCAAAACCGGCTCCTCTCAGCCCGAGCAGCTCTCCGAAGGGGCTGGGCTGGCTCAGTCGGCAGGGGAAATATCTCATAACGAGAGAGGCAGAGCGGGGACAGGCAGGGCCGGGCTGGCGTCTCCCTTTTCTTTGCCGGGTGATGCTGCACATGAGACCACGGCAAAACTCCCTGGCAAAGATGCTGGTGCTCCCGCACGGACCTGCCCTCACGAAGGGGATGGGCTGGGCACAGGCTGCTCCTGCCCGTCCCCGAGCTGGAGAAGCCCTGCTCGGGGGTGTTTGGGGAGCCCTGGTGCAGATGGCACGGTACGTAAGCACCGAGGGACTAGAGGAGGGCACAGAGCCTTCGTGCCCACCTCGGACCCGGGGCTCGCTGTGCAGAGCGCGAGCAGGAGGCTTTTGGCTCCACTTACATGGTTTGCACAAGCCTCCGTGCAAGCAGGCTGAGCTGCCCCGGGAGACCGAGGGGAAAAGCTGCTCTAACCTTAAGATCTGGAACGCCGTATCCCTTCCTCAGTGTAATCTGAAACACGTCCAGAGCGCTAATATAAGCTGCCAGCCGGGAAAGACTTTGCTTCCCACTGCCTCCGACTCCCACCAGCAGCGCGTTCCCTCGGGGAGACTCTAAGATCCGACTAATTCTGCAAATATGAGACACGGCGTCTTCAAACAGCACCTAAAGAAAACGAGAGGGAAGGGTTTAGCATTTCACAGCAGGAAAAGCCGTGGACGCCCCTGAGGCTGCAAAGCTGAGCGAGGCGGCGTTGCAAAGTCCGTCCGTCCACGCGGTGCAAACGCTGCCCGGCCGCGGACCGGCTCGCGGGGCCTCACCAGGTTCATCACCGCATTGACCTCGTTGTAGCTGTCCAGGGCCTCCCCCAGCAGCTTGTTCAGAGATGGCCAGTTCGGCACCGGCAGGTACTTGGGCTCCCCGACGCCCTGGGCGAAGTGGCAGTAGATGTTGGGCTTGGCAAACACCTGGTCTTCCCTGAGGTCCTGGGGAGAGGTGAAGAGAGCTGGCGCAGCAATCCCTGGCCCTGCGCACCCCAAAACACAGCCCTTGGGGCCACAGCGCGCTCTCATTTACTGGCACAACTTACATTGAAGAATTTTTTGCAGGTGGCGGCCAGAATGCGTCCGAAGCTTTCCTGGTCCTTATCGTCAACGAGCTTGTCCCCGTACACCCGCCCAGCTTCGTGCAGCCAGAGGCGCACCAAGTCCAGGGGACTGCGGAGGCACTCGGGGGTGGAGAACAGCAGCCCCTGGCAAACACACAAACCTGTCGGTCCTTGGGGGGGTTTTCCCACCGCTACTCGGAGCTGAGTTAAAGCGCTGGCTTTGGGAAAAGGTCCCGGTGCATCTCAAGGAGACGGTACGCTGCAAGGACGTGGCACAAAGGAAAGAAAGGCACAGGTGCGTTTTAAAGGAAATCCCCCCCGCCGGTACCTGGAAAATGTTGGAGAGGTCGCGGAGGTTGAAGAGGTAGTGGAACTTGATGGCGGTCGGCAGGAAGGTGGAGGTGACCTTCTGGTGCAGGGCTGCTCGCGGGAGACAGGGGGTGAGCGGGCAGGCAGGTGGTGGAGACCGCCACGCTCAGCGCGGGGTCCCTGCGCCTTGCTCTGCCCGTTTCCCTCTGAACTTGGGCGGACTGAACCGAATCTGAAATTTTAGTTTGACCATTCCCAGGTGCAGCGGACTGCAGTTTGAATATAAATCGGAGAAAGGGAGGAACGGGGGTTTCCTCTGCGCAGCGTGGTGACCCGAGGTGCTGCACGGAGCTTCCTGGGGCGGTGACGGTTCGGCACGGCTTTGGTTTGCACCGTGCTGGCCGGGGTCCTGCGCAGCGCGTGCGGGTGCTGAAAGCCGCCGTTCGCTGCCTTTCCGCCCCCCCCACGCGTGACGAGGGCTCACCCAGGGCGGCCGCGATCAGCTGGGCCTGCAGCTTCCGGACGGACGGCGGCATCTTGCGCTGAGCCAGGTGCTGGGCGAGGATGGTGCTGTAAACGGTCAGGAGCGCTTCTTGCCCGGGAAAGCTCACCGCAAAGACGCAGAAGTGTCGCTGCGGCAAAGAGCCCGCGCTCAGCCGCCCGGCGCGCGGGAGCCGTTTGCCGGAGCCGGCGGCACGGCGCTGCCCGGCTCCCTGGCGCCTCGTCCCCGTGTACCTGCAGCCGCGAGTCGATGGTGAAGGACCCGGCGGTGGGGTTCATGCAAGCCACGTACTGGCAGTTGTGAATGTCCTTCAGGGTCAGCTTGTTCCTGTCGTACCTGTGCCGGGTGGAGGGACAGGCTGTCCACGGGCCGCGTCCCCCCGGACAGGCTTTGCCCTCAGCGCGGGTTGGGGGGGGACGCCCCATGTCCTGGGTGCTTGGAGGAGCCTGGTGCTGCTGCTCCGGGTGCTGCTCGTGGCACCAGGAGCATCCCGTCCCCACGGCCCGTAACACTTGCTGCGGCCGATGGGACTTGTCGGGCTCTTCCTCCCTCCAAGGAAAGCCCTGTGTCGTCTGCACCGCGCTCCGCGGTGCCCCCACAGGCTGCTCTGCCCGGAGCAGAAATCCCCCTCGCCAGGGCTTCCCCGGCCAAGCCTCGGTGCCGGAGCCAGGGCTGTTTGCTTTGGACTGATCCACATGTTTGGGAACCGCGAGGAGAGTTTCCCCGTTTCAGTGCCAAAGCCTTTCCCAGCAGCTCCTGGAAGGAGTCATCTGGAGCGAAAGGGGAGGATTCCTGCAGCCCGGACCTGCTGTTCCCGGCAGTGGGACGCAGAGCTGGTGCTTTTCCACAGGAGGCAGCACGGGCAGGGACACGGCCCCGGTGCTGCGGGGACAGGAGAGGCACCAGCATCCGCGTGCCAGGACACGTCGCTCTGCCCGCGCTTACGGCAGCAGCAACGCCACCGCACCGGGGCAGGAGCGCGGCGCAGACCGTGGCCGCGGGATGGGCTCCATGCCGATGCACCCAGATCGGGGACCGGCCCCGCCGTGCGTACCAAGCTGGGGTTTGGGGGGACGCGGCCCCGCACCGGGGATGGTGCCGCTGCCACCGCGCACCTACCAGTGCCCGTGGTCCATGTGCTGCCGGATGAGCGTGTGCGGGGCCACGGTGCCGTACTTGTCCACCTCCGGCATGTTCATGTCGTCAATGAAGTAGACGAGCCGCCGGGTGCCGGGGGGGCCGTAGTTCCTCCCCGACTTCTTCTCCAGGGGCTTCTCGAGAATGGCTGCAGCGGAAGAGAGCAGGTGGAGCGGAGGGAAGCGCCGCGGTGCGGGGCCCGGCAGCACAGCCCGGCCGCCGGCTCCGGCCAGCCCTTACCCTGCAGCATGGCCGAGGTGGTGTAGAAGTTGAAGGGCACGGACTGCACCAGGTGCTCGTCCGTGCTGAGCGCCTCCAGCTTGTCCCCCATCATGACCGACTTCCCCGTCCCCGTGTTCCCCACCAGCATCACCGGCCACTGCTTCTCCATCAGCAGGTCCATGAAGTAGCGGATCCGGACGGTCTCGGTCGTGTGCACCATGGAAGCCTAGGGGAGATTTTGGTGTCAAATCCGACAGTCTGAGGGTGCAGCAGGACGGGGGTGTGGGTGGAGGTAGCATCCGTCATTAGAGCAGCTGGCAACATGTCTGAAGCCTGGTCTAGTTCTGCAACTCTTCCAGTTGGTCTAATGAAAGATATTATCTCTGCCTACAAATCTGGTCCCTCTCTAACACAAAAGGTCTCAGATGCCGGGTTATTCGAAAGGCTTTCCAACCAAAGATAGGAGCTGTCAGAGAACCATGTTATTAAAACAAAACAAAACAACTCCTGAAACTTTCTTCCCATGTCTCTGTTTAGCCAACACATAGACAGGCACTTTCCCCTTCCCTTGACATCTCCAGTACAAGCCCCCCCTTCCCAGAATGGCATTTGAAAAGACATGTGCAAATAATTTTCTAAAGTGTGTCTTGCATTCAGGCAATAATTATAATTGGCTCATGAGAATCTGTGAAGCCACATGTTCATCTGAAATTAAAAAAAGAAGAGCTGCAACTTGCAGCTCTCACTGAGCTTGTGTCAAAGTAAATCAAAACCACAAACAGCCGTGGGGTTTGCCTGATGCCATCGGTCCGCACGCTGCGCAGCGGCAGACGCAGCCTGAGTGTCTGCCCCGTTCCAGATACCTGTCCTTGCCCGTAGCTGCTTGGGGGAAGAACATTTGTTAATGAAAAAATTAAAAAAATGTAAATAAAGACAGCTTGTGGGAAATACCTGTAAAGGGACTTCCGGATCGAGTTCAAATTTTGGCACCTTTTCAGTCCAGAGCATGAATTTCTTAGTTTCTGGGTCGATGTAATAGTCGAAAATCGTCCCCTGAGAGGGGAACTTGACGGTTTTGAACTCGTTCACCCACCACTTGCTGAACTCCACGCGGTAATCCACAAGCTAGAGGGGGCGGAAGGGCCGGAGTGTGGGCGCGCGGCCGGACGCGTGGTCCCGGCGGGTCCGCGGGGCGCCCGGGCGGCGGGACCCACCTGGTCATGGAACGTGGCCCCCCCGAAGGCCCAGGCGCAGGCGAACACGAAGTAGAGCTCGTAGAGCTCCCGCGGGGAGTCCGGCGGCACGTGCTCCGGCGTCAGCAGGCACTCCAGCAGGTACAGCGTCGTCTGGATCGCCGTGATCTCGGGCACCGGCGTGATCTTTTTGAAGCCGGACTTGAGCTTGTCGAGGCACGTGGGCAGGTACTTATCGAACAGAATCATCAAATTGGCCTTCTCGGACTGCACCGTCCTCTTCTCGATCCAGCTGGTGACGACGCTGCCAAGGGGACGTAGGGGGCTGCAGGTCAGGGTGCTGGCGGATGCTCACCCCGGTCCTGGTCCCAATCCCGGTCCTGGCACGGACTCACGGGTTCCATCCCAGGTCGGCGGGGTTGATGTAGAGGATTCCCGCGCGGGACACGGTCGCTGGCGTGGCGGTGCGCAGGTGGCTGATCTCGAAGAGCAGCCGCATGGTGGGGTTGAGGGGGATGCGCTCGTTGCTGGCCAAGGTGAGGACCTGGGTGGGGGGGACGTGGCACGTCGGGGCGCTGCGGGCTCGGGGACGCCCGTCGGGGTGGCCGACCTCGGCGTGGGAGCCAGCCCAGCTCCGCGGGGTGGGACGGCACCGACCTTGTTGTCATCCATGACCGTGTTCAGGGATTCGATCCACATGGGGTCGATATCTCCGTCGAGGATGATCCACTTGGGCCCCTTATGGGTGATGTTGGCCAGGTCGCGCATCATGGAGGAGAACAGACCTGCCCCGTGCAGAGACATGTGTTTTTTCCCTTTCCATCCCTTTCCGCCCACAACGCGTTCATCAGGAGGAATGCGTGGCGCTGGTGCTTCCCCTAAGCACATTTGCCCTCCCTTCTCTTCCCCTCCTCACGCTCTATTAAAAAGCCACAAGGAAAGGTCTTTTCCACCACGGCATCAAAGATGCAGTGTTTACAGAAATGCATTTCATGAAAACATTTGCTTATGCGCCAGCCACTTGCTGGAGCTCTTTATGTGCCGATTCCTGCTCGGTATGACCGACCTTTCGTGTGGCTGCGTGCCCAAGCTGGGGCATCTCACCGTCCTTCCACTCGCGCGTCAACGGGTGAATAATCCCAAACAGCTCGTCGCAGGTTACAGCTTTCGGGTCCAGATCCACAGCGACCGGCCTCTGCTTCATGGTCTGGTAAGTCTTGTTGAGGGTCTTCAGCACCTGCAGGGGTGGCGGGACAGTGCTGCTGAGCCGCTGGTCCCGCGAGGACATTTGCAGCCGGACAGTGTGGCCCCGCTCCTGCCGGCCCCTGGCATCCGGGCCCGGAGAGCTGCCGGGGATGCCCCAGTGGACCCAGTTCCCGGCCGGCTTGTGGGTGCGCGGTGAGTCCGGGAGCCCCGTGCCGGCGTCACCGGTGTCACTGGCTCCATTCCTCACCCACAGCGAGGTCGCCTGCCCTGGGCACCGGCACGACCTGCAGAGCAGCACGGGGACGCCCCAAACCTGCCGCCACCCCGCCGCACCGATGCCGCTGGGTTACGGGGCTCGACACCGGCCCTACCTGGGACTTGCCGCAGCCAGCGTTGCCGATGACGAACACTGAATGCCTGACTTGCAGCAGCTCCTCCAGCTGCACCACCTTCAGCACGAAGCTCTCCTCCGCCTGCAGCTTCAGCTCCAGCATGGACTGCTTGATGACCTGCCGGGGAGAGCGGGCGCTGAGCAGGCAGGAGGCAACCGCCGCGGCCTCGGTGGGGACAGCAGCGGTGAACTGTGCCGAACAGACCAGCCTCCAGGCAGCTGCCTCTGCCCCAGCCTTGCTCTTGGTCCAAGTATCTCCACCCCAGCTTCTCCCACACTGATCAGAGCCGCATGGTACGAGAAGACCCAAGAGTCCTGCCCGCGCTCGCACCTTCTCAAAGTTGAGGTCCCGCTTCCTGGGGACATCCAGAGCTGGGAAAAGGTCTCCAATCAGCCCCATGAACACGGGCAAGTCGTCCGTCACGATCTTGGGGATGTTAAAGTCCCGTAAAGCTCTCATCAGGACTTGGTCCTCAGCGCGGCCGGGGTCCCCTCTCTTCAAGGAGCCTGCTACCACCAGCACGGACTTGATGGCCCGCAAACCCCAGTCGTAATGGTCCTGGCAAACAGGCAGCAAAATATTAGAGTTTCATTTTGGTGAAAGAGAACTGTTTTAAACAAAAATGTGGAAGAATATCCCCACTATTGCCCCAAACCCAGGTTGTCAACACTGTGCCCAGCAGACTCATCTTAAAGTGAGCTTATTTACAAGGCAAACCCTATTCAGCTAAGAGATGAATGGCAGTCTGTCTTGTTTCCTGGGAAGCACATTTTTATTTGCTTGTAAATCACTTATGCTGGGATGAATAACATCTGGATGCTCTCATCTTAATAGGCTATATTCTGTTCTATTTTTGAATGCCTTTATTTCTTCCAGAAGGCAGAAATATGCCATATGATATACCAGCATGGGGGTGGAATTTGTCCAGCCATAGACCCTGAGCTATGCAGAATGCAAGCCAACATGTTACTACCAGCTGAGAGGTTTTTAAACTATCTATCAAGTTCTAAATTCAGATTAACTCTTTCATCTTAAAGAACCATGGAATAGTGTTAAATTACCTGTTTAGACAGTAGCTCTTTGCACAGCGTATACAGAGTAATAAACTTTCTTGCTAGAAGCTTAGCATCAATAAAACCTTCTGCAACAAGCATGATTTCACAGATAAGTTCAAAATCTGGGACGACCATGGCACAGGGTCTGGAGAAGAGCAGTGAAGGGTTAGCAGGGCCTGTGCACATTCACCCGTGTGCCCCCTCACCCTCCTGCAGCCGGGTAAGAATCTGCATTTGGATTTTCAGTACGAATCCTTCAGTACTCCTATTAGCATCAGACAATGATTTAGGCTGGATGGGATCTCTGGAGGTGTCCTGCATGGAGCAACCTCCTGCTCCAAGTGGGCTGCATTTCAAAGCCAGATCAGGTCGCTCTGAGCCTTTTCCAGTTGAGCTTTGAGTTCCTCCAAGGACAGAGATCCCACAGCCTCCCCAGGCAACCCCTTCCAGTGTTTGACCACCTCTGTGGGGAATATTTTCTTCCTTATTCTCAGCTGGATTTTTCTTTTGCTGCAGCTTGTTCCAGGTGTCTCTGGTCCTTTCACAGGGCACCGCCAAGGAAAGCCTGGCTCTGACCTCTCTGCAAACCCCCATTAGGCAGCTGAGGACGTCAATGAGACGCCCGGAGCGTCCTCGTCTCCAGGCGGAGCAGAAGCTCCCCCAGCCTCTGGCTGTCCCAGCGGCTTTGAGCACGACTGTCTCTGGGATGTCAAGGTGTTTCTTACGCCAGGGCTGCCGGTACACACAAATATCCACATTTGCATGAGCAAAGGCTTAGTTCATGTTATGGGACGCAGCACACGGGTGTTACAACAGGAGTAAAATACTGTAAAGATTGCTAGTTAAACGGTGACTCATCTGCTTACGGGTACCTGAACAGAGCTTTTAAATTCTCAGGCAGTTCTGTCCGTCCTGCGTAGCCAGGATTCATCGTGATGAACAGCCCGACCGACGGGATCAGAGCTATCATCTCCCCAAGAAAACTGAATTTCTTCTTTTTGGCACGAATTGCATCTTGAACGCACTTCACCTGGGCAGGCGAGCAGAGGCGTTAGGGTGGCCAGCCCCGCAGTGCGCCGCTCCGCGGGCCCCTCGGCTCAGCTGCCCAAACCCGCGGCACCGGGGCTGCACGCGCCGGAGGAGGAGGAGGAGGTCGCAGGGATGGGAGGCAGCCGGGGCTGCGGTGCTGCCTCCGCGCTTGCCGTGACCTGCTGCCCTTAAACGTGCCCAAACCCTCCGTATTGCTGCACCTCCCCTCCACGTCCCTCCTAACGCGACAGAGGGATTAATAGCTGCAAACAGACGCTCTGAAGGTTGGGTTTTAGCCTGGAACAGCACCTGGCATTCAGTACGTGGATCAGGGCAGTCGGAGTGGGAAGTCTGACGGGCAGGACTATATCCCTGGCTTGACATGCAGAATAGCGGTCTGCTTGGAAAACCCCTACCTGCACGGCAATGACGGACAACACCTCCACCGAGATGCGGTTGAATTCGTCGAAGCAGCCCCAGGCGCCGGTCTGAGCGAGCCCTTTGTAGATATTGCCGCAGGACTGCGGAGAGAAGCACGGGGGACGCTGTAGACACACGGGGGCTGCGAGATGGGACTTTGCTAGAAAAGCTCTTGCTTTTAGGCTTTTCCCAGAGGGGGAGCTGGGTGGCGTTAGGGCCGCCCCAGACATGCATGGGGAAGGTGGCTCACCGGGAGCCACGGCGTGGGACGGCGCCGGGAGCCGCGGCTGCACCCGGACACAGCGAGCGCCGGTCCCTCGCCGGCAGGCAGCCAGGCAGGGGCAACAGCCCACCCGCCCGGCGCGGTTTAGGACACCAGCTTCCAGGTCCAAATTTGGGCACGCAGCCCAACGTGGGAGCGGGGGCAGACCGCAGCGGTTTGCAGCTTGCACTCCCGGGCTCTACCTTGTAGTCCATCTGCTCGGAGCAGTTGAAGACGTAAACCATCATGCCCACGGCGCGGCCCAGGTCCTTGGTGGTCTCCGTTTTCCCGGTGCCGGCGGGGCCGGCGGGGGCCCCCCCCATGACGAGGTGCAGGGACTGCGTCAGGGTGATGTAGCACCTGCGGGCGCGGGGCCGGGCTCAGCGGGTGCCAGCGGGGATCCGCGCCGGCCCCGGCGTCGGGAGCGGGAGCCGAGCCCTACCGGTCAGTCAGCGGGGTGATGACCAGGCGCGGGGTGTTGCCCAGGTACTCGTAGGAGTACTGCAGCTGGGCGTCGCAGATGTTGGCGTAGCAGTGCTTCCGCTCCTCGTCCCAGCGGTGCCGCAGCTGCGACTGCCACGTGAACGCCTGCGAGCTCTCCATCTGCGGAGCGAGGCGCTGCGGAGCCGGCGGGGACCCCGCTGCCTCCTGCCCGCCCGCCTGCCCGCGGGACCCCGGCGGGCACCACGCTCCCGAAAACGCATCGGGGTTGTTTGCAGCTTCTTCGCGTGTGGGAAGCATGCGGACGGGTCAAAATGCAGCGCCTGGCGCCAGCTCCCCCCGAGCGGGGCAGGAACCAGGGAAGCTGCTCCTTCACCTGGCTTTGCCTTGGTCTTAAAAACATGTTTTTTCACAATCCCATCACAGGCAGCTTTAGGTAGTGAACCACAGATCTTGTAACTCCTACCTTTGCAAGGATCATTTTGGCCACAACGTCCCTGGCATGTACATCTATGGTGCAGATTGTCATGATCTTCATTCTGTCTCCTGCAGTTAAGTTTCCAAGGAGCAGTGAAATCAGTGCATTCAGCTGATTAATCTGAAGAAGGAAAGAAATGATTAACACGGAAAAACGACTTTACACTTTGCCTAGCTTTCTGTGAACCACCCCCAGACCGAGTCTGATAAGAGCAGAGAGGGGCCTGCAGCATGGCTGCAAGTCAGAACTGCGGGAGGCAAACCTGCTTTTTGTTATAATCTTTAATTGCATTTTCATATCCTTCCTCCAGTCTTGAAAATGCAATGCCAACTTCTGTAGTCCACCAGATCTGGGTGCATGTCAGAGCAATCTGCAAGAAATCACATGGAGAAAACGTGGCTGAGGTCTGGTGCCTACGGCTCCCCGTTCTCTGTGCTCCTCCGTCTCTCAGACTGCAGACAGGTAACCTAAATTTCATGGTGGTTATTTACTAATTCTGCTCTTAGCCAGAATTTTAAAGGGATCAGACTTTAGCGGTTCAGCATTAATGGGCAGCATCCGGTTTCCCATGCCCCGAGGCGCAGTGCAGCCTGCACAGGCTGCGCAGGTTTGCCGAGCCCACCGTCCCCGGCGGCGCCGTACCTGCGCCGGGTAGTCGAACACCCATTGCTCCCGCGGTTTCTCCTCGTAGGTCACCACCGCCTCGGGGATGAGGTGCCGGAGCGTGGAGCACATCCTCTCCAGCAGGCGGTTTAGCCAGACCTCCACCTAGGGACAGTCAACACAGAGAACTTAGCGTTTTACAGCAGTTTTCTGCTCTGGTTGTGGATGCTCTAGCTTTTCCCTGCGTTAAGTAAAATGCTGCGTGAAAGACCTCGGCGCACAGCCCCACAGTGCACTTCAAATTGCACTTTATAGCATATGGACTGAGGGTGAACAAGAGGTAGAGGAAGACCATACTGCAACCGCCTGAGTGGCTGCAAGGCTGGATAGTTTTTGTATTACTCTTATACTGCTGCAGGTCTGTTGTACAGTCGCTATGTGGATCCCATTTCTAGGTCTTTTTGGCTGAAAGGCCTCACGATTACATTTTCAAGCTGCTGCCAGACTGTTATGACCCAACAAGCAAAAGACTTGTCTCCAGCCTTACACTGCACACACGGCTACTCCCCAAAAGCTCTGACTTCCACAAAACGTTGCTGACCTGGCCAGATAAGTCGCATTCTTTGTCCAAATCCACGTACTCCTCCTCCTTGCTGAACATCCCCAGGCCAATCTTCAGGGGCTTGTTGTCCGGACTCATTTTGAACTTCAGTTTAGCAAGACTATCGAACAGCTTTGACAGATGGCGGGACACCTGAAAACAGGCACCACAGCAGGGTCAGGAGCTGCTGATTCAGGGCAAAGGAGTATTTTACAGTTTTGATTACGCCCTTTTTACTCTTATGCTGTTGCATCCCTCACAACCAGTGTACCAGGAATGTAAACATGAAATGTTTTAAAACCACCATAATGAAGTTAGCACATGAGAGACAAAGGACTTGCCTCATGCTTTACAGTCAAACCATACCTCAACGGGCTCATTTCCGTTAGATAAAATGTCAAGCAGGTCTGCAGAAGAAACAAAGTAGAATCTGGGAAAAGCCAAGCGTTTTGTCTCTAGGTATTCGGCCAAAGCCTTCTCACAAAGGGCCAGTCTAACAGAAAACAAGGAAGAAAAGCTGCGGTTTAAAAACAAATCTTTTTTTTTTTTTTTTACTCCTTGCAAAGTAATTGTCACCTTGGGGAAGATGTCTCTTTGGCTGCTAGGGAAATTAAGCTCTTCTTTTGGCCTTAGAAGAGGCAGTGGAAATTTCTCCGTAATGCTTCATGGGGATGACTCAAACCTCACCTTTTCTGCAAGGCTTCTAACTTGTCATAGAGACCGGGTTTATTCGTTGCTTCAATTACACTGGGAGTTTTCACTGCATCTGCCATTAATTCCTGCACGAGGAAAAATGATTCAGTTGAATCAAACCCACCAGTGGGTTCTCGAGGGGGTCCAGGGAGGGGCAGGTTACTTGCTTTGAAGTCTTTATCGATAGAGTCAAAACTCTTGGAGTCTTCCGGCAGCTGATTGCGGATGTCTTCGGAGCCGATGAAGATGCTCTCGAGGTGACTCCATGTTCGCTGCACCTCAAACCAAATGCTTATGACAGAGTCGGTGGTAGACAGCTTCTGTTGCCAGCTTGACACCTCCTGAAGGAAGAAAGCCAGGTACTTGGAAGTCATCAGGTTCTGCAGCTGCACTTGGTTGTCTTCCAGCGTCTCGATGAGAGCTTCGTCGGACTTGAGGAGCATGGTGCCGGTCCTGGCGTGGGGCTCGTGCTCGAACTGCATCGCCGACCAGGTAACGTCCAGGGCCTTCAGCACCTGCAGGCAGAGCATGAGCAGAAATGAGCTGAACTCTGCAGCTATCAAGGGGCGACAGTCCTATGGAAACCCCTCCGGAAAGGCAAGCCGAGCAATACGAGCATCTCGCCGGAGCACGTGCTCCGCGGGTGCCAGCCCACGCGTGGTCTTCAGCCCCCCAAGCAGAAACACAAGAGCTGAAAGTCGCAGAGCAGTGCCGGAGCACGGGCTTATCTGCAGTAACGGCGGGTACAACCCGAGCCGTGTTTGCTGTACCTTCTCCATGCCTGACTCTTTCACGGCTTTGTCCACGATGCCGCGAACCTCGTCCTCAAACTTGTGTAGGTTCAGCCGCAGCAGGTCAGCGAGGGTCGTGTCCTCGGACATGGTGAAGTTCACCTGGAGCAGAAGTGACGTGGTCAGGGGCACTGACACCCCGCGCAGAAACACCCAGCGGCTTGCCCAGACCAGCTCTCTCGTTAACACCTACATTTAAAGAGCCTACACAAATATTCACGTAGGGCCACCTCTTAAATATGATTTCAATGATGTCCATTAATTTTTAAAGACTAATTTCTTTAGCCTCCAAGTCGGCCTGGGTCATGGTACTTTAGTGACTGCTTTATAAGAGCAAGAGGAGCAACTGCACGCCGAGTGCTGATGACCGCACGTGCTTGCACAGGGGCACGGAGACTTCCCCGTTCCCATCTCCTTGGGGACTCGCAGCTTGAGCCAGGAGCATGGAAACTCCCCTGTTCCCATCTCCTCGGGTGCTCGCAACTTGAGCCAGGAGCACGGAAACTCCCCCGTTCCCGGCTCCTCAGGGGCTTGCAGCTCGAGCTGGGAGCTGGAGTTTGCAGCTGCTTGCAGCCATGCGCCCATGGGCTGAGCTCTCCCAAACAGCCTCCTAGGCTTTGGGGAACGTGAAGAGATCCCTCTTCAATACCTCTGCCAACAACCAAGTGATTTCATGGCTATCTGAAAATCTGAATTATCTGATTATCTGAAAGGTCAGAAAATGCAGGGTCAAGGCTGGCAGCTCAGAGCTAGCTCAGATCCCTTGCACTGTTTCCTGTTTACCTAATAAATGAGTTGTTAACAAACACGCAGCATTTTACAGTGCAGCACAAATAGTCCCTAGAGCTGGTTCCTTAAAAACACAGAACCAGGAGGAATCGGGGTAGCTGTATTTGGATGATTGCTCCTTCTGGGCGCTGAGCACAGTGCAGCTGGGGATGGGCATTTTGGGGACCACAGCTGCAAAGGACCATTCCCAGCTCCACATCAGTTACTAGGAGTTTCCCTGGTGGCTGGAAATCTTGGGAACCACCTGGATCAGGCTGCCAAGAGCCTGCGGGCCAGAGCCAGGGCCAGGGCTGGGGTGGTGGTCCGGGGGGGAGCAGCGCAGGGGCCGGAGCACCTTGGCTGCCTGCATGAGCTCGTGCCAGTGCCGGTCCCTGATGGCCGGGTTCTGCAGCTCGTTCACCGCGCGCAGGGATGTGATCATGTTCTTCACGCTGTTGTCCAGCCCTGTGAATGCATCCCAGCTTCTCATCTCCTTATCTAAGCTCCGAATGTCTTTAGCAAACTTCTTAGACTCGATATCCATCTGCTCAACATTAATGTCCTTCCATCTGGTGGTCTTCCAGTCATCAATGCTGGTGTTAACCTGCGTTTGGGGGTACCTTTTCTTAGGCCGTAAAATCACCAGGAGCGCCTGTCAGCATTCCTCCCCTGCACAAAAAGAGCTGCATAACTACTGCCAGCGCACCCAGCACACCCGCCACGCCAAAAACACCCACGCTACCCAGTGCCAGCGCACTCAGTGCACCCGCCACGCCAAAAACACCCACGCCACTCACCATGCATCATGGCAAGCACGTGTGCTACCCAGCACCGGGGCACTCAGTGCACCCGCCACACCAGAAACGCCTCTGCCACCCAGTGCACCTGCCGCGCCAGACACGTGTGCTGCCCAGCGCCAACGTGCCTGGTGCACCTGCCACGCCAAACACACGTGTGCTACCCAGCTGGCAATTTATTAAACACTCATCTCTTACGGTGATGAGGCTCGCAGAGGAACTATAACAACTTTGCATCTCGGCTAACCCATGGTGCCCGCGCCTGCCAACAGCAGCTTGCTTTCCAGCCAAGGCTTGGAGGCAGCGCCGGTTGCCCTGCCCTGGCCGGGAGCCCCGTGCACCCTGCAGCTGTGGACTGCAGCAGGCGGCTACCGGCAGTCACCATCTGCAGACACAGGGCTGTTTTCCTCCACACTCCCAAGAGGCTCGTTTTGCGCATCCCCGTGCTCCTGCCTCCTGCTCTCCCCGTTGGGCTGGCTCGCAGACCCCAGCACGTACCAGGACGATCATGTCCCAGAGCTGCTTGAGCAAGCGCACTTCCTTGTGGCAGGCTTTGAGCTGTTTGTAGTCGGGGACGGGCACTTCAAACAGCCCCGCCGACGTGGACAGGGCTGCCATGTCGCTCTCCAGGGCGGCGATGCTCTTCTGTTGCTAGATGGAGAAAAAGAGAGAGCCTCAGCTGTGCCGTGCCGGGGCAGGCAGCGCATCCCAGGTGCACTGCCGGCAACCGTGTGCCAGGAACGTGCTTCCCCCTCCGGGACGGCTCCGTCCTTTGGCATCTGCTGCATTGCAGCAGGGGACTGGGAAAGCCACCACTGCAGGGCCAGGTCCCCCCGGCGCGCTGGTCGCCCTTTTCCATCTGCCGGCCAGCTGCACCCCGTGCTGCAGGGATGCACGCTGCCGCGCACGGACCCTGAGACGGCGGTGCGCTGCCGCGTCGGTACTGTCCTCCGCGGGGGGCAGCCAGGCCGTTACCTTGTTCAGGGACTTGTACGGGTCCGGGTCGGTGTAGGAAAAGGGTGCGTTTTCCCGGAACTTCTCCCTGAATTCCTGCTGCCGGACCTGCGAGGGGACAGAGGGGCTGCAGTGGCGGGGAGGCAGCCGCGGGGAGAGCAGAGGGCTCTGCCGATGCCGAGGAGCCTCAGCGAAGAGCAGACGGGCTCCTCCTGCCGCCCCTGCCCCTTCCTGGACCCGAACCGGGCACCTCGAACTGCTGGCATTTCCTGCGGAGGATGTTGACCTCGTTGGCTTGCAGAGGCGCCACGTTCTGCTTCACCTGGAAGGAGAGCTTCTTGGCGTTGTTCCACTGCTCGGGGAGGTCCTGCAGCGGGGACGGAGGTCAGCATCGGGCATGCCGCGCGGCCGCCGGCCGGCACCGTGGCTGCCACCGGGCCGCGGGGACTCGCGCCCAGCCCCGGCCCGTGCCCAGCACCACCCACATGGAGCTGCTGGTGGATTTCCTCGGGCATCTCCTCGCCGTATGTCTTCAGCAGCGCGATCGTTTCCTTCAGGGGCTCGAACATGCTGTCCGTAGTCGCCTGCCTGTCTTTGACCCTCATCAGGTGTCCCATCACCTCCACCAGCCCATCATAATCTCCCTCTTGGAGAGGCTTAGTCAAGCCAGCATTTGCTTCTTTCATGAAATTTTCCAGCTCCTGGAGACTGAAAGACAGAGGATTGGGTAGTTCATGCGACCAGGCATCAGTGCAAAGGAATAAGAAGTCAAAGCCTGGTTGCTAACAACAGCCCCTATGAATGCTAGAGAAACGGTCGGCACAAGCTCGTACTCGGGGACTGGTGCTGCTGGGTACATATCTCCAGGGGCTCAACATGCTGGAGGTGCCCAGGGCCCTTCTCCCAGAACCCTGCGCTGAAGATCTCAAGGCACGAGACAACCTGCTCCCACCCGTTCCTTCGCTACCCGGCACGCGGAGCCGTCTTTATATTCCCAGCGAAACGCTACGGCAGGAGCTGCTCTACCTGGTGGTGACGTGGTCGCTGAGGTGCTGCTGGAGCACGAGGCTCCAGCGCTTGATGATGTTGAGGAGCGCCTGCTTGAAGGGGCGGCAGTCGCTCTGCAGCCAGCCGTCGAAGACCTTGGAGGTCTCAAAACTGGACACCTCCTCATACAGCTTCTTGTAGGAGTCGATCTGGGAACCAGAGACGGTAACAGCCCTCGGCTGGGGCTGCCCTGGGCACGCCGGTGCTCCCTGCCTCCCTCCTGGTCTGCGTGGACGCGTCTCCTATCCCCAGGCCCCTGCCCTGCTTCACCCGGGGTCCCTCACCTGCTGTTGGAACTGCCCAAGAGTCGGGGGCACGTGGGGCAGGTACTCCTCCGCGTGCAACTCCAGCTCGTCGGGGGTGAGGGCACGGCCGAAGGTGAGGAACCGCTGCAGGAACTCCTGCGGGTCGTCCAGCCACAGGTAGGAATACGTCTCGAAGGAGGCCTCGTACTCGCTCGCTTGCTTCATGACGCTGACCACCAGAGAAACCACCTCCTCCTGCATCTCGCTGAGGTCCGCCATGTCCTCCAGGTCGGTCTGCGGGGCGGGCAGAGCTATCGGGGATCGGGTCCGAAGGGGACCCATGGCATCCTCCGCCCGGCGGTGCACCTGCAGCATCCTCCACCTGGTGGTGGACCCAGGGCATCCTCCACCCCACCTCCGCATGAGCCGGGGAGAGGCCGACCCCCGGAGAGACTGACCTTGTATTTCAGCTTTCCCTCCACCAGCCGAGGAATGAATTTTGCAGACGTGTAGATATCCTTGAGCAGGTTTTCCACCAGTTCCAAGAAGCTGTTGTCTTCTCCCACCTCCATCGGCGGGAGGTGTCTCACTTGGTCATCGTACAGCTCCATGTGCGCCTCGAACAAGGGGGCCACGTTGGCCTGAAACACGTTAGCACAACCTGCGTAGCTGCCGTCCCCAGCCCGCCCCGGTCCCCTGCCCCACGCGCCGGCAAAGCGGGGACCCCGGCATCACTCCGGCGTTTTCTACCTAGGGATCGCGCAGGGACCACTGAGAAGGGCAGGTTTAGCAACTTATTAAATGCCTGAAGAAACCAGACGGTTTGTCCCCTGTGCGACTAACAAACGCACTGGCACATCCCTAAGCATGGGCAAATAGTCACAAGATAAACCTGAACGTACATCAGGGACCATGTTGCTGAGCAGGAACTGTAAAGATTTGTGAATAAGTTTGAAGAATCCATCTAATACTATTTCATCTATATATTCTATGTAGTTCAGCCATTTCTCTGATGACTTATCAGCCTTAAACAGATCTGCATTTTCCTGCAAGCAGAAAAAAAGTATGCTAATATTTATCAACAAATATCAAGCATATTACCCATTCCTATCCAACACTCTTGCAAATGAGTCCTCTCCTAGGGCAAGTCGGGGGTTTCTCCTGCATGACCGTTTTACAGGCCATTCTCTTCGTGTCAGCTGTGTGACAGCTAGCGATTGCAGACACAGATCTCACCTGAGAAGGCAGCGAGTTCCTGCAATCCATGTAACGTATTTCCTGATCTTTTACAGGAGTTCCGTCTCAGTAGAGACTAGAGAATTGTACCCCAAACCTGAGCCCAGCACTCCCTGTTACAAACCACGTGAAAACACTAGTTTTCACAGTACTGCAGCATGTAAGCGTTATATACAATCTTCTCTTAAAGCAATTCTGATTAAAGCATCATGGGACGTTTCTCACCATCACCATATTCTGAATCTTTATGCCTACATCCCTAATTGCAGCGTAGCGCTTGTTTAAGTGATTTGTTTTCCCATCCAGGTCCAAGAGTGCCGTCTCCTTATTGTCTTTTCTTTCAAACAAGGGACTGGCTGAGCACTCCTGCAAAAAAGAAGGCAACACTTCTTTTCTGCACTTGGAAAAGAGTAATTCCCAGGAGGAAGCTTACCAAGAAGAGCATTTTTAGAGTGACTAGCAAATGTATGTTACCTCCATAAAGTGGGTGATATTTTCCACATTTAACTTTGCTTTCTGGATTCTGGTCTCTAAATTATACAAGATATCTCTCATCTCTCGAATGTACTCCATGACACCTGCGAGGAAAATTTATGTACAAGTTTGAGACAGATTACCTTCAAGCCAGGGAGCCTAAATCACAGCAAGCAGAATACAGGCACTTCAGGGCTATTTGCCATGGCAGGGACACGCTGCCGCCCCGAGACCTGGTTCACCCGCACGCACCTGGGCAGAGGAAATCTGCATTTTTGGGTGCAACCACTGTGCCGAGCGCAGGCGGGACCCTCTCGTACCTTCGTGGTGCCAGAACAAGGTCTGCTCTGCCTTCTCCAGCTGGGCGTCTACGGTCTCCAGCTCCCCGGCGATCAGCGGGAGCTCCACCGGCAGCACCGTCAGCTGGATCTGGGAAGCCAAAGCCCCTCCTGGTTGGTCCTGCAGGGCAGGGAGGGCACCACGCTCCGGCCTGGGAGACGCGCTCTTTTGGCCGCTGGTTTTGCAGAGGAATCGGGGCTCCTGCTCCAGCCGCACCACACGAGGAGGATGCGAGGGCGCCGGCATCACGGCGGAAATTGCATCTAGCAACCGGCGCTCGCGCAGCCACCACGACGGGCAGCGTCCCGGCATGCCAGGGATGCGCCTGGTGCGCTCAAACCACCCTGGGCTTCCAGGACCTGTCTCGCAGTAGCCCCCTTCTTCAAGGGGCTCCCAGCGAGTCCGAGCCTGGCTTTCAGCAGGGCAAGCGCTCCAGGCGTTGGATAGTTACTGCTTTTCCAGGCTGCCTCCCCCGGTAGAACTTGCCTTATTGTACCAGCCGACAATGAGGTCCAGATTGTCCACAAACTTTCGGAACATCTCATTCTGAGCAAAGAGGCTCTCCGCGCTGCCTGTAATATCCTTCTGATTCTGGAAGTTCAAGTACTTGACTTCCCGTAGAACTGCAACGAGCTGCAAGACACAACGACCAGAAACGATTTGTTAATAAAATTTGAAACATTTCATGAAAGCCTTATAAGAAAGGTAGATGATTTACATTCAGATGAATTATTGTCAGCATTGCCCAAAGCACAGCTCCAAACTGGCGTGCAAATGCATTTAGGTATCTGCGAGTGTTTTGCCTCAACAAAAGCATCAAACATAAAGAGGGAGCTGGGCTCAGGCAGCATCCGCTGCAGACGTGGACCTCCTCCCCAGCAGTGCCTCCGGACAGGGCTGCGTGAAAGTGCGTGAGCACCAACCTCTTTGCCGAAGTTGACGCTGATGAGGGATGAGTCAGGATCTCTCAGTATCAAGGGCTGCTCCAGGTTAAACTGGCAATCTCGGTCGACTCTGCTTATCCACTCTGCGTAGGTCTTCTCACGGTAACCTTGCAGCAGCTCTATCATCTCGTTGTATTTCCCGGACACCAGCTGAGCTTCAGCGCTGGCCATGACACTGTGCAAGCCATAATAAATAAATTAATAAACTAATGCAGCAGGGGACGAGACTCATGTTGGGGCTGATCCGCGCAGGGCCCGTCTCCCGCGGCTGAGCCTCGCTTACGGGTGGTCGATGGCGAACAGGTCCTTCCTGGGACCCTCCAGCCTCTCCTGGAGCTCCAGCGCCCATTTCAGCTGCCCGGCTACCGGTGGCATGTTTTTGTTGACGGGGGGGATACCCCCCGTCGACTTCGCGGACGCCATCTGGGCATCGTACATTATCTTCGCGTTATCCAGTTCAGTGTTAAACATTTCCAGCAGGGCTGAATAATAGGGCGAAACCTCTGCCTTTATCAAAGGTCGTTCCAACAGCGATGAAAACATGTGCACCAACTAAAGAAGAAAGAAATGTGTTAATTTTTTTATACTTCAAAGTATCCACTGGTACAGTCTGCTGATATGGTCTTTCCCAAACACAAGGGTATGCTGTGCTTAGCTGCAGAAAGTACGTGTCTATCCTCTGCTTAAGCAATGAAACATTTTAGGGGGTTTAAAAAATTCCAGAGGGGTTGGCTCAGGGAATTGGTAAATTTTCTTTTTTCTCCCAGAAGCTCATTTCTGCCATGGCCACTTTTGTTCAGTGGATCCTCGCACGTGGAAGTGAACACAAAATTGATGAGAAACTCCAAAATGTGGATTTATTTTTTTAAATGGGAGAAAACACAAGATCTTCAGCATTTCCCATGGAAAAAAATTTGCTTGGAGTTTAAAAATCGTTGAACCATTAACCTTTAGGAAGTAAAAACATTTTGCTTTTTAATGTCAATTACGTTTGTTTCTGGCAGAAAACTGTTTCATGGACCCATTTGCAACAAGCTCCAGTATTCACATCCTCGGGCTGCATCTTTCTGGGACTCCCATCTTTTCCCCCTGTTTTAACCTGCTGGTTGCTGAGAACGGGACTCGCACATTGAGACATTTGGCCTCTTTAACAGCTTTTGGCCACCGTTCATGCGTTTAACCTTTGTGCAAATTCACCCATTTCAGCTGGTTATTGCTGACCTGACGTGACCTCGCCCGGACGCCTGTGCCCGGGGAGAGGATGTGTCGCGCCGCGGGGGCACATGTACCTTGACAGCAGATGCCATGCTGCTGCAGTCATCGAACCCTTGGCAAAAGATGGTTGTCAGGCGCCTATCCAAATCCTGAATTTTGGTCTGGAACGCTGCAAAATCTTTATTCAATTGCTGTCAACAAGAACAAAATGATTTAAGCGGTGGTAGCTTCTGCATTTTAGTCCCGCATCCTTCCAG
Source organism: Apteryx mantelli (assembly GCF_036417845.1). Taxonomy (NCBI): domain Eukaryota; kingdom Metazoa; phylum Chordata; class Aves; order Apterygiformes; family Apterygidae; genus Apteryx; species Apteryx mantelli. The sequence continues at coordinate 17,393,252 of NC_089996.1, read as the reverse complement.
AAAGGCGCTCATTTAATCGGAAAGGCACTGAGATGCTGTGATTTTTTTCTAAAGTGAGCGCGCTTGTTGCCATGGTGACAATTTTGCATGCAGGTCTTCTGGCTCGTTCTGCCAAGCAATTTTTTTTCATTTAGCAAATGCATACATTTTCATATCAGCATTCGCTCACCTCTTCTGCAGGATCTAAGGGATCGTATTTGCAATCGGCAAAACCCTTAATGAGTTCGGAGACCTCCTCGTAGATCTGGAAGACCTGGCTGCTGAAGATGTTTCCTCTCACTCCTCCCAGCTCAACCTTCTCCAGCTTCAGAAACTCAATAGCCGTCTCGTACAGCTCCTGGCGAGCAGAAACACCCCTTGCGTGCGGCTCCTCCAAACCGCCGGCTCCGGCTCCCCGGTGCTCCAGGGCTGCCGGTGCAGGTGCCACGGCGCCCGGTCGGGGGCAACGCAGGGAGCTGCCGGGTGCCGGGAACGTGCTGCCGCACTCGCAGCAAGGCACGTGCTGGGCATGAGCTGGCAGCCATCGCGGCCGGCCGGCACCTTTCCCTCCTGCAGCCGGGGCTGCTGCTGGCAGCACGGGGCGAGTGCTCCGAAACGCTCTGCTGTCACCTTGATGGTCTTCAGCCGGTGCAGGAAGGCGTCCAACCTCCTGAAGGCGAGGGACGGGGGGAACTCCCAGAGCTGCGGCTCCTCGCCCTCCTGGGGGCAGCGGGGCCGTCAGGGAGCGGAGCCGCCGAGCCGCGGAGCCCCGGTCCCGCGCCGTCCCCCGCAGCCTACCGCGAAGAACGCGGGCATCAGCTCGGCGCAGCAAGCGCTGTAGGACTGGAGGAGCCTCTCTACGGTGGCAACGCTCAGCCCGATTCCTCCCAAGGTCTCCTCCATTTCTCCTTGCAAACCTTTCATCACTTCCTCGGGGTTCAGGAAGTTACGGGTCTAAAAAGGACAAGCGGAGCCACGGGCTCTGGGCAGGCGGCTGCTCCTGGCACCCCGCGATCGCCGCCGCTGTCCCCCACCTGCTCTCGGGTGACTTTCCGTCACCCACGTCTGCCCCAAGCCCTCTCCAGCCCACGTGGTGGCCGTGCCGGTCCCTCGATTAAGGGGCGTCTCTCAGTCATCTCAACTCCTCCCAGCCTGACCCGTGTCCCGCTCCGGCTCCGACAGCGGGAAGAGGCCACGGGAAGGGGTCCGACGCCCGCCCAGCACTGTCGGGAGCAGGAGCCGCCCTCCTGCAGCCCCTTCCCGGCCCGGCGCCCTGCCTGGGGCGGTACCATCTCGATGAGGAGGTTGCAGATCTCCCGCAGGATGACGATGACCCTGGCGGGCGTGTTGTAGTGCCGGGAGCGAGCCCACACGAGGCAGAGCGTGTAGAGCACCCGGTCGATGCAGGGCTGCAGCTGGGGAGTGGTGCAACGTCAGCGCGGGGCTTTTGGGGCCCTTGGCACCGCGCTAGCAAGGGCCGTGCCATGCTGTGCTGTGCCATGCACCCGCTCCTGCTTGGACTAGGCGGGCAGGATGTGCCCGGCTGTTTTGCCGTGCGTGACTTACCTGGGTGTAGTCTGTTTGCTCCATCTCCTCCAGCAGGATCTGGAGCGGTCGCAGGTGAAGGCAAACGTCACGGGCTTCCTCCAGACCTAGGTCAGAGGAGAGGTTCAGCACCAGCCGCCGGGAGGCTTCCCTGAGCCGGAGGGAGGCGGGTGCCGGCGACGCACCCGCAGCCACGTCGCTGAACACGGTCTCCAGAGCGGGCCAGTAGCAGCTGTTGGCCTTCTGCAGGATCTGGGCTACGGCGGCGACGCGGGGCGCGAGCAGCTGGGAGGCAACGGTGGCGGCTCAGCGCCGGGCTTGGCGCCGGGTTGGCGGGGCGGTGGGGGCCGGGGCCAGTACCTGCTCGTTGATGCACTGCAGGTTGTCCAGCCGCGCGTGCCAGAAGTCGAACTCGGCCCGGGGCAGTGGGTGCAGCCCCTCCAGCAGCGGCTGCGCCGAGTCCTTGCTCAGCACGTCGCCGATCTGGTGGGACCAGTCGATGACGACGGTCTCGATGGAGCGCAGCAGGGAGCTGTCGGCGGCCGCGGATAGGCTGGAAGGCAGCTGGGTCACACTCCGGTGTGGGGAGGGGCCCCCGCGCCGCCCGGAGCACCCACCTGTCCAGGACGGTGCTGGAGCCGGCCAGGCTGTCCAGGTGCTCCGGCAGCGGGAGCAAGGGCTTCCCCTTGATCTTCCCGCCCATCACGAACATCTCGTTCTTCAGCCGGTGGGCTTGTCGCACCACGTCGTCCACCACCACCCGGGGCCACCCCGCCACGTTCTCCTCGCTCAGGAGCAGCGGGTGGACCACCTGGGGGGAGACGGCTCGTCAGGGCGCCCGGCCGGCACCGCGGCTCCTGCGGCGGCGAGGGGGCAGCGCGCGGCGGCCGCGACGACCCCCCGGCTCTGGGGCCGGACTCACCACTTCGGAGGGCTTTGGGCGGGCAACACCGTAAGCAGGAATGTTTATAGGACGTTTGAGCGAAATCCACCCGGTGAGGGGCACCGGGGTGGGGGGGGGGGAACAACTCGCCGAGCCGGCGCAGAGGAGGCGACCCCGGTGCCCGCAGGACCCACCTCCTCCACCACGGCGATGAGCTGCTCCACCGGCGCGGGGCTGATGTCGCCCACCAGCAGCCCGGCCTCGCAGTTGTCGCGGGTGATGTTCTCCCGCTTCCTCTTGACGAAGTAGACGCCTTTGCCCTTGAGGGCGGGCGGGAAGCGGCCGGCCGGCAGCAGCTGCCCCGCGGGGCTCAGCGCCAGCACGAGCTCCAGCGCGTCCGGCTTCTCGAAGAACTCGGTCAGGGCGGCCGCCGCCTCCTCGCTGCCCACGAACTTGGGCCACTTGTCCGGCTTCAGCCGCAGCAGCGGCGTTACGAAGCGCTCCATGAAGTCGTGCCGCTTGTCCGGCGTCGCCATCCTGCCTGCGCCACGCCGTGCCGGGACGGCCGCGCTGCCGGGTGGGAAGGGGCGGAGGCGTCGCTCAGCCGGGGATAACCGGCGCCGTCAGCTCTGGACCTCGGCGCCGGCTGCGCCCTCCTCACCGCCCGGCCCCTTCTCCATCCTTTCCGTGCGCTGCAGCCTCGCAGGGAGCCGGCTGGAGCGTCCCTGCCCAGCCCCACTGCCCCCAGCCCTCCCCGTCATCCCCCAACCTGCCCCATTGCCCCCTGCACCTGCCCCATGGTCCCCAGCCCCATCGCCCCTCTGCCCCATGGTCTCCTGTCCCGTCACCCCCCGCCAGCCTGCCCCATCCCATCCTGCCCCATTGCCCCACCACACCTGCCCCATCCCATCCTGCCCTATCACCCCCAGCCCCATCACCCCCAACAGGCACCGACCACTGTCCGCAGCCCAACCGACTCCAGCCGACAGCCGCAGCCAACTGCCGCAGAACCACGGAGCAACTGCTGCGGAACCCAGGTGCAACTGCCACGGTGGGGCCGGAGCTCCGGCCCTCGCCTCCTGCCCAGGCTCAGCATCGCCGCTCCCCTCGTGCCAGGCAGGCGGCCGCGTCCCCCTCCCCTGCACCCCACCGCCCCGGCGAGACGCGGGATGGCAGCGTCCCGGCAGCCCCGTCCCCGCGCAGGGTGGGCCGCGGCCGCAGAGCTGCCCCGAGGGCGCCCAGCCCGGCCCGGCCCCGCACGCAGAGACCACACGAGGGCCGAGGCTGAGCGCAGGTTCGGTGTTTATTTGCTGCAGATCCTCAGTACTAGTTTACAAGGCCGTGGCAAAAAAAAAAAAAAAAAAAGTTAGAATCAGAATAAAAAATTCCTGCCACACCGCCGCCCTCCCGGAGAGAGGTCTCTGCACGGAACAACGCCGACATACAAAATAATCTAAAAGGAGAAAACTATACAGAAATATTTACATCTCTGATAAATAGACTAATACTGATCCAGGCGCCTCTCTCCAGGCCTGTGCGCGGCGGCGGGGGGAGCGGGACGGGACGCGGGTGTTGGCACGGGCAGCGGTGAGGCTCCAGCCCCGGCTCCCTGTGGAGCCGCCCGGGGCCGGGGCCAGGCCGGTCTCCCCTCGCGGAGAGCAGTCGTCTCAGCGCGGGCTGCGGCCGCATCCCGCCGCTCGCCAACGGGGCTTGTGCCGGAGGCGAGACGGTGGCCAGCCCCAGCCGCGGGGAGCGCTGCCCCCGGGAGCGCGTGCCGGCGGCTGCCCCAGCCCAGCAGCTGCCCCAGCCAGGGCCCTCATCTGGGTGCTGCCCCTTGCACCCCCTGGTGCCCGGGCAGCGCCGGTGCACGCCGAGGCGGTGACAAGCTCCGGCCCCAAACCCGCGGCACTGTGCCGCTCGGCACGTCCCCCGGCGCGGGGCACGGGCGGGACGGGAGCCTGGGACGGACCCGGCCCGCTACAACGAGGGCCAGGAGCGGTGCCCGCGCAGGGCCGCTTCCCCAGCCACCCTGTGCCCAGCGCCCGTCACCCCCCCGAAACCGCCGGCCGCGCAGACCCGGGACGGGGCAGGATGCCCCAAGTGCTCCAGGACCAAGTGCTGGGGGGGAGCCCGGCACGGGGCTCCCCGCGCTGCCTCCCAACCCCCGGAGCGCGCCTTCCTCCCGTGCGGTGCTGCCTTGGGCATCCAGACCAGGAAGGACACCTAACGTGCCCCCCGCCCGGCTCCAGCATTGCCCCCCGGCCCCGGCCAGGCCGAGCAAGGCGGGAGGACGGCACTCGCCCCCGGCCCTTCCCACGCGCAGACGAGCCCCGTGCAGACCGGGGGCGAGCGCCGGGGCTCCCTGCGTGCAGGGACCTCCCAGCTTGAGCCCTGCTCACGCCTACGGGGAGGCTGCTCTGCCCGCGAAGATGATGTCCTGGGGACGAGGCAGTTGCGGCATGGGGGGGGGACAGACCCACCGAGCTGCCCGTGCCCCCGCCTGCCCCCGTGGTAAGGAAACTGCGAAGCTGAAGCTAGGTCCTGGGTGCGGAGGGCCAGGCTGCAGGGAGGCCCCAGTCCCGCAGTGGGCTTGCTCCGTCTCCGGATGCTCACGCTGCCAGGGACACGCCGGTCTTGCAGGGCCAGCAAAGGCTGCTAGTGTCTCTTCGTGGAAGACACCTTCTTCTTCCTGGCAGCCAGCATCTCGTAGAAAGGGTCCCTGCTGATCGCTGCCCTGGCAGAGAGAACGAGGGCCGCGTTAGCCGCGCAGCCGGCTGCAAGCAGCTCATCCTGGTGCGGGGCCGGGGGCAGGTCCCTCCGTGCCCCCGGGGACGGAGAGCCGCCGCTTCCCCCCTCCTCTCCCGCAGCCCAGGGGAGCGCTGCCCTCCCGAGCGCGGGGAGGGCGGCAGCCGGGTCCTCTCCGCTCCCCGCCGGCCCCCGGCCCAGCACTCACTTGATGCACTTGATCCACTCCTCCTTCTCCTCGGGGGTGGGCGCGGAGATCCGGTACACCGTGTGGTTGCCTTCCACCACCCGCCCGTCCGCCTCCGTCTTGCAGGCCTTGATCACCTGGTCCTTGTTGTCGGGGATGTAGAGCTCGAAGCAGTTCTGGGGAGGGAGGAGACGTTTCAGAGACGGCCGCTGCCCTCCCAAAAGGGGACGAGGCACGAGCACGGGGGCTGCGGGCGCTCCCCTGGCGGAGGCACCCCCAACACCTGAATGGGGATGGACTTGCTGCGACCGTCACCCACTGCCCTGCGGCCCCAAGAAACATGCCGGTACCAAGCCGGGATGCCGAGGCAGGCGGCCCCGGCCCGAGTCCTGCCTCCCGGGTGCCGGCCTTGGAGCTGCACCCTCCCCCCGGCGCTCCCTTCTCCGCCACCCCGAGCTCCTGCCACCACCGAAGCACCAGGAGACGCGCCCCCCCCCCGCCCCGGGGGCCCTGCGGGGCACTCACCGGCTTCTTGGAGTCCTCCACCTCGCGGATGCTCAAGTTCTCCAGGGGGATGATGCCCCGGGGCTCTTTATCCTGATGGGGCCAAGCAGGGAAGGGGGGCTTTAGCTGCAAGAGCCCCTCTCCCCGCACAGCCCCGTAGTGCTGCCCGGCCCCCGAGGTCTGCATCCCGCACCCCTCGTGGTCGCTGGCACCCCAGTGCGCCAGGAGGCGTGCGGCCAGCCCTGCAGCCGCGCGGACCCACGGCGTCCCTCCCGCCCCAGCTCGGCGCGCCTCCGCCCCGGGGCCACTGACCGTTGTGTACTCGAAGTAGTACAGGCAGTTATCGGTGAGGATGAACCAGCGTCGCTTCCACGTCTTCACCCTGCCGCCTGGGAGCAGAGAGAGGCGGGTTGGGCGCAGCCCCCGGCGCCGCGGGGCCCCTCGGCGCGCGCGGGGCGGGAAGCGCGCGGGCACATGTAGGCTATGGCAGAGCTGGAGCCCACGACAAGGACACACAGGACAAACAAGCATCCGAGCGCCGGGCGCAAGCAGAGGCAGCCAGCCCCGCGGGCGCCCGCGCAGGCGCCGTGCGGCAGCAGCAGCAGCAGGCAGCACAAACCACGCCGGACAGGGCACGAGCAAGAGCGGAAAGCAGACGGATGAGGATGGAGGCGGAGGATGGCGGGAGGGCAGGGCCGGGCTGGGTGCGCTGAGCCGTTTTCCACCGAAAACGCTGATTCACCAGAAGCAAGAGCGCTTCGAGGAAGCGCGTCAGCGCGGTCAGAGGGACGTGCAGCGAGTCGGCCTCGCAGCCAGGCAGCGCGGGGCTTTCTGTTTTGCAGCAACCGCTCCGGCTGGCGCCGGGCTCGGGGATGTTCGGTTTGAGGAAGTTACGCGGCTGCTCCCCCAAAAGGAGAAGCTGCTGCTCTCCCGGGCTCAGGGGCTGCTCCGGCAGCCGGGGGTGCCGTGACCGCAGGGAGAGCCCGGCTCCTGCTCCAGCACCCTGCGGCTCTGGCGTCGGAGCGGGCGGGTGGCAGGAGGGGGCAGCATGGGCACACAAGCACCGCGGGCATGCTGGGGGGAACGGGCTCCTCTCCCCCAGCCCAGCCGGGCTGCAATAAAAGCAGACCCCTCTGCAAAGCCCCCGCGCCTCCTTACTGCCCCCTTAGCCGGGAAAGGCTCCGCACCCCAATCCCTAACCCCAGAGCCAGGGGGTGCCAGCATTTCCTAGGACAAAAAGGCCTTGCACCTCCCTGGAGCCAAGCAGCCCTTCCCATCCAAAAACCCAAAGAGGGTGCGACCCTCTCCAGCCCTGCGGCGCCGTGCCCACCCTCCGCAGCCCACGTCGGGCTCCGGCTCCCCCAGCCCTCGCCCAGGGCAGCGGGTGGGAAGAGGCCGCCAGGCGCCCGGCTGCGCAGGGAGCTCAGGGCAGGCAGGGCCTCCCGCAGCGCAGGGCTGCCGTGGGGCTGGCCCCAGAGCCGTGTGGCGCCCGCGAGCCGGCACAGCCCCGCTGACCGTGCCTGCCGGCCTGGCTCGGCTCAGCTCGACCTCCCGGACCCGCAGGAGGGCAGCGCCGCAAAGGGGCAGCCCACGTGGACGACTCCCATCCGTGCCCCGCGCTCCTCCGCGCTGCACCCAGCCACCTCCAGGCACGCGGCGTGCCCGGCGCACGGGGGCTGGGGGCCCTTCCCGTGGACACCCCAAAACGCGCCCCAGCCGGGCCCCGTCCCCTTGCAGCGCTGGAGGCGAAGACCCCGCAGGGCCGAGCCGCTGCACACGCAGGGCGAAGCACAGAGGCGGCCGTGGCCCGGCCTCGGCCCCCGCGCGCGGGGAGCGTCCCGCGGGGCCGGGGCGGCCGAGGGGGCCGGCGGGCCTCGGGGAGCGTTCGGCGTCGAGGGAGCCCCACCAGCCAGCGTCCCTGCCCTGGGCGGCCGCGGGGAGCGGGGCTGTTCCCCTCCGGCAGGCGAGGTCCCTGGGGCGGTGCGGTTGGTTAGCAGCAGCAGCAATGAGACTAATCACCAGCAATTAAAAACGGAAAGGAAAGAAATCAATGAAGCTCCAGCGGTGTGAGCAGAGCGGGGGGAGAGGGGTACGTACCTCCTGGAGTTGGGGGAAGGAAAGGAAGAGCCAAAATCATGGAAACATACAAATGAGGGAGAAAAGAAAATTAAAAAAAAAGGAAAAAAAAAAAAAAAGGAAACCCCAAAGAACTCAACCCCCCTCGCCCCGCGCAGAGGCCGCGTGTGTGTCAGCAGGGTGGGACGGCAGCGGGGAAGCCGTGAGGGGCCTGCCGGGGCGGCCTGGCTCGCTGTGGCTTTGCGGGACTGGCCTCCCCTCTGCGGGGGCACGGGGCGGGGGGCGCAGCCCTCGCTGCCCCGGCTGGGCCTGGGGATGGGGGGAAGCCCAACGCTCCCGACTGCGGAGCCCTTCGCTCGGCACGTCCCCCTCGCTGCCCCGTTAGGGGGCTGGAGCCGAGGCAGCCGTGAGCGCAGGGATGCTCCGACGTCCTCTCTGACCTCCCCAGCTGCAAACGGCCCTGGCACGGGTGGGAGATGACCTGCCCTTGCACTAGTCCCTTCTGCCAAGCAAGCGCTGGCTGGCTCAGGGCCGGGAGAGGCAGGTCTGGGGCTCTCCAGGGCCCCCCACGTCCTCCCCGCCGCGAGCGGGAGAGGCGGGCGGCTCCTGGTTGAACACCCAGCACAGCCCTGCCTGGCAGCAGGCAGCGCTCTGCTCCAGTCGGAGCATGCGGAGGCATAAGGCCCCTTTCCAGTCCTGAGGGGGTGGCAATACAGCAGAAACACCCCCCAATTAGAGGACGGAGTCCCAACCCTCGCAAGAGCCCCAGGGGAAGGCCACTGCCAGAACCTGCTCCTGCCAGCACCCGCCTCCCTCCCCCTTTCCTCACTCAGCCCAGGCAGAAAATTCCCTAACAGCTGCCGAGATGAGAAGCCACAGGAGCCAAGGCGTGGGGCACGGCTCGTGGTCTGCGGGAGCCGGGGTGCTGCAGTGGGGCCGCGGGGATGCCATGCATGCTGCCTGCATGTGGAGCCGGGATGCGGAGGTGATAATGCTGTGGGAAGGTGAGGCAGGGACCGGTCTGTGGCATGGAAGGGGGACGCACGCAGCCTGGGGGCAGCTCGCCGTTCGCTCCCTGGGGCCTGCTCCAAGAGGACGCGGCTGTGGCTTGGTGACGAGAAGGGCCTCGTGGTCTCTGTGCTCTGACACCAGACCCCGTTACCAGCTCTGCACCCCAGGACTTGCCCATCCTACAGCGGGCAACGCCGGCAGCATCTCCCGGGAAGCCTGCCTGGCCACACCGCGGGGCCTGGTCAGCTGCGGCTCCGGTCCTGCTGACAAGCCCAGGGAAGACGGAGGGCTGCTGGACGTATGGACGCTTTCCCTGTGAGCTGAGCCCATGTCTGCAGCCCCCCGCCCCTCCGCAGAGCCACGCTCCGGAGCTGGGCCGGAAGGCTAGGTGCAGGCAGCCCTGGCGCCTGCTCCTGCTTCCAGGCAGGTGGCTTGCACCCATGGCCCAGCTCCATCCCCAGGGGAGAGTTTGCCCTCCCCAGGCCACATCCTCCCCTCTGCCAGAACTCACCTAGCTTCAGGAGCCAGCCCTCCCGGTCGGGGTTGAAGAAGGTGTGGGTGAGGTCATTGCCGTCATCCTCAGGGATTTTGAAGGGTTCATTCTTGATGCTTTCATAGAGATTCTGATACAAAGACACACGGCATCACCTCTGCTCCTCGGGAGCCCTGCGAGAGGCTGGCTCTGCACCCCAGCCCCCGGCCCTCTGCACCCCGTCCCTCACCCTGAGCAGCTCCTCAGGTAGGTCCCCCCCGTCGTTGATGCCTCGGTTCATGGCAATGAAGCGCTCCGCCGTGGGCTTGTCCTTGACGTTGGGGTTGTGCAGGCTGGTGTTCAGCATGATGATGGCAAAAGAGAGCACGTAGCAGGTGTCTACAGGGACAGAGGGGGAAAGTCAGCTGCAGTGCCGGACGGCTGGGGAGAGGGCGCTGGGGCAGCCCCTCACCTGTGGACTGGAAGACCCCGGGGTTGCACTGGCAGTACCGCTGGGCGAACGCCTCCATCATCCGGTCGATCTTCTGAGCCTCCCCAGGCAGCCGGAAGCTCCACAGGAACTGCCTGCGAACAGCGAGGTGTCACACTGCTCTAGGGGCTCCAGACCCACATGCCCTCCAGCCCTGCTCACGCTGCTACGTCCCACCACAAGCCCTTCACCCGCCTCCCCAGCTGGGGTGCGGGCGGTGCCGTGCGGGACACGGCTCAGCTCCCTGCCCCTGCCCCAGCGCCTCACTCACCGCAGGGCCTGCACGAGGTTGAGGTCAGTGAACTCGTGCAGCTCCACGAAGGCATGCAGAACTTGGATGTTGAACTCATCCCTGCGGGAACAAAGCCAGGACATGAGGGATGCATGATTAGCCAGTCCTGTGACCGCCGAGCTGCACAAGGGCCCCATCTCTCCCTGCTCTGCCCCAGACTCTGCTCGTTTGTGGGTGGAAAACCTACAGCTATGCCCCGGCCCTAGCCCTGGGCTGGTTTGCACGCACTGGCCTTCTGCAAGTGCCAGCTACAGATCAAATAGCCCACCAGCCAGCCCTGGCACTCAGCAAGGGGCTGGCATGAAAGGCTTGTGTCACAGAAGGCCAGCAGCCCCATGTCCTGCTAGGGACCTGCAGCCAGCCCCAGGCCCTGCCTGTGACCCCGTGCCTGCACTCAGCTGGCAGGGCTGCCCAGGAAGCTCAAAAAGCTGCTGTGTCTCATCTCTCAGGTTGTAACCCCGACCCTGGGACACCCTCGGGAGACCCGTCCCTGGCCCAGCGTACCTCTCGCCCAGGTAGTCACCGATGGCTGTCTTGTTGAGGCCCTCCCCCTTGTAGAGGAACTGAGCGATATCCTCGCATGTGTTCTTCAGCAAGTCGTTTTCGATCAGGAACTGGATGCCCTGGAGCAGTGCAAGAGGTGCTGCTCTGGGTCTTGCTGCTGACCCCACCAACCCACTCACCACCTCCCCAGCCACTGCTCCCGGGCGCTGGCTCTGCCCCCAGCTCAGGGAGACGGCCAGGCGCCGGACCACGAAGCGACCAGAGCCCCCAGCAGTGCCCCATCCCTGGATAGGCCAACGAATGCCTTTTTGACATGGCCCTGTTTGGAGCCTGGTACTCCACTCCCCGCCTGGCACACCCCAGCAGTACCTTCTTGGGATCCATGTTGAACTTCTTTCTGCCCATCGCCACCTGCTTGTTCCTCTGCATGTTTTTCCTGCAAGGCACAAAGCAGCTCTGAGTGCTGAGGAAAGACCTGGCTTCCACCCGCTCCCTCACCCCTCGGGCAGGGCACTGCAGGGAGATGGTCAGTGTGGACACGAAAGTGCACTGAGCTCCTTCCACCGGCCCTGACCCCCCAGCATCGAACCTGGACCCAAACTGCAGCGGGCGAAGGCAGCACACTGCGCTCCACGTCTCTGCCCAGCTCCGTAACAGGCCAGCACGGAGCTGCTGCCAGCCTGCTGGGCCCCAGAGCAAAGGCGCCGCCGAGCCGAACTCACGCCATGCAGAAAGGGGTGCTGGGCACAGAGAACATCCCCACGGGACACCTCTGCATGGGGAGAGGCTGGGCAAGCCCCGGCAGCTCGGCGCGGCGGAGCCCTGGGGAGAGCAGCCTTTATGCCCCAGTGGGGCCAGCGTGAGGGTGATTGGAAATGACGCTGCGAGCCAGCTCCCGTCAGCTCTCAGGCCCCCTAATCCCATGCTGGCACCGCCGGCACCAGCTCAGAAAAACAAAGTCAGACAGTCTCTGTGGCCAGACAGGGGCTGAGGCTTGGAAAAACAGACCTCTGGATGCAGCAATTCAGGCTGGGATCCTGTTACCGCATCAAGGAATTAATAGCGCCTGGGAACGCCACCCGCACCAGCCTGCGAGGGATGGGGCGCGCTGCTCGGCCTCCCGGCGGCTGCCGCACCGAGCGGGCAAGCTGGCGCTCAGGGCCAGCATCGCTGCAGGGGAAGGGGCTTGGCAGAGGCCCCGGGTCTGCCAGGGACCAGCTGCCGCAGGGGTCCTGCGATGGCAGAGGACTCACCTCTCCTCCGTGGATCCCAGGTTCTCGATCTCATTCGTCACTTCTGCTATCTCATCTTTCAGCCGCTGAGGGAAGAGACGTGCGCTGAGACAGGAGGTGCCTCTCTCCCTCGCAAACCCACCAGCCACCCCCAGCTCTGAAGGCAGTGTGGGGCCCAGGAGCTCCCTCCCCTCCCACATCCAAGAGCATGCAGGATACCCCCATGGACCGGGACTCAACGGAGGCAGGAATGAGCCCAAGGGCACCCTGCAGGCTGGCAATAAGAGCCAGGGATCCGAAGGCCAGGCCTCCCAGCTGTGAGACAGGTGCCCTGGGGCCATTCCCCATCCAGAGGCCCAGACAGACCCTCTTTCCCTCCTGCCCCAAGCACTGCCCTGCGGCTGAACCAGTTCCTGGGGCATTTGGCAGTGAGGGAGCTGGCTGCACCCTTTTGCTAATCCCCCTGCAGCACCACTGTGCAGGAAGGAAGAGATTCAGAGGTTAACAAAATTATCTCCTAATCCCTTTAGATCGTGCCCAGCATATGGCAGTAATTAGCCTCTGTTGCCTTAATCATGGACATGACTGATGAGTGTCCCAGATGAGCATTGACCTCGCAGTCATCAACGCCACCGGGCAAGGCGCAAGGGAGCGCAAAGCCCAGGGCTCTGCAGGGCACGAGGAGAAGCCACTGCTCTCTCTGCCCTGCAGGACAGGCTGGTTGCCAGCCGGGGCCTATGTCCCCTGCAGGGATCCTCTCCCCAGCCTGCCAACCCCGGGCCCTGCAGCAGAGAGCCACCGCTACGAGGAAGCAGGGGGACGGATCACGGGCTCCCTGCAGCAGCTGCTGGAGTCCACCCCATGGGCCCAGCTCTCCCCTCCCCGCATTTCCAGCAGCTCCAATTTTCTGCTCCAGAGATTCCAGGAGAGCATCGGCATGCAGGCTGAGAGGAGCAGCAGAGCTGGCAATGCAGGGGGACAGGAGCAGAAACGGGAGCTACGGCTGACCCACACCCCAGCTGCAGGGCCTGCTCCTGTAAGGGCTCTGCGGCTCTCCGGCACCCTGCAGCAAGCAGGGCCCAGACCCTTCCAGCTGTTTCCCCATGCTCCCCCCAAGGTCCCGCTCCAGAGGCCAAGCACCAAAAGCTGGGGCTGGGGTAGCCCAGCAGTGCGAGTCCCACCAGCAGCGTTCCCGAGGAAGAGGAGGAAGGAGTTGCAGCACACTCAGTTCCCAGCTCAGTACCGTCCCCTGGGCCGAGAGGCGGCTGGCAAACACCGCAGAGGAGAGCCAGAGCCCAGCACAAAGGGAGGAGGGAGCAAAGCAGGGGGTTCCCCACAGCTCCAGCCCTGTGGGCCAGCACATCCTCGGTCTGGGCCATGCAATGAGGCCACAAGGGTCCCACTGAGCAGCCAGCCCCACAGTCCATCCCTTCCCACAACACTCCTGCAAGAGACAGCAACGCGACAGGTACAGGCAGGACAGCCCCGAGCAAGGCAGCCTCTTCCCCCTGGCAGGGCAGAGAACAGCTTGCTAGGCCCTTGAGTGGTTTCTCACCCTCCCCCTTCCCAAGAAGCAGGTAAAAGACCCTGAATGGGGATGCACGTGGTCCTGCCCAGTGACACATGCCACCTCCCATGGAGATAACCCTGAGCAAGAGGCTGCCAAGGCAGGGCAGCCAGGGACAGCATGTACCAGGAGGCCCCGCGATGGCCCACAGCACCCCTACCTGTATGTCAGCCAGCAGCTCCTGCTTGCGGCGACGGATGTTCTCCAGCTCCTGGCACTCCTCCGGGGTCAAGTCACTGGGCACTGAGAGGGGACACAGTCAGGTTAGCACATGCGGCCTGCAGAAACCATCCCTGGTCACAGCCAGGCTGCGAGCCAGGCTCCCCGTGCATGTCCACGCGCTGCCCTCTGCTCTCAGCAGGCAGCCTGGTGCCCATCATGAGTGTGGATGTGGAGCTGCTGGGTCACCGGAGGACGAGGGGCAGCAAACAGCCCCTTCCAGGCCCCATACAGCAGCGCAGGGGTTGCCAAGTGCCCCTGCCGGCACGCGAGGAATGCAATGGCCACGCGCATTCCTATCGCCAAGCAGCGAGCGGCTGCGGCGCGGCGGGGGAGCGTGCTCCAGCCTGGCACTGCCAGATTCCTGCTGATTCAGCCGGCCGTGGCTGGGGCGCAGGGACTGGCGTGCTGGACAGGCGAGAGGCAGCCCCGAGGCAGCCCCGCCGCCCGCCGGGGCCGGAGCAAGGGAAAGGGCTGCCGAAGCCTGGCTGGCTGCTCTCCCTCGCCACGCACACCCCCGCTCAGCAGGGCGGTGCGATGCAGCCCCCGGGGACCTGCTCCAGCCCTCCCCGGCAGCGCCAGCACTGCAGAAGGCAGCGCTGGAGCTGGGGGAGGAGAAGGGGGATCCAGCCCTGGCAGAGAGCAGCCAGCAGCCCCGAAGGGGCAGCAGTGGGAGTCCGGCACAGGCGGTCTCGAGGAGGGCTGCGAGCTCTGGACACAACAAGGGCCCATTGTACCACCGCCTGGACAGAAAAACCAAACAACAGGGCTGCAGCTTCATGCTGTGCTGTGGCTTTCATGCTGGGGCAGGAGCCTGCAGCTGGGGCAGAAGCCAGGGGCCTGGGCTGGGCAGGAGCCAGGGCAGGAGCAGGGCCCCCCAGCTGGGGCTGGACAGGAGTCCGGGGCAGGAGCCAGAGGCAGAAGCAGGACCCCGAGCTGGGTCTGGGCAGGAGCCCGGGGCAGGAGCATGGGCTGGGGCTGGGCACCAGCAGAAGCCCCGAGCTGGGGCAGGAGCCTGGAGCAGAAGCCCCAAGCTGGGGCTGGGTGGTAGCCTGGGGCAGGAGGAGGGCCCCAAGCTGGGGCTGGACAGGAGTCCAGGACAGGAGTCCGGGGCAGGAGCCAGAGGCAGAAGCAGGAGCCCAGGCTGGGGCTGGGCAGAAGCAGGAGCCCCGGGCCTGGGGCTGGGCAGGAGCGCGGGGCAGGAGCAGGAGCCCGGGCTGTGGCTGGGCAGGAGCCCGGGGCAGGAGCAGGAGCCCGGGGCAGGAGCAGGAGCCCGGGGCAGGAGCAGGAGCCCGGGCTGGGGCTGGGCAGGAGCCCGGGGCAGGAGCCGGGCCCCAAGCTGGGGCTGGGGCTGGGCAGGGGCCGGGCCCCGGGGCTGCACCGCCCGCGCACGGAGGCGGCAGCGCCCGCAGCCGCCGCCCCCGGGGCACCGCGGCGGCTCCGCTCCCGCTCCCGTTGCCGGCCCGGCCCCCGGCGCCCGCCCCGCCGCGGGACCGCGCTCCGCCCCGGCCGCCCCCGCGCGCCCCCCGCCCGCACTCACCGGGGCCGCGGCGCCGCCCGGCCCGGAGGAGCCCCGCGCCCCGGAGCGCAGCGGAGCGCGGCGCTGCCCGGCGGCGGCGGCTGCGCCCCGCCCGGCCCGGACCGGCCCGGCTCCCGGCTCCCGGCTCCCCTCCCACCGGCCCGCCCCGCCCCGCCCCGGCTCCCGGCCGCGCCCCGCGGGGCTGCCCCGCTGCCGGAGCGAGTCCTCGGCATCGGTCCCCGGTTCGGGCCGCGCCCGGGGTCAGCGCCCCCCCCCCCCTCCCGGGGGAAGCGCCCCGGCTCCCCGGCCGCTGGGAGGTGGCCGGAGGCGGCCGGGAGCTCCTGGCCCATCCTGGCCCCGCGCTGGCCTCTCGCCACCCCGCAAACACTCCTGCCTTTTCGCCTTTGCTGCCTCGCGCTCCCATCCGTCCCGGCCCCGGCGCGGTGCAGCACCGCTGCCCCGGAGCACCACGCGACCGCTCGGGAGCGGCCGCAGCTCACGTAGTCGCACCGCGCTCGGCCATCGCCCTACCACGCCGGGGCGAGCTCCGGAGAGAACCGGCTCCCCGCCCGCCCGAGCAGCCCTCCTCCACAGCTGCTCCCCTCCGGATTCATCCTCCTCGACCGCGGGCAGCGGAGCCGAACGCGCCCTTCCAGACAAAGCTCGCCCGCATCTGTGCGGCGACATTAATACCGCCCTGTGGCTGCGCGCGAGGCAAGGTGCCTCTCTCCCCCACCGACACGTCATCCTGGAAGCTCAGACCCAGGGCTGGCAGGCAGTACGTGCCGGTCTTCCTCCTTCGCTTCCAGCTCACGAGCTCCACAGCTCGCAGGAGAAATTCCTGGTGTTCTCCAGCACGTGACCCCTCGCTCCGCGCAGTTAAGTAGCATCCCATTGCTGTTAATTCCTGTCCCCAAGGTCACCCCGCTACTCCTGCAGCTTTCCCAATCCTTGTCAACAGACTACGCCTCCCAACTCTGTCATCGAGTTTCATTAGCTCACTTGTACTCCCCATCAAGGTCGTTTGTGAAAACACCAAAACAAGGTCCCTCCAGGGAGCAATGCAAGAAGAACCCAGCAGAGGCTTCCCCACGGCCCGGCCTGTACCTGCTGGTCTGTCCTGGCCTTCCCGCGACACAGGTGGACACTCGTCTCCCCCTGCTCCCTGGCCAGTCTGCCGGGGCCAAACACCCTGGGCTTCACCAGGTCCAGTGTGAGCTACCAACCTCCCTGCTCCAAACAGCCGCTGCCGGATGGGAGCCAGGCAGGTCTGCGATGACCCGCGGTTTCCCCTGTCCAAACATTATTTCTTTGCTTCGTCAAGGCCCCAGGTACCATCGCAGCCACAGTACCAGGCACGCGGTCTCTAGGCCGTTGCTTCCCATCTCTGCTCAATTCGCTCTTCCTGCTCACTACCAGCAGGCTCAGACTCACCCAAAGTGCTTCCCACGGGGGCCGTTCCCGAGCCTCTGCTGTCTGGGATGCAGAAGCCCTGTCTCCCTTTTAGATTTACTCACATCCAGCTGACACCATGTCCTTTTGGACCAGCACGGTCCTTAACCAAGCATCATTTGTCCCTGAGCCACTTCTCTCCTCATTTAGGGTCACATGCCTGTGGGGTAATTACGATCAGAAAAACCGTATCTCTGAACTCAGCGCTGTTTCCTTGCTCCGCCTGGGTTTTTCTGACGAGCTTCCTCCTTTACAGAAGTCCCCCCTGCGTAAAGGTCAGTGTCACCCTGGAGCTTGCGACACAATCCCTCCCGACCCAGCTGGAACACTTCCCAATATCTTTGGCATCAGAAACTAGGAAGTATGAATCAGACCCCCCAAGTCATGGGACCAGCTTAAGAGTTACTTCAAATACTGGGGGCATTGTCCGACTTACCGACGCGTTCAAGTCACTTTCCAGCATTTCTTCCTACCACCGGGGCGCAGAACCATTTTCCAGCAGAAGCGCAGCCCCCCCTTTCCCAGCCGCGGGAACCCAGGGTTCCCGATCCCCGTGCACCAGGTCCCACGCTGCAGCCGCGCTCGTCAGCAAGACGAGGCTTGCTCCAGGAGGGCTGAGCTTAATTACATGGTAGTTGTCAGACGCGAAAAACCCTAAATCCTTGCGCTGCAGTGTGTCACCAGGTGAAATGGAGCCGTCTCCCCTCGCGTGCTTTGGGCCCACGGCTCCAGGGAAAGGCCGGGACGGCAGCCAAGGAAGCTGTCCTCCCGGGACACCCAAGCAGCGTGCGCCGCCGGCACAGTCCCCATCTGTTTCAGCAGACCGCGCAGCGCTCCGCGTGGGGCTGTCACAGCTCTGCCAGCGCCGTGTGCCCACACGCAGATACCAACAGTCGCGGGGCATCGCTCCCACATGCGCCCCGAGACCCCGGAGGCGGCGGGGGGCCCCCTGCTCCCCAAGCTACGCTTGCGCTTGCAGAGCCCCCCATCGACCCCTCGCTAAGGTGCCCGAGCGCTCGGCCCCTCGTCGGGACTGCTCGGCTTGGCGCACGGGCGGCCGAGCCCCCCACACTCGGCAGGACCCGGGGGCGGCAGGGGGAGCCGACGGCGACGCTGCGGGGCGGCCCGGGGCCCCCGCAGCCTGGGAGAGCTTCCCCCCGCCAGCCGGCACCGCCGCGGAGGGCAAACGCGCCCTCGTGACACAGGCAGGCCCAGCCGTGTCAGCACCGGCAGAGAGGAAGAGAAACACCAGACGCAGTGTTTTTCTCGGGGAAGGGAAGAGGGTGTTAACCCTTCCCCGGCAGCCCTGCAGCCTGCGGAGCGCCAGGTGCCCGCAAGGCAGGGCGCCTGCTCCCCGCGGCGCCGAGCGGAGCGGAGCCAGCTCCCGACGGGCCAATTCGCCGCATCTCAGCAGCCCGAGCGCAGCAGAAGGCTGGCAGGGGAAGGGGCAAAACACAGACCGTCCCGGCTGCAGCCCCGGCACGAGGGATGGGTGCAGTGACCGGCCGGGCTGCGGGGAGCCGCGCGGGCAGACAGGCCCAGCGCTGCGCTCCTCCTGCGGCGGGAACAGCTGCTGCTGCTGCCGCCGGAGCCACGTCCGGCCCCGAGCAGGGCACGAGGGGACCTAGCCCACGTGCCGGGCTGTCGCGCGCAGGCTGGAGGCTTTCCTGCACGAGCCGGAGAGCACCGCTGATGGCCTCCAGGACTGCGCACCGTCCACCCCCATCCTCCCCTCGCTGGGGACGGGGAATTGCTGCATCAGGCCCTGAACACCCTGCGCATCGCCACAGGGCAGTAAGGGGCACCGGCAGGAATTGCCCGCCTGTCCCAGGCTCCAGGAGAGGCCGTGCAGGGCAGGGACACGTCCCCCACTGCTGCCGTGCTGAGCACAGAGCCCCGGCGCTCCGCTCGCCTGCGTTCCTGCTCCCCACCCTCCCGCCCCGCGCTGCCGGCTCGCGCTGCCGCTCATCCTGGCGCCACAGACCCCCGCTGCCCCGTGCCCAGCCCTGGCTGCTGAGCTCCTGCGCCTGCCCACGGACACCCGGGGGGTGGGACCCGGGGCAGCGCCGGGCCCGGCTCCCCACGATGTTGGAGAGGGCCTGAGCCCAGCCCTTCCAGGGAAGCGCCGGGACGCTCCCCACCCCAAGCCATCGAAGCTATGCGTGGCCGGTGACACCTGGGATCACAGCACACAAGGAGCCAGCCTTGCCCGCCTCCGCTGTCCCACTGCACCGCCCCCTCTCCGGGCCGGACTCACCGCTGCCCTCCGCCCTGAGGACCATCCTGGCAGGCTCCGGCAGGCTGCACCCCCGGGTCCGCTGCCTGCATCCGCGGCGCCCGCCTGCCCGCAGCTCCGGAGAGGTGCTGCTCTTCGGGGCGCGGACACCTGCCCTCCCCGGCGCTTCCCGGAGTGAGTCAGGGCCGCACGGGGCCAATGAGCTCCGGGGCTGAACCGGGCGTCCTCCCAGCCTCACCAGGAGCCTGCATCGGCAACTCCCTGCTCCTGCCGCGGCGAGCCCGGGGCCTGCCAGCGCCTTAACTCCTCTGCTCCCGGCCGGCGCCTCCAGCTCCCGCGTGGCAGGGGCGACTGGGGCAGCGAGAGCCCGCAGCCCCACGGCCGGGCTCCCCTCCTTGTCCCGCCTCGGGGTTTCGCCCGTCGTGGGGCAGCCAGAGGCCACGGGGAGGGCAGGAGACGCGTCAGCTCCGATCCCTCCGGACGCGGCGGGGTCCCTGCCTCCCGCTGCCTCACCAACCAGGCAGCCGGCGGGAGCCAGAGCGGCCCGGCCTTTCCTTCCTGCCGCTCGGAAGAGCCTTGCGGGGCTGCTGGGACACAGCTCGCCCCGGCACGTCTCAAGCTCGCCGCTCGGATGCCGGGACCCCCTTCCCTCCCCTCCGCCAGCCCAGCAGACCCCCAGACCCTGCCCGGCACCAGCCGCCGGGCAGGTCCCCTCCCAGCTCCCCCAGCATCTCGCTGCGGAGCTCATGGCCAGGCTGCTTGTGGGGCGCCAGCCCTGCGGCGCCCCATGCTCAACGCCTGGCCCACGGCGGTGCCAGCGACGTGGCTCGGCCTGGTCCAGCCTCACGAGCCGCCCGCTCAGCAGCCGGCGGGCCAGAAAGGCCGTGGGGCCGGGAAGGCCGCACGGACCACAAGGACGGAGGAGCGCGGATGGACCGCCGGCAACTGCTGCCCTCTGCAGACTCTGTGGCAGCACACAGAGCCGGACTGACCAGAACCAGAACCAGGACTCGGTCCAGGACTCGGACAGCCCGGCACCAAGCCGCAGGAGCGGCGAGCTCTGAGATGAGCCATGCCCGTGGGAGGTCACTGCCCGGCAGCTCCCCCTCTGCTCCGGGCAGCATCTCCGCACAGATACCGCTGCTCCGTACGGGACCGCTGCACGGCGGGGTGCCAGGAGCCAGCTGGGCAGTGCCTGGACCAGGAGCAAACCCTCGGCCCTTGCCTGCCCCACCGTCAGTTGCCTGGAGAGGCCGCAGGAATCTCATCTGCGTTGACTCAGCTAAATCCTGCTCCACCACATGAGAGATGGGAAAACAGCACCCGGTAATGCCTAGCACCCAAAACACTGTCTGCAGATGGGCCTGTCTCTCCTCGAGATCCCCCCAGAAAGCCAGCGGAAGAAGGGTTTAAAAAAGTCTCAAAACGGTCCTTCAGCCAGAGCCGCGCTTGCAGCCCACCCTCCGGCAGGCCCACGGGCTCTGGCTCGTGCCGTGCTCCCATGGGGAGCCTGGCAGCGCTGGAGGAGCAAAAGCCTCCAGGAAGCACTGTGGTCGGGACGGGACCACGGGGAGACCCCCAGCAGGGCGACCCCGCAGCCCGTGGGGCCGCCGCACAGCCGAAGGGGCTCCGTAGAGGAGCCGGTGCCGGGGCAGCAGTGCGTGGCATTGGCTGCAGGGCACCCGCACCGCCGGGCCCCGCTGCACCCCAGCGCCGACGAGGGGCACGCGGGGCCCCGAGAAACTTCCTGCTCCCGTCTCAGCGCCACCACATCCTGTTTTCACTGCGCTCTGCACATCCTGGGTTGCGTCAGCACTGTCCTTCCCCGCAGACAGCCAAGGTACGTCAGGAGAAGACTTTGGGGACAGGCAGCTCCAGGAAAGACCCTGCCAGGCAGCCAGGCCCAGTGGGGGCATCCAGGGCCCTCACGCTGCTTCCAGCTGCAGGGAGCAGCGGGGCCCCGTCACCTCCGCGCCGCTGCTGGGACGGCTGCGGGGTGCACGGTGCTGCAGGCGAGCGCCGGCACGGCCGCGCTCCCCCAGCTGACGACGTGGCTGCAGAGAGCCGCAGTCGATCCCGGCGCGGCCGTGCCCTTCCGCAGCCCCGCGGCTGCACGGCTCAGGCCCACGCGCGCCTCGCCGCCTCTCCGCACCAGCCCCTGGCACTTATTTCCTGCGCTCAGCCTGGAGACCGAGCCGTAGCCTGCTGCTCGGCCACATCCACCAGCACAGACGCAGGACCGGCAGGAGGTGGTCTCACACCCCCAGATCTCACGTTAGAGCCGCCCTCGCCGGTCCCACGCTCGAGGAGCAGGAACCCACAGGCATCAGCAGTTCCCACGAGCTGCCAGCCCGAGAAGGCAGCCCCAGCGCGCAGCAGCAGCGAGGGCTGCTAAGCAGCGACCCACCGCCCAAGGCAGGGCTCGGGGCGGGGGGCGAGGAGCTGGGACAGGACGCGCCACGGCCACGCACACCTGCCGAGCCGCGCCGGGCTGCTCTTGCACTGCCGGCGGCTGCTGCCGGCTCCCGAACACCCTTCGCCCCAGCAAGGCGCTTGGCACCGGTGTCGGGGCAGCGCCAAGCGAGGCAGCCCCGCGCCCAGCCGTCGGCCCTCCTCCCGAGGGCGAGCGCCATACGGAGCCGGAGCCGCGGGCACCACCACGTCTCCCTGGGGAGCCAGGGATCCTGCACGGAGCGGAGGGGAGGGGAGGGGACGAAGCGCCTACCTGCCTTGGCGGCCACAGAGGGGCACAGGAAGGCCTGGAAGCTCGAGGCGCAGAGCTCGCTGACCGTCCCCATGCTGCGGAGGCCGCGGGGATCCTGCGCAGGAGGCTGCTGGCTCCAACCGCGCAGGACGGAGCGGGAGGCAGGAGCAGGCAGAGGCCTGGCAGGCACCCGCCGCGCTCGGCGGCCCCCAGCCTGCCGGCGCGGAGCCCGAGCAGCAGGATCCCTGGTGCCGGGGGCTCCCCAGGCAGCGGCGGACGCCTCCTCGCGCTGGGCAAGGGGAGGCACGCAGGGAGAGACGGAGGATTCCCCGCTCCGGCTGGAGCAGGAGGAACGAGACTCTGGCAACTGGAAGCTCCCAGCCGAAGGAGCCCACGCGCCAGCCCCAGCCAATCCCAGCTCCCTGCCTGAAAACGAATCCACTTGGCGCTCCTGCAGCCGTGGCCCGGGCAGCTCAAAGCCACTTGGAGGACAATTAGTTTGGGAACTTCCCTCCGCGCCCCCCGGCTCGCGGGCGCTCTGCCCCGCTGCCAGCCCCCTCGCCCCCACGGGTGGCCGGCAGCGGGATATTTTTAGAGCGGTTTTATCCCTCCGTATTAGGGATTTAAGCATCGAGCGAGCCGGCGGTTGCATAGCAACCATCGCTGCATAAAAGGAAGGTGCATAAAAAGGCACAAGGCGGGCCAAGGCGATGAGCGCGGAGCAGGGGGATGGGGCGCCGCCGCGGGCTCTGCGGGGCGCGGGGCCGGGACGCGCACCGCGCGGCCGCTCCCCGGCGCAGCCCCGACGGGCTCGGCCTGCCCCGGCAGGCGTGTCCCGCGCGGGCAGGCCTGCTTCGCCTTTTGCCGGCCCCCGGGGCGAAGCAGATCGGGCGGCTCCGTGCCGGGGCGCGAGGCGGCTGTGCCGCCCCGGAGCTGGCCGCGCTGCGGCTGCAGGAGCTTTCGGCTCCGCTCGTGGTCCCAGGGCGGCTGAGGTGCTCCCGCAGCAGGGATTTGGGTGGCTCGCGGCAGGACTGCCCGAAGCCAGCATCCGCTGCCTGCACGGGGGCTCGGGGCCGGCCCGGAGAGGCGGAAGCAGGGCACAGCAGGCGCCCGCGTCCCCCAACCTGCCAAGCACCCGTGGGCGCCCGAGCTAGCCCAAACCGGACAGACAGCCTTTCCTCTCCAAGCGGGAGCAGTTCCGCAGCGCAGGGCACGGCCGTGAGTAACAAGCCCCAGAGCTTGTCGGGGCACGAGGCAGAGCGCTGCGGACGGCCCCGCCGACAGCTCCCGGCTGCAGGGAGCCGGCGAGCGCTGCAGGCCCGGGTCGACGGGCTGCGCGGCGCTCCGGGAAGCGGGAGCCGCTGCAGGAGAGACGGGGCAGAGCGGAAGGGCCAGCCAGGGCAGCTCCGCAGGAAGCCGCCGGAGCGGGACTGCGGCGCGGGGCCCCACGGCACGCGGTCTCCGCGCTGACCCGGAGGAAAGGCGGAGGTTAATGGCTGCTCCCCGGAGGCCGCGCGGCGCTCTCCGGCTTACGTGACCGACCTCCTGGTTTCCGCGCGCCTTCCCCTTCCCCAGAGGCCCCCGCGGCCGTCGCCACATCGCCGAGTGGCGGCTTTCGGCAGCGCCGGCGACCGGGGGGCGAAAGGGCCGCAGGAGAGGAGCCGCGGCAAGGCGGAGCCGGGCGCCGAGCGGCCGCAAGCAGCAACAAAGGCGTCCCTGTGCGGTCGCGGACGCTCCAGCTGGTTTCAAGCAGGGCCAATTAGTATTTCCCAGGCAGAGAGAGCCAGGCACACAGCACGGCACCTCCCCACGCGGGGCCCTGGCTCGTTCCTCAAGCCCTGCCTGCAGAGCAGCATTTGGAAACGTCCCCGGTGTCACGCTAACAGCAGCGCCGGCTCCAGGCCCCCATCCTCCAGCCCGTCGGAAAACCGGGCTCTGGAAAACAAGCCCCTCTCCCGCAGGCTACGTTCTCCTCCCTCCGGCCCAGACCGAGCACCGCGGATGTGCCCAAAGCCGCAGATGGCCCGGAACAACAGCTCTGAGACACGCGGGCCCCGCTTGCGCCCGTGATGTGTAATTACAGAGTCAGCAATGCAGCTTATCTGCGCTCCCAAACACTGATTTGAGCAGAGGAGCTGGCTAATGGCCTCTCCCGCGGTGCTCCGCTCCCAGGAGCCGCCTGCGGCCCGTCGCGCTTCCTAGCGGGGACCTGCCGTGCCCAGGTGGTGCAGGGCAGAGCTGCGTCCCCGCGCCGCTCGGCTTCGTTCACCGGGAAGCCCCGGCACGCTGCCGGGTCCTGCTCGGGGACGTGTCCCAGCTCACCCTGCGCCGCGCCGGGGAAGGGCCTGGATGGATCTTCCCGTTTCCCTGGCGCCGGCGCAAGAACTAGGTAGGGAGAGCAAACGGACGCTTTGCCGGCAGCACGCGCGGGCCCAGCGCCCTGCCGGCACCGCGCCGGGGCTCCCTGCTCCCCATCCCAGCGGCGTCTCCCACGACCCACGGTGCCTCGCCAGGCGCGCGGTCACACAAGCTGCAGGCGCTGGGCTGCCTCCAAAAAGCCCCGCTGAGCCAGCGCCAAGGGACGTGCTGGGGCCTGCCTGGCCCTCCGGGAAACGGCTCTGCAAGCCGGCAGCAAGGAGAGGAGCAGGGCTGGCGCGGAGAGGCGTGGGGAAGCCCCTGCCCTCCGCCAGCCAGGGATCCTGTTATCCTGCCCTGCTTTTGGCAACCCCCAGCACCTTGCACCACTCCTGGCGCCGACCCCCCGCCCCGGACAGCAAGGCCTCCCAAGCACAAGCCGCTTTGCAGCAGGCTGCATCAGCCCCGCTTAGAGAAATCCCTTAATCCCCCAGCCCAGAACGAACAGTAATCCCTCGGGTGCAGCAGGATCACCGCCGCTGCCCAGTCCCCCTCACCCCAAGGCCTCGGGGCCAGCCCTGAGCTGAGACGGGACCCAGCTCAGGACACCAGTGCCCACGGAGCCAGGATGGGATCAGGCTGCTCACCAGCGCCGCCACTTCCCCGGCCTGGGCGATTCCTTGCCAAGACACCTCCTTCTGCCAGTGTTCCTGCCGGACACTGCGGTGTCTCCCAAGGCCCCCACGGAGCCTCGCCGGCCCCGATGCGTTTGCCACCTGCTATCCCACCGCTTCGCCTGCTCCAACCCAGGGATGGTGCCGGTTCTCAGCAGGGGGGATGCTGAGAAGGGGGTGGGAGCGGAGCCCTTCGCCCCGGCAGGGAGAAGGCGGAGAGCCCACATCTGTGCCGGCAGCTGCTTACCCAGGGATTTGCCCTCTGCTGAGGCAGGCGGCTGGAGAGAGGTCGCGTACCGTGCAGGCGGCGAGGCAGAAACCCGCGTCAGCAGAACCCCACCAACAAGAGCCTACCCCGAGGGTTCCCACCACATCAAGAGGTGCAAAACCAACAGAGCTCAGGGGCTTTGGGACACCGCTGGGATCTGCTAGGGAAGCTGCAAACCGCGACGCCCTGCTTGGCATTGGGGAGATGAGCAGTGTGGGCTCGGAGGTAGCTGTGCTGCCCGTCCTGTACACCACCCTGGGGCCCAAGCAGCTGGGCTAGCAGGCAATTTCTGATGCTGAAGAATGACCCAGGTCATCTTGCAGCCAATTCCAGGAAAAACCGAGAGGCTGCTCTCAGGATCCTTCCCCGCAGCGCTCTCCAGCTAATGGGCTGCTTTTAATGCCTGTGCAGACAGGCACCTCGGGACAGCTGTGCGCCCAGAGAGCCAAGTGTTTATACCTTATCTCAAACAGCAACTCCACCACCGAATGCAGCCGCTTCTAGGGCGGGACACAGCAGCCTCCTAATCTGCATTACACAACCGCTTCGGGCAGGAAGAGCAGCCCATGAGCCAGCGCAGGCCACAGGCCCGAACCGCCATCTCCGAGCCCGAGCAGGGCCCGGGGTGACCTCAGCTCCCAGAAGAACCATCGCCAGCGCAGCCCAGAGCACCAGGACCTGGATTCAGAGGACTCATCCGAACGGCCCTGTCTAATCAGTCCCCAGCAGCCTCCAGCCTCCCCCTCCACAAAGCCCTCGCTCAAAGAAAATTCACCTGCCAGCCCACTCGAGCCTTTCCCATCTAGGCACGCGTGCTGCCTCCTCACCCGGCCCTGCTCTTTGACGCTGGGAGGGAACGTGCTGCAGGCAGAGAGGATGGAGGACGGCTGGGGAAATGACGGAGGCACGTGCAAGCAAGGGAGCCCGCAGCCCCCTGCGCCCGCTCGCCCTGCTCTGCCCCGCGGGATCCTGCCGCCTCGGGAGCGGACCGTGCCGCCCCTCTGCAACGGCGCGCAGATGTTTAACAGATGCCACGCAACGCGAACCCGGCTCCTGCCCCGGGCAGGCCCGCGGGGACCTGCTGCGGCCTGAATTCAGACTGCTCAGAGGCAGCAGCTGCATACAAAGCGTGAGCGGCGGCGAGACGGCACGCAAGAAGCAGCTCCCCGCCGCCCAGCAGGGCAGCGCGACCGGCAGCGGGGTTTTCCCCGCAGCTCACTGGCCAGGGAAGCGATGCACAGTGCTCACCGCCCCGGGACGTGGGTCGAGGCACCGGGCTGGGGAGAAAACCCCGGGGAAAGGAAAGCGGCAGCTCCTGCAGTGAAGCGAGGGGCGCGAGGGCAGCCTTGCTCCCCAGGACAGAGCCCCAGCGCTACCAGCCCTGAACACAGGCGCCCGAGAGCCTCCTCGCGGCCTGCTGACACTGCCGGCTGCTGCGCCCGCAGCTCTCGGTTTCAGTAGTCATTTCCTCGCCGGCGCTTCCTCGGCCGCCCCCAGGCTCCTCGCCCTGCTGCACCTGCGCCGGCCCCGCTGCTGGCGGGGAAGCAGTGGGCACGGACGAGGCCCCGACCTGCCACCGGGCCCCGGTCCCCTCCGCCTGCCCGCGATGCCAAGTGGCCGGCGCTCTCCGACCCGGCCCGCGACGAGGCATCGCCGAGCGGGAGCCGCCCCGACGCCGGGCACGCGGGCGCCGGCTCCACTCTGCCGCCGCCGCCGCTGCCCCCAGGAGCCTCCCGGGCAGGCGGCCCCGCCGAGCCGAGCAGGCCCCGTCCCCGCTGCCCGGGACCCCGCCGCTTGCGCTGGGCAGCCTGATGCAGCGCTGCACGGCCCAGCCCGGCGGGGGTCCGGTGCCCCCCCCCCCCCCGTCCCGGCCTCCTCCCCCCAGCACCACCGGGTTCCTCCCGGCCCCCCCCCCGCCCCACCGGGGCTCCCCCCGGCCCGGGCTCCCCCTCTCCCTCCCTCGGCACCACCGGGCTCCTCCCGGCCCCGGTCCCCCCAGCTCCTCCGGGCTCCTCCCGGCTCAGCCCCTCGATCCCCCGGGGCCCCCCCCAGCCCGGCGCCTCCGCGGCCGCCCCCCGCCCCGGCCGCACTGACCGTAGCCGCCCTCCTCGTCCATGCTGCCGCCACCGCCGGGGCCGCTCCGGTGCCGCCCGCGTGACGGGGCGGCGCTGAGGCCGCCACGGGCGAGGCCATGGGGCGGCGGCACGTGACGCCGGAGCGGGCGGGGCCTCGGCGGCGGGGCGGGGCCAGCTCCTGGCGCGGCCCCGCCCCCCGAGCGCGCTCCCGGTGCGGTGCGGTGCAGCGCGCTCCCGACGCGGCCCCCCACCCCGCGCCCCCCCCCACGCTCCAGGCAGCGTTCACAAACTCCGTTGCTTTATTGCACCGCGATCTCGGCAGCAAGCGGGGTCGGTGCCCGGGCGCAGCTCGGTGCCCTGCGGGCCCCACTCCCCCCAGCGCAGGGGAAGACACGGGCATGGGGGCACTGGGCAGCCCCCCCCTCTCCCCCGCTGGGGTGACACAGATGCACCTCCCCACCCTGTCCCGTAGTTGCCATAGGGCTTGTCAGCGTGTACATAGCAGAGATAATGAAGCGATGCTGCTGCAGCCTGCGCCCCACGGTGCTGGGGGGTGGGGGGGAAGCAGGCTGGAGCAGGGGTGCAGAGCAGCACAGGGGTGCGGGGAGCAACGGGGTGCAGAGGGAGAGCAGGGCCCGGCCAGCAGAAGACTGAAGGGCTGCACTGCACCTCGGGGTAGGCAGCAGCAGGGGCTGCGCACGGTGCTGTACAAGGCAGGCACATCATCAGCAAGGGGAGGGCAGTACCCCAGAGCATGAGCCCAGCAGCAGCAGACGGCCCCTGCTCCTGCTCCCAGAGCCCCAGGACTGCAGGGGCAAGCTCTGCTCCCCTTCCTGCCCCCCCCCAATCCCCAGGAGAGCCAGGCTGGCTGCAGCATCCCCATGCTGCACACTGTGCCGGACAGAGCAGCACAGGGACAAGAAGGGGCCCAGGAGAAGGGCAGGGTGAAGACAGGGGGTTGGAGCATCCCTTGGCAAGAAGCAGCTCCAGCACTGGGGAAGAGCCCCATGACAGCGTGCCCAGGAGGGACTAACGGCAGCACAACGTTCCCACCATGCAAGCCAGGGCCAGCATCCCCTTCCCCGCAAGGCAAGCAGATGCCACTGATCACTTGAGTGAGCAGTGACTATTTGCAGGCACTTTCCACTACAGCCCCCCAGAGCCTCGAACCCCAGAATGAGCATAGCTGGGAGAAGCGCTGCCGAAATAGCAGCCTTGACAGGAGAGGGAGCTGCAAATCCTACCTCATCTCTGCAAGCCTGTGCAAAGCTCGAGACCTGACAGATGGCAAGGACGGAAGGAGCGCTGGCAGCTCCGAGCCAGAGCCAACGCTTGCAGGCAGCGCAGGGGGAAGAGCCCCAGCACCCAGCTCAGGGCAGGGGAGAGAGTGCCCCTCACCCTTGGGGCTCGACAGGCTCTTCCCAGCTACTGCTGAGGGTAAGAAGAGGTGGAGGGAAGCATCCACATTCCACCGGAACCCTGTGGATCTGGAAGGACAGCAGTTCCCAAAGAGGGGAACACAGAAGACTTCAAACACTTCAGCCACGTGGCTCAGCCCTGGCACAGTATACAGCGCCCAGGGCTGCGAGCCCTGCAGACACACTCGGACACCCGCAAGCGTCGTCCTTCCCCACAGAGGCACCTGTCCCACACCAGAGTGGGGAATACGGCATGGGGGGGCAGGCAGCCCCTCTGCTCCCTTCCTCAGTAGGACGCTGGACACCAACAGCTCTAAGGAACACCGTTCCTCATACGGTCCTTGACCCAGGACTGCTCCGTTCACTCCTGATGGCAGGATGCCTGGGATGAAAGGAGCAGTATTAGCACCCGGAAAAGGCACCTGCCCCTCTCCCAGCCCCTCCAGAGTCACTCACCCTCAGAGCCGATAGCTCAGACTGGCCACCTTGGCAGGATGCGTCACAGACCAGAAGTTGCGCTTGCTCTGCAGCTGCTGGAAAGCGTTGAAGTGTCTCCTTCGCTCCCGCTTCAGTTTTTTACACTTTTTCACCTGTGCAGAGTCAGGAAGACTCCCAGGGTCAGGAAACAATGTATTCCCCTGCCCTCCCACACCAGTCCGATCCCCCAACACAGCAAGCACTCACCTTTCCTCTGTCAAACTCCTCATCCCATTCATCAATGACTGTCTCATTTCGGGCCCAAGTTGCGTCCCGAACAGCATCCTGGCTGACAGCTGAGATCTCGCCATCCCAGGTCAAAACTACAAAGCAGAGCCATCAGCAGAGACCACTGGGCTGTGCTCCTCCACTTTCCTGTTTCACCAGCCCCCCAGCTGAGCAGGACCCACACCCCCAGGCTAGAAAGGCTGCTGGAGTCCGTCACCTCAGCACTCGACTCCACAGCACCTCCAAAAGCCCCTTAGCTGGGTGCCTCTGGCTGGCTCCTGGGAGCTCCCTGCTGCAGCCTCTGCTAGTACTTGGCTGGGAAGCTCAGGCCCACGGCAGCTCTGCCCCATGTCTGGGGCTCAAGGCAGCGGGGAGCCATCAACTACGCTCCTGCCAGCCTGCTTGCCCACCCCGGCGAGCATTACCTTGTTTTCCATAAGCCTTGTCCAAGGAGTTCCTGAGCAGTTCCTTCACCACGTTGGACTCTTCCTGGCTCCTGTGTCCGGGCTCTAGGCTCAGGGCAGTTGAGCAGTGCTTGTACCCATCTTTGACCTGGCTGTCCCAGCCACACGTTGCCACTGCAGAAACAGGAGTGGGTGAGGACAAGTTGGAGGGAGCAGAAGGATTTTCTATACTGTGCAATCCCTAAAACAGATCTCATCCCGAGAGACACTGTCAGGCATAAAGAGATATCCTTGAGCTCCAAGTCCAGACCAACAGCAGCAGGGTGTCTGGGCAAACTGTGGCCTGTCCTAGGCAGTGGGACTGGGGGTAGATCTTCACTCCTAGAGAGGGGCCCATCGCCAAGAGCTTGGAGAGGAACACACCCTCATGCAGAGCACAGCCTGGCAATGCTCCTGCAATGCCATAAACACCATGCAGAACTTGCAGAAGACTGGCTGAGGGCAGGGGTCAAGAAGACAGGCAATTTTGGGGACCGGCATCCACCAGGACCTGGACACTGGTGTTCCGGCCGGCTCTGTGGGCAGACAAGCAGCCTGGCAGCAGGAGAGGCCGTGCCGCGGCAGGAGCACAAGGGCAGAGAGGTGCCGAGGCCGTACCTGGAGTGCCGTCTCTGGCATGGGAGCCGTTGGCAGCAGGCTGCTCCGCGGCTGGGCTGCTGAGGCTTTCCCTTCGCTTGCGCTTCCGGTGCTCGCTCTCTCCAGCCCCAGTTTCCAAGTTTGGCTGCTGCTTTGCCCTCCAGGGCTCCGTTTCAGCTCTCCTGAAGCTAGAGAAATCAGCAGGGGTTAACCTAGCCCAGCAGGACCAGAGAAAGGCTAGAGTGTGACCTCCCCGCAGGGCAATGCGAGGCACCCAGTCTCTATGGGAAGGACCCAGGGGAACCCATAGCCTAGCAGCAGTCCTGCTGCGCTGCACACGGGGAGGGCAGCAGAGCCAACAGGGACAGGCGAAACCACCTCCAGCAGGCCAACGCTTTAGCTGGCATCACTGCCTGGTGGAGCAAGGCCTGTCCCACCAGAGAGACAAGCCACCTGACTGCAGATCCGGCTCAGCACACCAAGGGCAGCCTGACTTCACACAGAGTTGAGCCGCTCAGGGCACTCGAGTGCCCGCCTGGCCCCTCACCTGCCCGAGGGCAGCATCCCAAAGCAGCGCTCTTCCGTCTCTTGTGTTCTCCTCTTTTTCTTTTTCTTCTTGAGCGGGGAGATGGGCTCCGTGCTGGGGAAATGGCTGGGGTCCGATGCTTGCTGCTTGGGCCTGCTCTCCAGATCCTGACCGCCCAGCCCCTCCCTGCCACCACTGGGATCTTTGACTGCTGTCCCCTTCCCTGCAGGGGACACCAAGCTCTCCTGAGCTAGATGCTTCCTCTTCTTTGGGGGGCTGGAGAGTTCGTCCTTGCCATTCACAGCCAGAGCACATGGGCTACCCTCTGCTTCATAATGCTGCTTTCGCTGCTTCTTTTTGGAGGAACCAGGGATGACCTGGCTGGGCCCCTTCTCCCTGCTGTAGGGAGAAAGGTGGTGCGAAGAGCAGGGAGTGGAACCGTTAGTCAGGGGGGTGGCTGGGAGCCGAGGGGCTGAGTTGAGGATGAAGCTGAAGGCAGGCTTTTCAGGATTCGGCAGTTTGAGAGCAGATGAGGACAGCCTGAAGGACAGGAAAAGAGGCTGA
The DNA here is from genome assembly GCF_036417845.1 of Apteryx mantelli. NCBI lineage: Eukaryota > Metazoa > Chordata > Aves > Apterygiformes > Apterygidae > Apteryx > Apteryx mantelli. The sequence goes on along the minus strand of NC_089996.1, from coordinate 17,362,010 downwards.
CATGATCTGAAAGCCAAATCAGGGGTGGGAGTCCCCTCTCTTCCTCCCCACCCTGTGGGGCATGAGCACAGCACCCAGCTGGTACCATCTCAGCCAGGAAGCAGAGAAGTCAGAATTGGAGCCTGCTCTTAGAGCAGCAGCTGCAAGCACATGCAGCAGCCCTGTAGCTGCCCCACACCGGCGATGGGCAGAGCACCACACGGTCCCCACCACGCCAGAGTAGGAAAGAAAAGTGCTGCTGCTGCACAGCAAAGATTACAAGGGAGACCAGGAAGGGCAGGACAGAAAGGGGCTGCTCACAGAGCATGAAGCATTTCACAGAACAGAGCCCCAAGAGACCTGCCCAGATGCTCGGGGTCCAGGTGCTGCTAGCAGAGCATGTTATTTCCTGGTACAGTGCCAGCCAGCCCAGCACAGATGGTCATCCAGAAGACTTTGCCCAGCAGGCACTGAACTGTCCCTCCCAGAATCCAGTCACACTGCCAGAACGGGATCTGGACCAGGCTGGTGCCTCTTGATCCCACGGGACATTAGAACAGGGTCAGACCCTGCAAAGCATCCTCCCCACCCCATGCCCACAATCAGAGGGACTGCACTGCCTCTGGGATCCAGAGGAAGCCCTGCCAGCCCAGGAAAAAAAAAAAAAAAAAGGAGAACTGGCTGCTAAAATCACCCCCCTAGGCCAGCTGTGATGCCAGACAGTTGCCTCATGGACTACTCCAGGGCTGCTGCCAGCTTTGCTGCAGTGCAGGAGCCTGGGAACTACTTGAGCTGCTTACCTGGACTTGCTGAAAGGCCAGGGAGAGGTGGAGTCAGGGTGGGTGGTGGTCGTGGGGTAGGTGTGGTCAGCAAATTGTGGGTGAGGTTGTGCATGGCGGTCACTTCCGCTCGCCTTCCGCGGGGTGCTGCCCTGCAGTTATTGACATAAATAAAAACTTGGTGGTCTAAAAAAAGAGGTTTCCGTGAGCCAAGAGGAGAAAATAAAAAGGGGAGCCCAGAGAATGGGGAGGGGAACAGACACAGATGGGGAGAGGGAAGTGGGGGATGGTAGAAGAAGAATCAGAAGTGTTTTCAGTTAGAAGCACAAAGGAAAAAAGGAAGGAAGGAAGTTTAAAGAACAGAAATCCTAGAACACAATCCTGGGGCAGACCTGGCTCCGCAGCTGTGTGGCAGCACCCGGAAGGCCAGTTCCACACCACGTGTAAGATTCCCACACACCCCTGGCTGGGTAAGAGCAGCAACGCTGCAATTTTCCTGCTACAGCTCACCCGCTCCCACTCACCCAAAGGGACTTGGGCCCACGCTACCCCTGAAAAGGCTCGCAAGCCCCCCCCCCACTGCAGGGACTGGCGCAGCAAACGCTCAGAGACCCGAGTAGGAAAGCGAGAGCCATTTGTCCTGCATCGCTCAGGGATGCAAACAACCCCGGGAACAGGAGGGAGGGTGAACAACCGCAGGGGCCTGACCCCACACCCCTGCCCAGAGGGAGGGCAGAACAACTGCTACAGCCTTGCGGTTGAGGGGCTCTCCTAGCCCACCCCGGCGTAGCAAGATACCCAGCACTATCACTGCGCTTGCCCCAGAGCGGGAGCGCATCCTAAGATGGCACAAGGTACCCAGTGAAATCTCAGGACAGAAGCCCAGACTCACCTTTTTGGCAGAAAGCGCCAGTTTCTTGGCCGGTGGCGGTGACATGGTGCTGTTCAGTTCCAAAGCTGTGTTGCCCAATAAGGAGGATTTCAATTTTGCCAGCTTGGAGTCTTCAGGGCCAGCCGGATCGGCGTCATGGTCAGCAGGGAGGTCTGTGCCATAGTCCGTTTCCTGAGAGGTGCAGAGGCCGCTGGCTCCGTTCTTGGCCTTCTGAGATGCTTTGGCCAGCTCTCCCGCTCTGCTGTGCGCTGGGCTAGCAGAATTGCTGCTGCAGGAGACCCTCTCCGGGGTCTCGGTGTTCTCCCCGCTGCCCCGGCGCTCCTGGCTGGGGGCAGGCTGTGGCAGCAGCTTGGGTGAGGTAGGTGACTCCTTGCTCTCCCAGGAGCTCTGCCTGGGGAATTCAGCTTTGGCCCCACTTGCATTGTTGGTATTACAGAAGCCCTGAACTGCTCTGGGTGGAAGAGGCTGCTGAGGGGAGGAGAGCGGCTTCTTAGGCTTCCGGGCTACGTCATCTGGAAGTGCTGCTGCTGTGTGAATGGATTTGGTGGCCAGCTTGGGTGAAGGGGACCCAGCAGGCAGCTTTGGCTGAGTGGTTCCGTTCTGCAGCTTCGGCGCAGTCCCGAATGAGCTCCGGGCCACAGGGACTCCTATCTCCTCTGGTCCCTGCAGCTTCTTCCCTTGCAGCGTGTCTGGCCTCTAGACAAAGGAAAGAAGTTCATCTAGGAGAGCAGTCAGTGAGCTGAGGAGGACACAGAACACTAGCTCTCCTCCCCTTCCCCACAACCCACATGGAAATCCCTGGCACAGCAGGATTCTTCCAACAGACCATTCTTCTTCTCACTGCACCCAACAGATCTCCCTTTATGAGGCTACAGCCCATCTCCCCTTGGTGAGCAGAGGGGCAGCAACTCTGAGTTCTCAGGAGCATTGGCCAAGAGCAGCCTTCCGGACTCACCCGACCCATCAGTGGTGAAGACGTGGGCCCATTGGTCACAGTTTTCTTGATCTGATCAGAGACAACACCAGCGCGGCCAGGCAGGCTGGAGGCAGCTTTGGCAATGGGCCCTTCAGAACTCTTCCTGGCACTGGGGATTCTGGGGAAGGCAAAGAAACGTACATATTAACTGGGAGAATTTGAGCAACTGGAATGCTACGTCTTGTCAGAGATACACAGAAGAAACAGGAGACAGACTCAGACAGAAGCTGCTGTCCCCCTGATCTACAGCAAAACCAGGACAAGGGGCCAGACCTCTCTCCCAACAACCCTTCTCCCAGCCAGGGCATGCAGAAAAGCGTTGGGGTTACTTGGGCCAAGCTTCCTTCCCACCTCCAGGCATGTGCTACCAGCCCTATCCCGAAATGCAACAGACATGCTGAAGAGCAGCAGGCAGAGGGGAAACGACGACACAGGGCACCTCTCACCTCAAGTAGAACAGCACATAGGCCTGCTGGTTGAGGACCACTTTGATGTTGCTGGAATGGACCAGGGAATCATTCATTTGATACCACTGTCCGTTACTGGCCTGAGCAAGGAAAACAATACATGGTCAGGCTCTGTCCACGAATTCTCCCGGTCTGAAGAACAGCTAGAGAACTACAGGAGCATCTCCCTTCAGCAGAGCTCCTCTCCACAGACCCCAGAGGCAGCCAAGGGGAGGAAATGGGACTGTGGACCAGGAGACCAGCACACTTCTTGCAGCAGAGCACAGGCTGTCATCCCGTCTGCAGCTCCACACCGCTCATCTGCTAAGCACTCTCCTTTCTGCGCACTACAGGGACCCATGAGCGCCCATCAGCTACCAGCCCAGAGAGGGCTGCCACCAGAGCACCCCGTGGCCTCACCTTCACATAGCAGTAGTAGTGTCCTGCGTGGCAGCTGTAGCCCGAGTGCACCAGCACCGCATAGAGTCCGTACATGACAGGGTCCCCGTTGTTCTGGGACATATAAGGACGGATGTTCAGGAACTCTGGGTACCCCACGTCCTGCAGAGACAGGATATCTCAAGTGCCTGCACAGAAGCTGTGTTACTTGCTAGAGCAGAGGCAGCTCCAGCTGTCCTACGAGTCCCATCTCTCCAGGGAGGGGGACCCAGCCTCTCCCCAGGCCGGAAAGATCACAGTGAGAAAGATGCTGGGATGAGCCATACTCCCTTTGCAAGTCACTGTGGCCCCACAGCACAGCTGGTGAAAGACTGCAAACTGTGGCAGAGCTTGCACAGGACTACTTCCCACCCTGCTCTGGACTTGCACCTGCAGCACCTTGAGCTAGGGACAGCCCCAGCTTTGGGCTGCCGAGCACTCACCTTTGTGATCTTGCCTCCACTGAAGTTGGCGAAGCGCTTCAGCGAGAGCGTGAGGACATTGGAAGCTCGGTGAATGGTGAAGCGTTTGCTAGCTGGCACCTTCTTCTTGCATCTGTATGGGAAGAGCTCATGCCACTACACCAGCCAGATTATTGCTAGCCTTGGCCAAGGGGCAATCCCTGCGGAAGTGTCTGTGCTGACACCACGCACCACTCCAGGGCACCTGCTCACGCATGACCACGTTTGCTGGCCCTGACCCTCTCCCCAAGTGGAGGAGTGAGCTGAAGAACAAGAGGGGAAGGCTTCATCACAGGCTTCCATAGCCACAATATCCCACACTTTTGCTAGGGCTGCTGAGGCAGCGGTGGAGCGGGCAGAGCAGTCCCTCCATGTCGCAGCAGGCTTTCTGTGTGCTTCAGTGCACCCGTGAGCCCTCCCCACGTGCAGGCCCCAGGCACTCACCTGGCACACATGTAGGCATTCTCCCCACTCAGCACATCCGACTTCACGAACAGCTCCAGTGCTCGCACTATGTTTGCAGCTTGCTGCAAAGACAGACAAGAGGTCAGGGCACACGTGGGCTGTTCACGCTACAGCCGGCTCCCTGCCCGGATGCTGGCCCCAAGAGACGTACTGCAGAGCATGAGGACAGGGCCACAGACTGCATCAGACCTGTAAGCCTGACGCCAGCTGTGTGCTTGCCAGCGTGCCGTGAGCTGGCAGAGAGGGACAGTTGGCCAAGGACAAGTGGACCACTGACACCAAGGGCTTCATTGGAGGAGTCATGGCTCACATGCAGACAACAGGCACTGCTCTGCCAGACAAAGAGGAGAAGACAGCACAGCAACAGAAGCTGCTTCTCCCTTGCCTGCATTGTTCCTTGACACCGACAGTTTATGAAGCCTTGAGAACAGCAATAGCACCTTTGCATAAACATCCCCCGGCAAGAGCAGAGCTCTTGACCTTTCCCATCCCAAACCCGGCAAAAGTACCCTGATCTCCAGTGCCACGTCCAGGTAAGGGTCATAGGTGTCCGAGACACTCTTGCACACCGAACATTTCACTGCAACAGACACAGCAATGAGCACATCCTGACACACAGTATCTGTTCCCACCATCTCCGCTGCTTAATTCCCCTCCCATCACACCAGGAGGCAGCTGGAGTGTTCCTCCTCTCCCAAGTTTGGGTCCCAGAGTATAAGTACCAAGATCTTGGCCATGCATTCACAGCCTGACAAGGAGAAGGGCTGGCAATTCCCCTCTTTTATGCTGGGAACGAAAGTGCTGCCAGATAGTTGCAAACACTGGTTTCTTCATGGGATGACAGTGAACCAGGGACCCACAGCCAATAGCTTTTTGCACTGTCACAAGAGGGGTCAGACCCATAAGAGCTGCAACTGTGAAGAACTGCAGCTCCAGATAATTTACACATGCTTAGCAATTTTTCCAGAAGATTTTTTTAGTGCAAGGTTCTCAGAGTAACATCAGCTGAGCTCCTAAAGTCAGAGACCCAGGAACCAGGTTCCAAAGAGAGTTTGCAGCCCCCACTTACCTCGGGATCGCAGGTAGCCACCAAAGATCTGGTGAACCAGAGTTGTTGCCTGGGTCTGGCGATCCAACCTAGAAACAGAAGCACTGGATCTCACACTGTCCCTCTGCAACCTGCAGAGGACCAGGCCTCGAGCTGTAACACTAAGCAGGGACCACCACCATGCAGAGGAGGCCCACTGCCTGTCCTCTGGGTGCTACCAGGCTAGCTACCGAAGGAGGAACCACAGCAATCCAAAGGGACGTGTACGAGTTGAGATGGATCCATGGATTGCAGCTCTCTGCATATGCACTATAATACTGCACCCTACATGTTTTTCTTCCCGACACACCTGCTGCAGAGACTCAGGGAAGCTACAGTTTATCTGCCATTCTGATTCTCCTGGCGTCAGAGATGAAGAGGTAGCACCAGACTCCCTGAGGCATACTTTTTGTCTAGGAGGAGTTACTCCTAGTTGGAGCTCACAGCTGAATGCTAAAGACAGAGGAGATGCAGGCTCCTAGGGATACCAGGGCTCACCCACCGTCACAAACCCAGGGTTGAACTGCTAGCAAACATGCCTGGATTCCTCAGCAATTGGGATAGGATCCAAATCCGTAACAGTCTCAGCATTTGGGGAAAAGGCCGCAGCCATGCTGGAGCACAAGAGTCAAGAGAAGGCAGACAACAGCTCAGAGCTGTTACAGAGGAGCAGGCAGATGTTGGGTCCTCCACCCAAGGGCACTAAGCCAGCGCTTCCCTCAGGTCAGCCTGGCCTGGCACACATTGAAACGGTCCCCTCCTGTGGATGGGGGGGGACTGGTGGGGCAGCAAGGGCACAAAAGGGGGAAGAGCAGAGAGAGACCCTGGCAGAGGCCCCACATACTTGGTGCAGCCGTTCAGGCAGGCCTTCTGCATGGCGTCAATGGTGTAGCGCAGGAACTCGTGTGCATCCTCCTGGCTGCCAAAGCGGAAGTGTCGGGCAATCTCTGCAGGAGAGAAGAGAATCAGCCGCAGCCTCAGCGCTTGCTGCAGCAGGTGCAGGCACTCCCTTCCTCCCACGGGCAGGAGCTCCAGGGCTCGAGCCCCGTCAACCCAAACCAGATGTCAGGTTTGTGCAGGCCATGGGGGAAGCCGCAGCATGGTCCATGAAGTCACCAGCCCAGCCCCAAGCAGCACAGTAAATCCAGTGAGTCATCTCTTAAGGGCTGCCTAGCAAGACATGCCCCAGTCGCAAAGGTTCTGCTCGGTGTGTTAGTCACTGCAACCAAGCACTGCTACGAGAAGAGAGGGAAGCCATCCTTACTCTTGAGGTCTCGGATGAAGGACACTGGCTTGATTGCATTGCCGCTGTTGGCAAAAGCCTGGATCATGTGATTCTGCATAATGCACATCATGCAAAAGCCTCCTTGGTGGCCTGGAGCAGGAGGAGAGAAGAGAGGACATTGGGGAGATGAAGGCAGTACAGGGAAAGGGGGATCTTTGGCTAACCCAGCACAGCCATTCCTAGTTTTTCCCTATGAACTCTGTGCTACTGTATAGCACCAGGGACAACAGCAGAGGATGCAGTGCAGGGGGCAGCCTGGATACGCAAGGACCAGCTCACATTACTCTGACTTGCGCAGCCCAGGTCACAAGCCACAGGGTAAGTCCCCACTACAGATGGGCCAGGGCCCACTTGGCTGGAGAACAGGCCACAGGTAATTCACTGGGGGAGAGCACAGGCTGCCACTGCAGGGCAGACGCTGCTAGAGCCCCACAGACAGGGGCCACGAGCCCCACGTGCTCCCCTTGGCCGCAGGCTCGGAGCGCTGCCCACCAGGACCCCAGCTAGGCCCTCTTCCAAAGCCACCCAGAAGTAGGACGACCTGGGCTGGGGTTTTGCCTGCTCCACAGCCCTCTGCCCTGATCCTCATGCATTCCCCACTGACGGCGAAGGTCGGGGATCTGTCAGTTCAGCCCCCCAGGGAGCTGGCAGACCCCACTGGGCTAGTCTCCCTGTTCTTAGCTGCTCCCACTAGGGACAAGTCTCTCCACAGGTAAGAGCATACAGAGGCTTGCAAACGTTCCTACAAACCGGGAAAAAGAGCTATATACAGGAACGACCAATCGGGAGAGAAACAGGCAGGGGAGAACTGAAGGTGCATCCAGACACCGGCACACTCGTTGCAAGAGCCACACGCAGAGACGCCGAGCGTAACGTCAGGGAACGGGACGCGCAAGCGCTGCTGCTTCCGCCATCCCTTCCCGCCCGGCGGAGTGGTGCCAGGGCAGAGCCCCCCACTCACAGGTGCGGCTGTGCTCCTTGGAGAGCAGGTAGTTGGCCAGGGGCGGCGTGTAGGTCAGGCACTGCACCGTGGAGTTGAGGAAGCAGGTGTTGCCCAGGTTGTGGAGGCCGGCGCCGACGCGGTAAACGCGCTCCCACTTCATGGAGAGGCGCTCCGCGGGGAAGAGCACCTTCTGCGGAGCCGGGACCCCGTCGCCCGCGCCGCCCGCGCCGCGGTCGCCGCCTGCGGGGCAGAGCGGCGGTGAGGGCCGGGGCGCCGCGCGGGCCGCCCCCGCTCCCCGGCCCTCTACGCACCCTGCTTCCTGGCGGGCCCCTCGCCGGGGCTCCCGCGGCGCGCGGCTCCCTCCGCCTTGGGGTTCAGCAGCACGTACTTGCCCCTCAGCAGCTCCAGCTGGCAGCAGAAGCCCTTGCTGGCGGGCTCAAACTCGATCTTCTGCAGCAGCACCTTCTTGGCCGAGGCGGCCAGCAGCCGCCCCAGCTCCCCATCCTCGGCGGGCTCCTTGCGGCCGGGCTTCAGCGCCTCCTTCAGCTTCTCCACGATGGGCATGGCGCGGCGCGGCGGCGGGTCCCGGGGGCGCAGCTGGGCCGCAGGCAGCCGCCAGGTGAGGCGGGCGCCGCTCCGCTCCGCGCCGGGGGGCCCGGGCCAGGCCGGGCCGGGTCGCGTCAGGCCGGGCCCGGCGGCCTCGCGGGCCGCCCGGCGAGCTCGGCGCCGGCCCCCGGGCCGCGGCCCCCGCCCCCCGCCGCCGTGCGGGCCCCGGGCGCGGCCTGCCCCGCGGAGAGCCGCCCGGGCCCGCCGCCCCGCCACGTGCGCCGCCGCCCCGCGACCTTGAGCGCCGCCGCCGCCGCCGCCGGGCCCGGGGCTGCCGCCGCCGGGCCGCTCCCCCACCCCCGCCCCACCCGGTACCGGCGCTCGGCGCGGCGCGTCCCGGCCCCGGCGCGGAGGGGCCCCCGCCGCCGCCCGCGCGGCCCCGGCCCGGCCCGGCCGCACTCACCATCCGGGGCTCCGCCGCCGCGCACACGTGTCGCCGCCTTAAAGGGGAGGCGCGCGCCCGGCTGCCGCCGACACAAAACCCCGCTGCGCCGACGCGCCTCTCCCTTAAGGGGGCGGGGCGAAATGTTTCCCCGCCCCCTGCCGCTGACGCGCGTCGCCCGCCCCCGCCCCGTCACCTAGCCCCCGCCCACCGCCCCGCCCCCGGGCTCCGGGGGGCGGGGCTCGGAGCGCGTCGCGCGCCTGCGCGTGGCGGGCGGAGCCGCGGCACCGGCACCGGCACCGGTACCGGACCCGCGCCGTGCGCCAGCCGCCGTGCGTCGCCGAGGGCGCGTCCCCGTGCACCAGCCCCCTTGCACGGCCCCGCCGGGATCCCCGTGCACCAGCCCCCTTGCATGGCCTTGCATGGATCCCCGTGTCCCACCCCCCTTGCATAGCCCCACCGGGATCCCCGTGCACCAGCTCCTTTGCACGACCTTGCTGGGATCTCTGTGCACCGTCCCACTAGGCCCTGTTGGGATTCCCCATGCACCAGCCCCCTTGCATGGACTCCCGTGCACCAGCCCCTTGCACAGCCTCGCCAGCACCGCCATGCACTCCCCTGCTTGAACGCCCCCCCCCCCAGCAGGCCCCTCTGTGCACCCCCCCCCCTCTTCTCGTGAGAGGCGCTGCACATGCTGTGGCAGCCTGCTGCCTCCCCACCACCCCGTCTCCATGACCAGTCCCTGCCCGAGGACGCAGTGGGGCCCACAGCCTGGCACCTTTGCAGGATGACCCCCACCTGCCCCTGCCCCGTGTTGAGGCTCAGGGCCTGCAGGCCAGGCTGGTGCCTGCTGTGCACGCGCTGCCATGCGTGGTGGGTGTCCCAGGGGTCTACATGACAGCGCCCAGCTCACTGTGTACCTCGCCTGCTAGTGAAAACATGGGGACAGTGGTGCACATCCCAGGCTGAGCGGGACAAACTTTACTCCAGAGTGCTGAGGGATGAGTGCAAGGCTGTGGTGAGGTGCACTGAGATGGGTGCAATGTGCTGGGATGCAGAGGGATGGGTGCAATGCTGCACTGGGGTGCAGAGCTTTGGGTGCAATGCCTCAGTGGGGTGCAGGGGAATGGGTGCAATGCCTCAGTGGGGTGCAGGGGGATGGGTGCAATGCAGCACTGGGGTGCAGAGGTTTGGGTGCAAGGCAGCTCTGTGGTGCAGGGGGATGGGTGCAAGGCAGCACTGGTGTGCAGAGGTTTGGGTGCAAGGCAGTACTGGGGTGTGGAGGGATGGGTGTAAGGCAGCATTGGGGTGCAGGAGGATGGGTGCAAGGCAGCACTGGGGTGCAGAGGTTTGGGTGCAATGGGGTGCGGAGGCTGGCGAGACCTCAGTCAGATGAATGCTGGCAGCTTCCCACGGCGCTGTCCCCGGCCTGTCCCCCGTGCCCCAGCCCGCCCCGGTGCTGGCCCCGACCAGGCCTGCCACGTGCACCTCGCTGGCGCCTGGCTCGCGTGGCTCATGTGGCCACGGCTCCCACGGGGCCAAGGCGGTGAGAGAGCCGCGGCAACCACAGCCTCGCGCCGCGCTGGGGGCGATTCCCCCGCGGGGGTGGTCAGAGGCAACGGCTCGCGTTTGGTTCGATAATACGGTTTATTGTCCAAAGACTGAATGTCCACGTATGAATTATACAAAGCATCAGAGACATGCACAGTCTGCTTGTCATTATTCAACAACTTTCATGTGTTTCCAGCACAAGAAGGTCTCAGACTTCAGATTCCAGCAAAAACATATTGCTCAAAAAACCCAAAACAACCCCCCCCCAAAGCTTTAAATTATGGCAGCAAGTTAGATACTTCTTACTTTAATACTTATCAAGCAAAGATTTGAAAATAACTATAATGTAAACTTTTTTTCTTTTCTTTCCTTTTTTTTTTTTTTTTTTAAACGTTTTGAGTTGCTTGCATGGAGAAGGGAATGGAGTCAGGAAGGAAGCGAGCTGAGCCGAGAACCAGAGATATATAAATTAAAAAAGCCAATCAAGAATCCTTCATATCCTTTCCAAAGAAAGAGCAACAGTTTCGCGGCGGCTCTGCGCGGGGTCCCGGGGCCGGGGCGGCAGGAGGGGGAGGCAGACACCAACTAACCTGCTAATAGGAAGAGCCGGAGGAGTCAACCCTCCGCAAATTCGCTCGACAATCTTCCCACTTTGTGTTGGAAGCGCCCAATGCAAAAACCCTTTACAAAAATAAGTGCAATTCTAACACCTAACAAGGAAATAAAATTAAAAAAATTACAGCACAGGAATGATACAGCTGATGGCAAAACAAATGGAAATATTAAACTCAAAGATAGACTATCAGCAGAGACAGGAGTAAATGTCACATATGATATAACCATACAGTAAGCAAACAGGAGTCTTATATGGGATTTATTAGAGGTTGGGGTTTTTTTTTCTTTCTTTTTATTTTTTTTCTTTAATATGTTGAAATTGCCCAGACTGGTCCAGTACGACATCTTAAAACCTTACACGGATGCACAGCATGAAAACGCCCCTGAAGCAGGTCTGCAGGGATTATTCCTGACATGCTCCCAAATCTGCTTTAAGAGACCGTGTGCGCATGTGCCGGTGCTGTCTGTGTTGCAGACGGACAACTACAGAGCGCACACGAGTGCCACTGCAATGTGAAAATGGCTCAGAGAAAGCGGGGCCGGAGGCGGGCGGAGGTTCCCGGGGCCGCGCGATGCCGGGGCCGCGAGCGGCAGCCACGGACACCCGGCAGCCGCGCCGCGGGAATTCCTCCTTGCCGCTTCCCGCGCCCGCTGCGGCATGGCGCGGCCCAGGACGCCCTGCCGGGGGGTGGATTCCCAGCGGGTCTGGCCCCTTCCCGCAGCGAGGGGCTGTGGCACCCGCTCCCCAGCCGTGCGCGGCGTCGCAGCAGGCGCCCGCCTCCCCGCGCGCCGCAGGAACCGGGGGGTGCAACGGGGCCAGCACCTGCACGGGGACGGGGCGATCCCGGCTGCGTTAGCATGCTCCCCCCCAGCTTCCCGGGACGAGGCAACTGCGCCGGAGCCGTGTGGCCGTGCAAATGGCCCGTAGCTGCGGTGCAGAGCATAAAGCCCCGTGGAGGCTCTCGCCTGCCGGGCTGCACCGCTCCGGCGCCCGATGGGCGCGGGGAGGGGGGCGGCGGGGCAGGGCGGCTGGGGACGCCACGGGGCGTGAGGTGCTAACGTGCTGGGGGGCTGCGTGCGGCGGCGAGGGGACTGGTAGACCTGCTACGCAGCCTGGGGCGCTTCCCGCGCTCGCAAGCGCCCGCTTCCTTCACGGCTGCGCGGGGCTGAGCGCGGCCGGGGGGGATGTGGCCCCGGCCGGAGGGACCGGGGAGCCCCGGCGGACGCGGGCTGCGGCATGCGACCCAGCGGGGCCCCTGCGCCGCCCCGGGACCCGCGCGAGCCGGCGTATTTTCATGCTGTCTCCAGGTAGTGATATCAGTGTGGACCAGTCTAACATCTCGCAGGCTTTTTCTACTGGCTACTGGAATGCGCTCGCTTGGCTTAGGGGTCCTCGATGTCGAGAAACTCTTGCTTGGGGGGGGCCATGCCGCGGTACCAGGCGCAGGAGCCGTCGCTCCTCTTGATGCAAGCGTAGTGCTTCGCCTGCCGCCCGTCCACGTTGTTCTTCTCCATCGCCCAGTCCGTCCAGAGGCACTCGTCCGAGGAGGAGACGAAGCACGGGATGGAGAGGCAGCGCGAGATCTGCGTGCAAAGAGACCGTCACCAGCCGCCCCGGCAGAGCGGGACCCGCCGGCGCGGGGAGGGGGGACGGGGGGACGGGGGCACCCGGCGGCACCCGCGCTTCAGGGGACGGGGGGGGCGTCCCGCCGCGGACCCGCTCCCGCGCCGGCCGCAGGCCCCGGCCGGGCACGAACCGCTCACCTTGCACTCGCAGCCCATCTGGTACCGCTGGTTGAGGCTCTTCTTCTGGGTGGGGCTCAGCGAGTCCCAGGTGGAGACCAGGTCGCAGAGTGTGATGTGCATCTTGCCGTTGCCCTCCGACTTGCCTGGGGAAGAGGACAGACGCAGCCGCTCAGCGAGCCTCCGGCCCCGGGAGGCACCACGGGGCGCCCGCGGCTCAGCCCAGCCTCTGCCCTCGCAGCCCGGCACCGCGTGCGAGATCCGGGCAGCTCTCGCGGAAGGAATAAAGGCCTGGAAGGGCGGCTGCAGTCGGGCCCCCCCAGCGGTGTGCGTGCACAGCGAAGCCCGCGCACGTGGCCAGCACGGGCTCGTCCCCAGCCTGGCCCCGTCTCAGCCTGCGGCTGCCAAGCAGGGCCGGGACGCGGCCCCAAGGAGCGGTGCAAGAGCACAGCAGGGCACGGCGCAGCCACGGCCCCAGCCCAGGGCAATCTCCCCGGGTCGGGGCCGGGGCCGGGGCCCTGCCCTGCAAGGCGTTTCTTTAGCATCTGGCCACTGCTTCTGTTGCACCCTCAGCAGCATCTCAGATCAGCAAGTCCCGTCCACCAGCTCCTGCCCTTCAAGACGGCAGGGAGAAGCTGCCCTCCCGCCAGGTCTGTCCTCTGGACAGAGCCCCTGAGCATCACCCGGTTCCCGTGCCCTGCCCGCAGGCCTGGTGGCAGCATCGCGCAGCTGCCAACTGCAGCATCCCGCAGCCGCCAACCGCAGCATCCCAGAGGGCAGCGGGCACCGAGCAGGAGGAAGAGGAGGGTACCCGCTGCCCCGTGCAAAGCCTTGCAGGTGCCTCCCGAAGTACGTGAGGCCCCAGGGTCCGTGCTGCCACGCAGACATCCCCCGAGACCCCTCCAAGCCGGGCTGCCCCTGCCAGCACAGGCTGCCCCGCGCTCGCCTACCTGCAATGAGATACTCCTTCTTCCCGCTGGTGTCCAGCGGCCGGCCGCACACCGCCGTGGATGGAGCCGTGTAAATGAACTCTATGTCTTTGTCAGGGCCTTTAAACATCTGCAACGAAAGAGCAGGAGTGAGCGACCTGCTGCTGCTACGCGGCGGCTCTGCCCTGCCGCCCCGCACCACCTCCCCATACCTTGATCTGCTTGATCTCGTACTGGATTCGCTTGATTGGGTTTCCATATATATCGTTCCCTGAATCCACCTCCTTCGCAGAGACGGCCTTTGCTCGGATCACTGCAACGAGCAGACGTGGGGCGGTTAGCGGGGATGCAGCCAGCAGAGTGCAGATCTGGGGCTGCTGGCTGCTCGGACGCTCACATCTCCTGCGCGAGGGCGGCCAGGCTGAACTGCCCCGCTGCCCGCAGCAAATCCCCCCTCTCCTCCCGGCACGGGCCACCCACGGGCTCTCGGCCGCAGGCAGGCAGGCGGCTCCAGCCCTCCGCACGGCTCCCCCGGCCCTCCGGACCCTGCGCTCCATAGCATCCCTGCCCGTCCCAGCCGCGGCGGCATCCTGGCTGCTCCTGCACCCGGAGCCCATGCCGAGCGCCCGCATCATTCACACACACAACTGCATCCTCCCCAAGGCCGGTGGAGCTGAGCGAGCCCCACGGCATCGCTTCCCCCCATCACGGCCTGTAAAAACAACCCCGCCAACAGCGGAGGGACGCCCGAAGGCCGGGGAAGTGGAAAAACGTGGCCAGGTACGGGGCTCCAGTGAGCTCACCAGCCGGCATCCCAGCACTGCTGCCGAGGGCAATAGACTCCCCGGCTCCAGCTCTGGCTCCCCGCTCGGAGGCCGTGCACCGCTGTTCCCGGGCATGCACGACTCCTCACCCTGCCTGAGCCGCCAGCCCGCAGCATCCCGGCCATGGTGCCGGGCAGCAGCGCTGGACTCGCCGTTTTGGACCCTCCCCGAGACCCGTGCGAGCTGCTGCTCCTGGCGGGGCAGAGCCGGCACAGACGGGGCTGCAAGGCTGCGCGGCACCGGGAGGCCGGAGGCGCAGGATCCGGGGCCCTGAGCCGCACCAGGCGGGAGGGCATCGCCTGCGGGGGCGGAGGGCGGCCGAGGCACCGCGTCTCCCACCCGGCCGAAGCAGCGCGGGAAGGCTGGCTCCTCGGACAGGGCACGCGAACACGCCGTGCCTGCACCAGCCCCTTCCCTTCCCTGGCAGCGGCGGCTCCGGTGCTCGGGGGCTGCATCGCTCTGGGAACACGCCGGCGCAGCGGGTCCCGCTCTCTGTGCCGAGGCCAAGGCCGGCTGCTCCAGGGCCAGCGAGGCTGCAGCACCCGGAGCTGAGGGGAGGCGACGGCGGCGCAGCTCTGCCGCGGAAGGGGACCCTGCGGTCACGCAGCCAGCACGGCCCGGTACAGGCGAACGGGCACGTGAGTGCTCGGCACATGGCAGTGACCCCGGGGGCGCCGGCGAGGTCCGGGCCAGGCAGGCGGCGGGCAGCCAGCTCACCCTTACTCACCAGCTCGGGACGTGGCAGCTGCCTCGGGCCACGTTGCACGGGTCGCAGCCACGTGCGGGGGGCGAGGGGGGGCCCTGCCCGCTAGCGGCGCTGCAAAGCCGCCCCGTGCACAGCACGGGGGCACGGCGTGGGCACGTCTCCCCGCTCAGCCCCACGCTCCCAGCAGGCTGGCATAGGGATGGGAGCGCCCCGCCGCGGGCCACCGCTTCCAGCACGGCTCCTGCCCAGCACCCTCCTGGCCAGGGGGGTCCCCCAGCTGCCCCGGTGCCCCCGTCCCGCTGCGGTGCCCCGTGGCCATGCAGCCCAGGAGGGAAACGGGGAGCCGTGTGCCGGCCGTGGCGGCGGCAGAGCAAGCTCCGGCGAGCCAGGGGCTGTGGCATGTGTTGCCCCAGGCCGTGCCGGCAGGCAGCCCCGAGGGGCACACGCTGGCTACCCGCCGGGGCTGGCCCCGGGCAGAGGAGCTCGCCTTCTTTAGCCCGGCACCGCAGGCAGAGGCAACCCGATGCCCTCTATAAATACCGCGGGGTGAGCGGCGGGCAGGCAGATGAGCTATTCGAGCTCAAGGTCAGCGCTGGCATAACACCACGTGGGTGCCCGTAAGCGCTGACTAAGTTTGCTCTGGAAACGAGAAGGTGGCCACGGCGCGAGCAGAGGCCAGGGAAGAGACTTCCCAGAAAGAGCCGCCCGCGGTCGGAGACGGCGCTCGGCCGACGGACGCAGCCTGCGAGCGCCGGGGCTGCGCCGACGGCTTCCCAGGCTCTGCTCCGCTCGCCGGGCGAGGAGCCGGGCTGATGCAGGCGCTGGGGCACCCTGGCAGTGCCGCTGCCCCGCAGAGCCCGGCCTCCCAGCTTGCCGCAGAAAGCAGGGACGGGCGCCTCGGTGCACCCCAGCATCACCCCCGGCTGGAGGAGCTCTGCTGGGAGAGTGCCGCGATGCAGCCGCCCCGTCCCTGCCCGCCACCAGCGCCCTGCGCCCGGCTCCTCCGCCCGGAGCACGCCTGGGTCGCCGCAGACGCGGCCGTCCCTCGCCCGCCCGGGACGCGGCGCCCTTCGCAAGCCCTGCTCCGCGCACGCGTCCCCAGCCCGGCTGAGGTGCAGCCAGCCTGGGAGAGCCGCGCGCCGACTCCGGCCCCGTGGCTCCAGGCGCGGGGAATGGTTACTGGTTCAGTGGGCTCCAGCCTTTTCCATTCACGTGCTGATGAATCACTTGACAAAAATGCAGCCCAATTCTAGGCGGATTTGTTCTGAACAGTGCGGCTTTGTGGAGGGGACGGCTGCTCGGCGCTTTCCCCGCCAAGACCCCAGCAGCGCAGCCAAGCTGCTCTCTGCAAGCCAGCAACCCGAGCGGAGAGGAGGGAGAGACGCAGGGAGTCGGCAGAGGGAAACCCAGGTGGGGAACCCGGAGGCCGAGATCACCCCAGGACGTGGAGGCAGGGCTGGGGGTGGAGGAAACCCCTCCAAGGGTTCGGAAACCCTCGCCTGGACCTCCCCAAATCCAGCAGAGCCTTGCTTGCCTGGAAGCTAACGACTCCCAAAGCGGGTGTCACCCACAGGCCTTTCCAGCCTGGGGTCCTACTCTTGGGCCACGAGGCGTGGAAAGACCTGGCTTTCCACAAAATTGAGCCGGAGGCTCTCTGGGAAGCTCCTCTCCCAGGGGGCATGGGCAGGCACCGTGTGCCAGCCCGGTCCGGTCAGGGCAGGGCTGGAAACCTGCCTTCCCCGGCGAGTGAGATGCACCCTGGGGTCATCCCGCTCCCAGCAGGACAACCCTCCTCCTTGGCCTCAGGGCTGCGATTTGTGGCCAGCTCCCGCCGGAGACGCCGGATCACTCTGGAAGTGGCTCCCTGCAAAGCAGCAGGTCCCCTCACCCCCCTCCGTCACCCGCGGCGGGTCCCGCCGCCCTGGTGGGGCAGAGGGCTTCACCCCCGTGCCGGGGCTGCCGGCTGCTGATTTCCTGCCTCCGCAAGGGGAGAAATTCCAGCGTTTGCCTTTAACTTGCCACTCTGCACAAAAGCTGCTGCATAAGCACGTCTCCGCTCCCAGCCCGTGCCTCCGGAGTGCCCCGGCCCCCGGCCCCTGCCCGCAGAGCGGGGTGGCCCCCCCGCGCCCGCTGGCTCCGGGGACTCCGGGATGGGGCCGGATTCCAAGTGCTTTTGATAACAACCCTCCTGACCTCACTGCCGCTGACTCAGCACGGCTCCGCGAGCAGCCGGCCGCATCCCAGCACCGGCTCCTCGCCACCCCTTCTCCCTCGGCCCAAGGGAAGCAGCCGGCGAGAGGGGCTGGTTCCCCCGGCTGCAGCGGGGGACCCGGTGCGGCAGCCTGCTTACGGGGAGCCCCGGGCCGGGGGCAGCCCCACGGCCTGCCCGGTCTCCCTCCTGCTTCCCAAAATGCACACCCGGGGCCTGACTTCCCAGCCACGCTGCGGGGGCAAGGCAGCGGCTGCAGGGCAGCAGGAGAGGATGCGGCTGCACGTGGCAGCAGGCTGCCCTTGCACCGGGGCGCAGGGCGCTGGCAGCCCTGGCTGCTCTTGCCCCGGGCTCCGGGACGGCGGCACAGGGTGTCCCCGCCGGGAGGGTTGCACCGCTCTGCTTCCCTCCTTTGGCTCAAGCCTGGCTTCTCCCAGGAGCTGCCGCTTCCCCAGGTCCCAGGAAAGCAGCCACCGCTGCTTCGCATCTGCTCCGGCAGGCTGGGAGCCCGTCCCAGCACCCCGGGCTGGTGCAGCCGCCCTCTGCACGGCTCTGCTGCTTCACGGCGGCGGGATGCTGCTGCATCGCCGCCAGGACGCTGGAGCCGTTCGCCCTGCAAACCCGGTGCCCCCGCAGCAGGTCCCTGCCAGCAGCGCCATCAGACAGCGCGTTGGCAGCGCCGGGAGACGGCGCCGAGGCGCGTGGGCGCGCTCCCTGCTGCTCGCCGGCCGACGACAGCCACTTCCTACGAGCGATGCAACGGCTCCGAGGCGCGGGGAAGAGCGCCAGGCGCTCCCGCCGCGGCTCCCGCGACGCCTGCCCGCGCGCGCCGCCCTCCCACCGCGGGGGCATCTGCGGTGACGGCCCCGGTGCGCGGCACTCGCCTTCCGCCTGCCCCGTCCCCAGCACCGCCGCCAGAGCAGCCTGCCCCGGCCGGGCAGCGGGCACCCTTGCCGCGGCGCGTGCGGTCCTGCCGACCACCCTGAAACGTGCCGGTACAGAGCTCGGTGGGTGTTCGCCGGGAGCTGAGCGGGAGGAGGTGGAAACTTTCCATCATGACCAACCTGGGCTGGCTGCAGCCCAAGGCCTGCGGCGGAGGGGCTGAAAAGTCCCGCAGCAGACTGGTCCCTATGCCACGGCCCGCAGCGGTGCCTGCCGGTGCCTGCATGAGCCGGGTCTGCCCCAGAGACGGGGCGAGGAACGGCCCCGCGCTCAGGCAGGTCTGACCCTGCCTGCGGCCGAGCCCCGTGCCGGGCACAGATGGGGCTCCAGGGGCGAAGCTGGAGGCAAAGTCACCCCTTCCACAAAACCCACCGTCATCTCCCTGCTCTGTACCCTGCAGTCCTGCGCTGCTGCGCTGGGTCCCGGCCGCGGGCAGGTGCTACGGCAGCAGGAGCCGCTGTGGGTGCCCCGCTGGGAGATGCCACCGCGATGCCGCCGGGAGACGCGGCCGCCCCAGGACAGAGAAGGGGGTTTGGAAGCAGCGACCCGCCACAACGAGGCTGCGACCTCGGCACAGCCAAGGGCTATGCGTGGCTGGGGACGCGATGAAGTGGCACTGGGATCCTGAGCGCTGCCTGCCCCGGCTGCAGGAGGAAGGGAGGCGAAGCGGCTGCATCCCCCTGTATCAGCCCCGAGGGACGGCACGAGGAGAGGCGCCAAACAGCGGCCCTTCCCCTGGGCACCCCGTCCTCAAACCCCCCACCCGCCTCCGCCCCCGGCTGCCTGGGAAGCGCCGGTGCCGCAGGCCGCGGGAAGCGCTCCCAGGCTGCACGGCCAGGAAACAAAGCGCCCTTCTCCGCCGGGGCCGCTGGCAGCGGGCTGGGCGCGGGGGACGGCTGCCAGCGCTGCCCGGTCCCCGGGTCACTGCGACCTGGCCCTGCCGGGGCACCACCGACGGAGCCGGGCAGCCAGCACAGCTCCCCAAGGGACCCGCCGGCGCGGGGCACCCAGCACCCCTCAAGCGCCTGCCGAAACCCCTCAGCCCCGGAGCAGAGCGGGGTGCCGCAGCCCCCAGGAAGGGACAGGGGAGGATGCACGCAAAGGCTGGCACGGGGATGCTGCGGGGACCGCTCCAGGCGTGAGCTCCCCGTGGGGCTGCGGCCGCCTGCGCCAAGCCAGCCGGCAGCTCCCGCCCCGAGCGGTGGCGGCGCGGGAGGAAGCGCCCGCGCGCCAGGCCCGGCCGCGCTGCACGGCTGCTCCCGCAGGTTAAAGGCTTCCCAGCGCCGCCTGCGTCATCCCGTCCCTCTGACGGCTGCAGGACGGGGCCCAATCAGCGGCGGCCCGAGCAGTCAGCCCACGGCCCCGCCGCAGCGTCGGCACGCACGGGGCTTGGACCGGGCGCGCGGAGGGGCGCGAGCCTGCAGCCGGCGACGGCGGCGAAGCGGAGCCCGGCGGCACGGCACGGTGCACCGGCAGAGCCCGAGCCCTGGTGCGGGGGAGCAGGGTGCTCCCGCTGCCGCGGCTCCCACCTCCGTCCTGCCAAAGGGGCTCCTCGCCCTGCTGCCCATCCCGGCCACCGGCAGCCCCTGCCGCGTCCTCCCTGCAAGCGCTTCGTGCCCTGCCACAAGGTACCGAGCGCGGGGACGAGCTGGTGGCGGTGCACAGCTGCCGGGGTGGGCTCCCAGGTGCCCCCCGCACCAGGCCGCGTGCTGAGAGCCCTCTCCCCCCGCTGCTCATCGCCCTCTCTGCTGCCGCACGGACCCCTCCCGCCGCCGTTGTGGCCGTGCCCGGGAAAGGCTGAGCCTTGGTCCTCACCCCTCTGCACAGCGCTGGGGGCCGGGAGGAAAGAGCGCAGGAGTCACCTCCGCTGCGGCCCCCAGCCTGGCCGCGTCTCCCCCCCAGCAGCTGAGCATCTCCCCGCAGCCGGGCGGCCCAAGCAGAGCAAACCCCAGCGGCAGCAAGCAGCTGCCCGCGCCGCGGTGCCCAGGGCAGACGGAGCAGCCCTGCCCTCACGGAGCCTGCTGAGCCCTCGGAAAACCACCGCCCCGTCTCACAGCCTGGGCAGCGCAGGCACGGAGAGACCAGGTGGCCAGAGCACGGCGACTCGGCTCCCGGCCCTTCAGGCACCCTGGGGCCCGAGGCAGAGGCCGCGCCACGTCCCACCGCGCTATTTTCCATAGCAATGCCTAGAAATGCAGTTCCGGATTCAGCAGCGCTTGCTGCAGCGATGCTGGCTGGCAGCCAGGCCGGATGGCTCCCGGATGAGCAGGGATGGGCTGGGCAGGGCTCGGGAGCACCCAGGGCACCCTGCCCCGCTCAGTGCCACGCAGCAATCCCGAGCGCTGCCCTCACCGGCCGGAGCAAGGGCGCACCAAGACTGGTGCTGGGAGCACGGGCATGCACAGTGCTAAGAGAGCCCAGCTCTCCGGAGCCAGGACTCTGCGCCATGCTCCGGAAACCCCCAGTCACAGTGGGCTGAACGAGAACCTCGGGGCTCATCCATCTGCCCCGGCTCTCCAGGGGCACCTAGCACCACGGGACATCAACCACCTCGATGCTATGACGTCTCCAGCGAGGGCTCAGCCTGGATGCGGACAGCTCCAGCCACACCAACACAGGGAGGCCCCGGCAGCATCCCGGGCCCCTCCACACCTCCCAGTCTGCTTTCTGCTCCAAAGCCCACTCAAGGATAGCACAGGCAGAGCAGCAAACTGGCTGGGCCAAAATGCTCCATCTCCGCAGGTGCCATCAGCACCGCAGACAGGAGGAACGAGACCTGGTCAGAGAGGAGGGGCAGGCAGCGGCACTGCCCTGAAACGAGGGTGCCTGCCCTGGGAAGGGAGCTGGCTGAGGAGCCTCCCTGCTCCAGAGAGAGTCCAGAGGGAAGACAAGAAGTGAGCAAAAAGGGCCAAGGATTAGAGGCTGCAGGACCCGGGTTCGCGTTGCCTGGAAGAGAAGGCTGATGCTTTCACCCAGGGAGGGTAAACCCTGCTCTGCAGAGGGCCCAGGACTGTCTTAGGCTAGTCGGGGTCAGACAAGACAAAAATAAAACGATCCGTATTTGCTGCCAAGGGGATGCAGGCTGGGAGCTGGGAGGTGCTTTCTCACCGAGGGCGGTGCAGCCCAAAAACACGCTGCCGGGGCGGGACGGGTTCCGGCAGCCGGCCGGAGAGGCACCTGCCGAGGCGGCCGGGCGGCTCTGACCCCGCCGCTGGCCACCGCTGCGCGGCTCTGCCTGGCCGGCGCTTCCGCCCTGCCGGGACCGCCGAGGTCGACGGGGACCGCTGAGACAGACGGTGACTAAGCAGCTGAGTCACGGCCTGAGCCAGCACCCTGCGAAGGGGCAGGAGTGAGTCACGCGTGCCCCGGAAAGCTGATCCGGAAGATGAGTGTGACAGAAGGCCCCTGCCCTGCGCGGGGGAATCCAGCTGTCCGGAGACACGGGGTTAAAGGGGCACCTCTGAAAACGCAGCGTTCCCCACTGCCTGGAAACCTCCCTGTTCGCAACACGCAGCACCAAGCAGCAAGGCCAGGGCACACGAGGCTGCAGCGAGGCGCTGCCGGCCACGAGATTTACCCACGCGGAGGAGAAACTCCGCAAGCAGGAGGCAAAAGGGGGACTGGAAGGGGCAAGGGGAGCCTGGGAATCAGTAAGGAGCATCCTGGCTCAGCAGCGGGGGACGGGCCAGGGCCGTCCGGAGATTTGGGCTGCCTAAGTGTTTGGGAATGTTACCTCTCCAGCTGAGCCTGGGAACGGCCCTGCAAAGGAGAGCGTCAGGAACTGGGGCTGGTCTGTTTGTTTAATATGTTAAAATTTAATAAGGGCATTATTCATAGAAAGAGGAATCCAGATCCCAGCGCTGCCAAGCCCTCCCTTTCAGCAGCATCCAAGCCGAACAAAGTGGGACGGGGGAAAGGAAATGCCTGGAAATAAGGAACAGACGGGAGGTGACCGAGCCCGACGCTGCTGGCTCTCTTGGGCAGGGTGCTGGCTCCGCGCTCCAGGCCGCTGCCTATTGCAAAGTGGCGCTTTGTGAGAGGCGGCAGAGGAATAAGAGAGCTCTCGCCTCCCCCGAGGCTGTCAGCTCGCTGCGCTGCCACGTACCATCTTGTTTTAATCAAAGTTGCAACAGGCTGGGCTAATTTTTGTCATCAAGGACCGAGCAGCGGGGAGCCGAGCCCCGGGAGCAAGGCCCCGCTCCGCCCCGTCAGCCCGCAGCGACCTCCCGGGCCCGGCACCGGGGCGAAGCGCGGGGCAAAAGGCAGCCGAGGCCGGAGGCGGCTCATCGCACCAGCCCTGGGGGCATCTCCGGAGAGCGGACGCCCAGCAGGGCCGCGAGGTCCTTCCGCGACGGCGAGACGCGCCGGGAGAGACGGACACGCCCCAGACAGACGGACAGCGGGAGCAGGCAGCCTGCGGGCCGCCCCGGCCGACACACCCCCGCCCCGGGCCCGCGGAGAGCCCGAGCCGAACCGAGCCGGGCCGAGCCGAACCGAACCGAGCCGAGCCGCGCCGCCGGGGCAGGTGCCGCGGGGCCCCGGGGGCGGCCGGCAGCTCCCGCGGCGGCTCCGGCCGCCGAGCCCGGCTCCCCTCCGCCTCCGCCGCCTCCGCCGGCGGGCGGGTCCCCGGGGGAGCCGCTGCCCGGCGCCGCCGAACCGAACCGAACCGAACCGAACCGAGCCGCGCCGAGCCGAGCCGGCGGAGCGCACGGGGCCCGGCCCGCCGCTCCGCACCAACTTTCCGCCCCTTCCCCCGCCGGGAAGTTTGTGCGCCCGGGCCGGGGGCAAGCGGGGGCCGGGCCGCGGCTGCGGGCGGGGTGGAGCCGGGGGCAAGCGGGGGCCGGGGCTCCCCGCGGGGCCGGGCTGGGGGGCGCGGGGGGCCGGGCCGGGCCCCGGCGGGGACAAAGCGGGCGCCGCGGGGGGCCGGGCTCTCACCTACGTCCGCGTTGCAGAAAGCCTGTTGCGGGTGGATGGGCGAGCAGCTGCAGGCGTCGGCCGGGCGGGCCCTGCCGAGCAGCAGCACCGCCAGCCAGGCCAGCAGGCTGGGCAGCGCGGCGGGCATCTTGCGGCGGGCTGCAGGCTCAGCGACCCGGCCGAGAAAGCCTCATCCACCGCCGGGCCCGGCCGAGCCGCCGCCCGCGATCCGCCGCCGCCGCTGAGCTGCCCTGCCCCGAAAGTTTGGGTCCGGCTGCCCCGGCGCCGCGGCCCCTGCGCGGCGTTGCGGGCGCTGCTGCAGCCGCTCCTCTCCGCTGCCTTCTATGGAGGTGTTTTCTTCCCCTGGCTGCTGCGAAGCCTCGCTTTTTAATGTGCTCCGGGGATTTGCTGCTCCTCCTCTGCATGGCACGGGGCCAGCCCGGCCTGCGCTCTGCTCCCCGCCCCTCCACAGGATACGGCTCCGCGCCGAGCTCGCCGCCCCCGGCCCCGCCGCGGCCCGGCCCCCGCGGCGGGCACCGGCCTCCGGGGCTGCCCCCGCCCCGGGGCTGCCCCGGCCCCGGCCCCGGCCCCGGCCCCGACCCCGGCCGAACATCCCGGCTGCAGCCCCGCCGCGCCCGGCTGGCAGAGCCCGGGGCGAGCAGCCCCCGAGCCGCAGCCGGCCCCGGCTGCCCCGGGCACCCTGCAGCCTCCAGGCCTGGGACCGGCCGCCCCTTCTCCCGGGCGGTGCCCCGCGACCGGCCTTCAAGGGGCAGCGGGCAGGGCTGGAGGAAATGGTGGAGGTTAGGACGCCCGGTGCCTCTGGTGGGAGATGTGTGCTGGGAGGGGAAGGCTGCGAGGGCAGGCACAGGAGCCCGGCCCCGGCACACAGACCTGGCACCCGGCCTGTGCTGAGCAGAGCGGTAAATTGCATGGGAGGGCTGTGATTATGTCTGTGCCCAAGCATTTCCTCTCCTTCTGGCTTCTCCAGCTCATCTCATCCCATCACCCGTGCCCCTTTGCCTGCTCTCCGTCCTCCACTCCCACCATTTTCCCTAGCCTGGGGTACTACTGGCTGTTCCCCTCCTCTGGGGCTGGTGTTGGCTGCAGTTCACCCCCGGGGTCCTGCACTGCTTTAACGTACCCACAGAAATCAGGCCTTCTCCCTCGTGGCCTACAGCCATCTGGCCTGCAGCGCATCTCCAAAAAAACCACCACCTTGTCCCTATCCCAGCTGCATCATGGCAGAAGGCGTCAGGATGCTGCCGGCCCCGCTGTACCTGTGCTCTGGAGCCCAGCGTGGCTGCACGAGCATGCCACGTTGCTCCAGGGGGTCCCTGCTTCTTGCCGAAGTGGGCAGGGAGCCCAGCTCTGCCCCTGTGCGTGGGGAGGGGGCACACGGCTTCTGAGCACAGCTGAGCCGGGCTCCACAGGCGCACGTTGGCAGGAACAGCCGGCACCGTGGCCACACAACCTGTTCCTGAATCAGCGTCTGGCCACAGAGCTGCCCTGCTACGGCTGCTCGCCTTTGAAGGAGGTGTCAGAGCCTCTTGCCCTTTAGGATGAGAAGCAGCAGCGGAAATGTGGGCAGCTGCACCCGGTCCAAGGCCTGCTCGAGGCTGCGGGAAACCTGCGGGAGGTGAGCTGTGCAGATCCTTTGGCAGCAGTCGCCAGAGGTCCTGCCAGCCCAGCTGCCCCAGGCACCGGGTCGTGGCTGCACACCGTGTTCTCGCTGGGCGTTCGCATTGCTCGGAGGGCACCGCATAGCTGAGGGCCAAGAAGCTCAGGGAAGGCACAAACTAGTCCAGGTCCCAAAGTGGCAGGGGCTCACGGTGCTGCTGCTGGCACCATACTGCTGTCCAGGGCCCGGGCAGCACCTCCAGCTCCCTGGATCCCACCGGCACGAGGAGGAGTGAGACAGGATCCCGCCAGTTGTCTAGGAAAAGGGCCAGCAGCAAGGCTCCGGACAAGCCCCGGGGAGGCTGGCAGGGGAGCCCAGGACAGCCTGGGGCTGGGGGGGGGGGGTTGCACGGCAGTGCCCAGTGGGGCAGGGGGTTCCCGGCCCATCTGAGCCCAGGGGACGAGGGACAAGGACAAGGACAGCTGCCAGGAGCCAGACAGGTGCTGTGGAGCCGCTGGTCCCTGGGCTGGGGGGATGAGGGAGGCGCAAAGCCAGGGCGGACGACGCAGCCAGCTGGGCAGGCAGCACGGGGCAGGGGGTCCGCAGCCCGGGGTGCCGCTGAGCGCCCCGGAGCCCCGCTGCGCAGGGATGCGGCTGTCGCTGCCTGACGTGCCGGGGAACAGGTCCGGCCCCTGGGGAGAGCTGCCCTGCGGAGGAGACGAGAGCGTCCTCTCGCAGCCCTGCACCCTGCAGTGAGTCATTGTTGTTTGGGCTAAATGAAAACACATGTCCAGCCTCATACGTGCTCCTTACTCAGCTCTCCGGTGCTGGACACTGTAAACAGGGGCAGAGGAGGGGGATGGGAAGGGGCCTGCCTGGCCGAGCTCTCGGGAGAGGGCCCCCTGGCTCCCCGTGGTTCTCCCACCCGACTGCAGTGCAGCTGGCGCGGGAGCAGGCCCCTCTCCCTCCCCCTTGGCTCTGCTGGTCCTTGTGCTCGGGTTCGGGCTGCCCCAGGTGCCCTGAGCACCAGGGCGGACAGGGGATGCACAGGGGTCCCAAGGCCAAAGGGCCCCCCCGAACTGCAGCAGCCAGTCCCAGGTCTCTGAAGCCCCTGCCTGCTGGCAGAGCTGCCCACAGGGCAGGATCATAACAGGGAGCCACAGCCACAGGGAGACCCAGACAAACAACCCAAGAGCACTTTGGGGTTGCCGGCTTGGGGCTTGCACACCGTTAGGAGGCAGCGTGCTTAACAAGCAGGGCAGAGGCGATGGGACAGGGACCCGCAGGGAGACCAGGGAAGAGGCCTGGATGTGTCTTGCATGGAGGGCTGGGTGCACAGCTCGCTGCAAAGCAAGCAACTGCCTGATGGGGCTGCAGTACCAGGACCCGTTCCAGGGCAGAGCTCAGTGGGTGTCGGAGCCAGACCCTGTCCCCCAGGACACTTACTACTGCACATCTCCTGGTGCAAGGTGCTGGGTGGCTTCTGGCTGTGTGGACACGCTGGACTGCAAGCAGCATCCTCTGCTTTGAGCTGATGAATGAAGAGCAGGTCTTGATGTTTACCAGGAGCAGGTGCTGCTACCCTCCCGTGAGCAGCTCGGCCAGCAGCATCCCCAGCAGATGCCCTGCATTCTCTGTGCAGGGCTCCCCAGCCTCCACAGCTCCTGCAGGTGAGCAGAGCATCTCATCAGACCTGTCCCTGTGGTGGTCCTGGACCACAGTGTCAGCTCCATACAGGAGGGAGGGCCAGCTCCCATAGCCAGGGCTTGGGGAGGGTCTTGACATCATGGCCA
Organism: Apteryx mantelli; assembly: GCF_036417845.1. NCBI lineage: Eukaryota > Metazoa > Chordata > Aves > Apterygiformes > Apterygidae > Apteryx > Apteryx mantelli. Next base: position 17,335,427 of record NC_089996.1, on the reverse strand, counting down.
CCGCGTTCCCAGCCGGCTGCCCCATGCATTCCAGCCACGGGCCCTGCTCGGCATTGCTGGTGCCCACCTCTCCCACCAGCTGTTGGCTATTACTGGGAGCACTTGGGTGTTTATGAGAAGCCCTCATCTCCTTCTCATGCAAGTTGAGCTCTTAAAGGAGCACAGCATGGTTTCCCTCTAGCCCTCCACCCTGGGTGCCTTGGTCCCTGTTGGTCAGGCAGACAGGTTCTCACCTGAGAAACCAGGAGGGCAGCCAGAGAGCCGGACACCCAGCCCGTGTTCATGCCTGATGCTTGATGCAAAGCCATGCTGCCCTGTGAATTGGGGCAGGGGCTCGGCTAGGCCGAAGGATCGTGGGCCGGGCAGAAGCTGCAGTCCCTCCGCTCGCAGGTAGCGGGACAGGAAGGAGGGTCTAAGGGCCTGCGCACCTGCCGAGGGAGCACTGGGGCCTGGGATCCTTGCTCCCTTCCCCGCTGTCTCTGGGGCTGCCCAGAGCAAGGGGAAAGGCCAGGGCAAACACCAGCCCAAGCTGAACTCCGCAACCCCGCTCCAACAGTCCAAGTCATCGTGCAGATATGTGGAAGTGTGCAGAGGGCATGAGTTGACTCAGTAGCACAACACTGCCACGCATGCATGGAGCAAGTCTCTACCATCCTTGCACACAACTAACATCACCCAAAACCTGTGAGCACAGGGACTGACCTGTGCTGAGAGCTCACGGCACTTTCCAGGTCCCTGGCTTCTGCCCAGGCCCAGCTTGTCCTGCACCTATCCCATGACAGCCCCTTACAGGAAAGGAAGGATGTGTGGGGAACAAGTCTGTGCCGTGCAGCTGCTCACAGGGAAGCTCCTAATGGGGTCAAGAAGCCTGTAAACGCCCCACCACAGGAGCCAGAACAGCCTTGTCCCTTCTGTCTAAACAGCACCGGGAGAATGGGAGGGCTCAGGGTGAGCCCAGGCTGAGGACATGGGGGTGGCCCAGTTCGGACAGCACCAAGGGCAGTGAGATGCAGTTCAAAGGAGGGAGAAAGACTGAGTCCACCAAGGCTTTAGGGCCCAGGGAGATGAGCACAGCAAGATCTGGATGGGAACTGCCACGTCTGACCCCATGGAGAGGCTTAAAGGGAAGAATACTGCTCCAGGAGCAAGGCCAGCTGGAGCCCTTCCCCGTGCTTGGGGCTGGGGGAATGGTGCCTGCGTCCTCTCATTGCCTGCACACCCGGTTCACACGCAGCCTTGCTCCAGAGCCGCCTCCGCAGTCAGGAGGGCACGTCTCGTTGGAGGAGGTTCACTGCAAGGCCTCCATCTGCCGCTGCTACGCGGCAGAGCCCTGACCGTGGAGCAGATGGTTCAAAACAGCGGCTCCTCCACCAGGGCAGCCAGGCCGTGGGCTGCTCAGGATCGCGGTCCGGCTGCACGCCCATCTCCGCAGCCGAGGAGCCTCCTGCCGTCAGGAGCGCATGCAGCAAGGAGAGCCTGCGGAGCGCAGGATGCTTTCCCTGCGATCTCAGCCACCAGCTGCCACAGGCCCTGGCCAGGCAGGCGGGAGACTCCGGTGTCTTGCACTCTTAGCCACCAAGAGCCGTGTAAATTCCTCCCATGGGGCTTGCAGGATGCGGCCACTATTTCACAACATCCCTGGCAAGTGCTGGAAGGTCTCCCCGGCCAGCCAAGCCTGGAGACTGCAGCGAGGCGTGCTGCAAACACTCCCCAGCTGCTGCCGCTCCTGGGAAGCCGAACTGGTGTTTCTAGCTCGCCCTCCTGCGCTGTGCACCCTTGAAGCAGGTACAGCCGTGCCACCTTCCCAGCTCCTGCCCAGCACTGCAGGCCACGGCTTGGCAGTTTCAGTCCAGGCCCCTGGCTGGACAACGGCTCTCTCCAGAGCTGACAGCTCTGGATTTAGAGGCACTTCAGATGCCCGAGCACTGCACAGACAGGGCAGGGGAGAAGACACAGCCAGGAAGCTGTGCACCTCCTCTAGGTCCAGGCTGGGAACGTGGTGGGGCTGAGAGCAGAAAAGTGCCCACGTCCCACCCTGCCATGGCTGGTGGCCTCATCGGACAGACCCTTGGCTGTATGCTCGCTTCCTCCAGTTCTGCAGGCCAAGACCGGTGTTCTGGTACAGCTGTGAACAGCCGGATGCGCAGCAGAAGCAGCCTGCAGCCCCCGGCCACTGCTGCTGGAGCACAGCCGGGCAGGAAGGGGAGAGGGTGGCCACGTGGTCCAAACCCAGGGCTGCTCTGTCCCAATGCTTGCACCCGAGCAACCAACAGAGCTTAGCACAGCTCTTATCAAGCCCCAGCTCCTATCCGGCTGTTGAAAGCCTCTGCCCCGGTATTACTGGTAGTGGAGAAAATGCTGCAACACACCCAGAGACCAGTGACACCATTGTGGTCTCTTCCCGCATGAGACTTTCCCCAGAAAGCCATGACCTAGGACATCTCATCACCCCAGAAGTTACCAAACTCCGCTTATGGGAAAAAGGGAAGAAAACCCAACTACTTGGGAAAAAGACAGCCTGATGAAATCTTCCACAGCCGAGAAGTCCTGGCCAGCTGTCTCCTACCCTGGTTGTGACACCCTGCTGCGGCCCATGCCCCAGTGACCCTGCCTGGTCACCCTCCCGATGCCAGGCTTGCTGCAGGGAAGAACAGGGCAGGATCCAGCCAAGGCCCCCATTAAGGACATTCCTCCCAACAGGGATGTTTCTCCCCATGGCTCAAGCACGTCTTCTCTTGGTGCTTGGGACACAAATAGGAAGCTCCCCTGGACAGCAGCTCTGCTGCTTGCTCCTCTGGGATGCAGCTGGCTGCCAGGAGGCCCACAGGGCCCCGGGACACATTGCCAGCGTGGCTCAGCTCCAGTGCCCGAGTCAAACCCAATTCTCCAGGTACCAGGACTGGCTCAGTGCTCTGGCCAGCCGTCACCCCGTTCTCCACCCCCACGGAGCAACATGGCATGACGGAAGAGCTGAGGAACCAGTGGCAGAAGGAGGGAGCTCAGTGGGACACGAGGCAGTTGATGAGGCTCCCCCCAAGAAAGCATCTAAAGCGGCGGGGCAGGTTGTTGCAGATGAACGGATGGGAGCTCAGCCGTCCCCTGCCGAGGCTCTGGGAGGGCTGGGCTGCTCTGCACCAGGGCTGTCCCGGCTCTCTGCTAGTCACACATCTGTCCAGGGACAAGTCCTCCAGCCTGCAGTGGGGATTACTTGTTCTCTCCATAACCTCCTCTACAAGCCCAGCAAACATCTGAAGAGGCAGTGGGTGCTGCTCCCCGCAGGGCCGCGTTGGTCCCTCCCCAGGCGCACGGTCAGGGGGAGGGTGCGCAGCATAGGGACAGTTTAGGGAAAAGCCTAGGCACTGCCTTAAGGACAGGGAGGCTCCTGAGGGCACCCAAGTGAGCAGGGTCCAGTCTCCTCTGAGCACAGTGATGGCCCAGCAAAACACCACAGGGATGCAAGGAAGATACCCTCACCCCAGGCACCATGGACTAGAATGGGGGAGATCAGGCTCTAGACCATGTCAGCATTCCCGGAACTCAAACTCTCTCTTTGGCCGGAAACCCGGGCCGTCATCAGAGCCACCAACTCACCACAGAGGGTTTCTGTTGCAAGCAGGGGCTGGGCTGCACGCTAACGGCTGCGGCGCGGGCTTCCCCGGGGAAAACCGTGCAAGGGAACTTCACTATTTCATCTTCTCTGGCAGCTGGGGGCCCTGGGCTGGGGTCTCGCGGGCCAGCGGGAGGCTGGGAACACCATGCGGTGACAGTCCTTTGCCACCAGGTGCCACTGCCGAAACACTCGCACCACGCGCACTGCAGCAAAGCCAACGCTTTACAGGAGGTGCCAAGGCCGAGTACAGAGCTGGGAGCGCTGCAAGGCATCCCTCAGCTTGCCGGAGCCTGACCAGTGAGCCCGGGGGCACGCGCACCGGGCCTGCCCCAGCACCCCTCCCAGGCCTCCCTCATCCCTCCAGTCCAGTGCAAAAGTCTCTTAAATAAATTCAATGCCCTCGTATTTCACGCTCCCGATTTTGGTCTCAGGCAGGAGGAAGCGCCCGTCCAGAGTAAAGGCCATGATGTAGCTGGCGATCTTGCCATTGTCCTCTTCTGATTTCAGCGCCACAATGATCTGGTCGTCTGTGTCCGGGATGAATTTGAAGGAGGAGAAGCCGTGGGTGGGGACCACATCGCCCACACGCCCTACCGTGACATCCCCGAAGTCCTGGGTGGAGCTCAGCAGCAGGTTGGTGCCCCGCCGCTCGTCCGCCTTCTCGTTGTAGCGCTCGTGGCTGGCACGGCGCGGCAGGAAGAACCAGCGCTGCAAGGTGTCGCTCCAGGATGCCGACTCATGGATCAGGTAGCCTAGGGCAGGGGAGCAGGATGTGACAGCATGGTGTGATAGCACAGCACCCCATGAGGCTGAGCAAGCACCTGGTGCCGGCAGGGCTGGGGCAGCACTCTTTCCCCACACCAAAAGAGCACCCACAGGTAGGGAGTCAGAACCACGTACGGGCTCACACTGCAAACGCTTCCGCCTCTTCCTGCACTGTCACCCAGTGCTGATCTCCCAGCACGGCAGGCCACATCCCATCCCTCCCAAAGCAGGGCAGGGTGCACCCCACGGCACTGCCTCCTCCACCCGGGGGACCCAGACAGCCAGACACAGTGCTGGCTGAGCCGTCCTCTAGCTGCTCGCGTTATGGACAGAGGGGAGAGGACTGCGGACAGAGCAGCTTCTCGCCTCCTCTGCCAGAACGGGGGAAGGCTCATTCAGGCCTCTCATATCCTCTAGATCTCGCACCAGTCCCCATATCCACAGGGAGATCCCGGCCGTGGAGCCCACGCAGGGTGCGGGACACGCGGCAGCAGGAATGAGCCTTGCTTAGTACCTGGGGGTCGGATCCCAGCTGCGGCCCTCAGCGCGTTGTAGTTCGCCACCCAGTTCTCGTGGCCCACGTCGCCTTTGTAGCCGATGACTTTCACCCACTCGGGGTTTTCGTTCACCACCTCCCCCGTTGTCGTGGTCCACTCCTTGCCCAGTCCTCCCACGTAGAGGCGTTCGTCTTTCACCGCCAGCCACTCTGCCTTGAAGCCTGCAGGGGAGAGAAGAGCATGAGCCGGGCGGGGGCTCAGCAGCACACAGACGTTAGACCGCCCCATGGCTCCCCGCTCCCGGTTCCCTGACCTCCGCACGAGATGGCTCAGTGCCGGAACCTCTCCCAGTCGGCTGGTCCCTGGGCAAGCATCGCCCTCCTGACCAGGCCTGTGTGGTCACAGAAAAGGTGCATCCCACCCCAGCACGATACAAAGCGCCAGAGGTTTCACTGCTCCGGGTCCGCGGGGTCTCCCCCGCCCGGGGGCAGCTAATTGGGCAGCACAGGGCAGGCTCACCTTTCCCCACAGTGCCGTCCCCGTCCGAGAGGATCACCCAGGGCACCACCTTGTTGCCCTCGATCTGGTAGACCACGCCTGTGCGGTCGTCCACAGAGTACAGCTTCCCGTTGAAGACGACCAGCTCCGAGAGCTCCATGCCCCTGCCCTTCTCAGCCAAGTGCGACTGCAGCACGCTTTCGTCTTTGTCCCATTCCACCGTCACGCTGTCCCCGCTGTCTGACAGCACCAGGTAGCCTTTCTTCAGGTAACTGAACCAGGTGTGCTCCTCAGAGCCCCGGGACTGTGTGTCCAGGTCCGCAATGACCCCGATGCGGTAGCGCACGCCCTCAGGGTTTCTCTGGGGTGGGGACAGCGGGTAGGTGTCATTGTAGCGGTCCCTTGCCTGCAGGCCGAGCCGCCAGTTGTGAGGATTGGGCGGGATGGGCCGTGCTGGGGAGGAGCGGTGCAAGCAGAGGAGCAGCAGCAGAAACACCACGCAGGCTGAGGACAGCACGATGGCCTTCCAGCGCAGTCGGAAACGGGGGTCAGCACCCTTGGTCATGGACGCAAGGACAGGAAGGCCACCCACGCTGATCCGGAGGGAGCTCATAGACTCATGGCAAGGCGGGACGGGCATCAGACTGGGGGCGAGGAGAACCTGGCAGCGGAAAGGAGAGGCAGCAGGTCAGAGAGCTAGAGCATGGTGCTGCACCAAGCTGGGGTGGGACTGCAGGGCACGGCTGTGCCCAAGGGAGAGGCGAGGGGCCGCATCGCCTATTCTTCTGCGGCAGGGGAAGGCGCTGCCGCTGCACGCTGAGAAGCTGCGCTGGAAGGAGAGCCTAAGCATGGGTACTTCACACAGATCAGCATCCCGAGGGACCTGGCTTGCTGCAGGAGCCCTTAGCCACTTTTAGCCCCCTCTCAGCCTCCCCCTCTGCGCTCTGAGGTCAGAAGGAGCCTGCACATGCTGGTGTGCAGCTGTTCTTGTGCACGATGAGCTGCAGAGCATCCTCTCCCTGCCCGATGGGCTGCAGCGGGCCAGACACCCTGGTCCGGGGTGAACCCCAGGGGACCCAGTCGAGGTGCCCTGCTGAGCAGAGGCCTTGCATAGCCCGGAGAAGGAGGAGGTTCCTGTTTATGGGAGCTCCTCAACTAGGCGGCAAGACCGACCTTTGTCTCCGGAGTGGCTCGCTCGCACAGATCCATGAGCTGGCCTGGCCCTGCTGCCGCGGCCCCGGTGGAGCCAGCCCTTGCTTGCAAATGTGTCCCCAGCACCCAGCAGGGACAGCGAGAAGGAGACGGGAGACACGTGGCAGCTCCGCCCGAGCAGGATGTCTGCGCTGGAGCAGGAAGCACAGCGCACAGGTCCCAGGGACACACGCCCTGACCTGCCCGAGCCTTAAAGCTGCAGCAGCCCCCTCCCTGTCATCCCCTGCCTGGCCAGCCACGGTCACACCATCTCCTCTGGGCAGGACAGATGCGTGGGTACCTTCAGCCTGCCCTGGTCTGTGCCTGCATGCAGGGCCGATGCACCCAAGCCCGCGGAGCCAGCAGCGTCTCGCCCTGCCACGTCCCTCCGTATCACCCAATGAGGGACGTGGCAGCTCTCCTGGGCTCCTGCAGCTGCTGCTGCGGGTTGTTCAAGGTGCAGGGAACAAGCAGCTTCCCTGGGGCTGGAATCTGCCCCTACCCCAGTACCAGCTGCTCTCGCTCTGTGCCATGCAGCACGGGCAAAGGATGCCCTGCCGGGCAGCAATCCCTCAGCCTGGGGCCAGGGGAGGGCAGAGGGCTCCCCACGGCCTAGGCACAGTGGATACCTGCCACCTCCCTCCTCTGGCCCAGGGCTGTCCCTGAAGGGCCCATCCCTAGCCACTCTGGGGCCCCGAGCACGGTGCCTGGTATGGCCGGGGCACGGTCCATGCTCCCCACCGGCAGCCGTGCTGCGGGGCTCTCAATGTGCCTTTCAGGCAGCCTGAGGTGCGAACAGAGGCTCCATTGAGCGTGGGGGGCCGAGCACCGGGCAGATGTGTGCGCTGCCGGCCACGGTGGGGACATGGGCACAGAGCCGGGAGAGCTGGTGTGGGATAGCTGCTTGCCGCAAGGCAATGGGAACGCCGCGGTACGGCGAGGGACAGAGCCCCAGGGGGACGGGGAGCGCCACTCCGCCCTGCCTGGGACCCCAGGACGCCCGCCCTAAGCAGGGCCCTAAGGGCCCCAATGCACCGGCCTTCAGCATGGCCATGGGAACCCCAAGGCACCCACCCTCAGCAAGGCATTTGGGGGGGCCCCAATGCACCAGCCCTCAGCATGGCCATGGGGACCCCAACACACCTGCCCCGAGTGTGGGGACCCCAAGGCACCCACCCTCAGCAAGGCATTTGGGGTGGGCCCCAATGGCCTGCTCATGGGGACCTCAATGGACCCACCCTGAGCAAGGCGTTTGGGGGAGCCCCAATGTACCGGCCCTCAGCATGGCCATGGAGACACCAATGCTCCCATCATGAGCAAGGCATTTGGGGGGGGGGGGGTCCATGCACCAGCGCTCAGCCTGGCCATGGGGACCCCAACGCACCCACCCCGAGCAAGGCATTTGTGGGGGAAGGAGGGGGCCAATGCACCCGGCCCAGCACAGCCAGGACCCCCCCCCGCACCCTCCCTGGGACACCCCAACGCGCCCACCCTCAGCAGGGCGCCGGGCCCCCCCAGCGGCCCTGTCCGGGCCCCAACGCTCCCCCTGGGGCCTCTCCAGGGCCTCCCCGCACTCCCACCCCGGGCCCGGCCTCAGCGACCCCCACTTCACCGGGGCCCGGCCGTGGCGGCCCCCACGGCCCCGCCCGAGTGCCCCGGCCCCGGTTCCGGTTCCGGTTCCAGCCCGGGGTCCCCGCTCACCGCGGCGCCGACCGAGCGCTCACGCCGGCCTCCCCCGCCGCCGCCGCCGCGCGCAGCCGCCAGCGCGGACTACCGCTCCCAGCATGCCCCGCGCGCCCACACGGCTCCCGGCACGGACCAAAACACCTCCGCGCACGCGGCCTGGGGGCTTGGAACTACAACTCCCAGCAGCTCCCACTCCGCCCCCGCCCACTCCGCCCCCGCCCGCCCAGCCGCGGCGCCTGCTGGGGGCTGCAGTCCGCCCGCGCTGCCACTGCCTGCCCGCTTGGGCCTGGTGGAGCCTCCTGCCCCCGCCGGCCGTGCTGGCCCTGAGCCGCCTGGCGGTGCATCCCGTCGGGGCAGCCGCCGCCCCCCTGTTCTCCAGGCCTGGCCCCATCGCGGGTGCCGGCTGGGGGCACCCCCTGCCCGGAGCCCCCAGGGAGCTGCTCTGCGCCGCCGGAGCCCCTGGTTGTGCTCCAGGGGGGCTCCAGCCCCACGCCGACCCCCTTCGCGCGTGCAGCCCGTTTGTCCGAGGGGCTGGTGGAGCCCAGCCGGGGGGGGGGGGGGGTCGCGTGGCCCCGGAGGGGCTCAGCCGTGTTCGGGGAGGTCCTGGCTCCGTGGAGCCGCTCGGACCCCCCAGTTGCCCGGGGGTCTCGGCCCCCTCCCAAGCCCCGCTGCAGGCCACGCGGTGGGTTGCGCTCCCTCGCCGGAGGGGATGTTCCTGGCTCCCTCCCGCCAGGACCGCGGCCGCGGGCGCAGCCCGCCCCGGCTCCCACGCTTGTCTCCGGCGCCCCGGTGGGCAAGACGCCGCGTGTCGGACCGGCTCCTCCCGCCGCCGCAGCTCCCCCACCCAGCCGCTTGCCTCGGCGCCCGCGGCGGGCGAAGGAATTAGGCGGGAGCGGGAGCGCAGCGCCTCGGCACCCACGTTCCTGCCGCTCTGCACCGACCCCGGGCTGCAGCCGGGATCCAGCGTGGAGCAGAGCCAGGTAGGGAGGCGGCGAGGGACCCTGCTCCGGGGCCGTGGGGCTGGAGCCAGGCGAGAGGGACGGCGGCCGACGCGCCCACCCTGGCCCATGCAAGCCTCGCCGTGTGCGGAGGGGCCGTGGGCTGCCCCGGGGACACGGGCCAGCGACCGAGAGCACCCCAGGCCGTCCCACACTGCACACACGGCCCTGCTTTGAGCATCTCCCCCTGAGCCCCAGGGCACAAGTCGTCCTTTCAGGGAGGAGCAGGTTGCAGCCCCTGCTGCCATCCTGCACCGCTGGCTCAGATGTGCCCTGCTGACCCCACGTCACCTCGGGACGGGCTGTAGGGAGCCGGCACAGATCCTGCCCCAGCACTGCAGCGCGGGATGCATTTCCACAGCCGGCAGGCAGGCAGGCAGGCACCAGCTGTGCAGGCATCCATGAAAATACCAGCCCTGGTCGGGGGGTGGCAGGCTCCAGTGGCTCCCCTGGCGCGGGCAGGCTCCTGCCCCGGAGCAGAGGCTGCGTCCTCCAGGGAGCCTCCCCTTGGCGCCTGTCTCCAACATCTGGAGCCACTTTCTGGCACACGAAACCCGCCTTCCCTGATCTCAGGCCAGTAACGGCTGCGGCCGCAGGCCCGGAGCTGGCAGGCGCTGGGTGCACACATGGTTAACGCCGACCGACCGCGCTCCGCTGGGCTCACATCTGGCAGGGGGAGGGCGGCTCGCCGCGTTTGTCCCGCTTCTTCCCTCTCCTCCTTTATTCTCTAGAAAGTGCATTTCCGCCCGGGCCAAAGGAGGAGAAGAGGCTGTCAGAGAGACAGGGAGCAGGCTCTGTGCCCGTGTCCGGAGGGGCTGGCGGCGCGGCACCGGGAAGATGCCCTAGAGAAGGAAAGGCAGCGAGAGGAGAGAGCAGCCCTGCCCCAGAGGTAGGTGGAGGGCAGGTGGGGCCCTGGGGTGTTTGCCGTGCAGGCCCAAGCGCCGTGGAGCTGCACCTCGTGTGCACATCCATGCATGCCATCAGCCACGGGCGCTCCGGCATCTGTCCAGACTCACCCAGGAGGCACATGCAGCCACGCTGGGTGCGTGGGTGAGCTGGGGCATGTCCAGCAAGGGGGCCTGGCCCCCCATTCTAGTTAGCTGGGTAAAGACCCTGTCGTGCCTGCAAAGGGGGCTTTGGGAACCGTGGGGCTGAGCCCCTTGGAGGGGCACTGCCCAACCTGCAGCAGCTCTGGGAAGTGAGACCCTGGGAGAGGATTAATGCTGGAGCCGGCAGAGCAGGCTCAACACCGCAGAGCCACTGCGGCTCCCCCAGCCCTGCCCGAGCCACACGTCTGAGATGCTAGCACCCACCAAGCGCATGAAACCCAGGGCCGGGCCAACCACTTGGCACGTCGATGAGCGACAAGGCGGTGGCTGGAGTCCCCAGCACGACTTCTTGCTGGTTCTGCTGGGTGCCACAGGAGCTGGAGGGCTGGGTCAAGAGCTGTGATCCCCCCATTAGCCCTTGAGCACAGCTGCCCCCAGGCAGCTCCCACCCTGCTGCCCACCAGGTCTGGGCTGCTACTGGGGTACAAGCAGCTCCACAAACTTGCAGGCTGCTGCTGCAAAAGGCTGGGGAGAGCCAGTCCCACCAGCACATCCTTGGACACCAGAAACATCCTTGCTCTGGCTGCTGGGGCTCAGGGAGGGCTGTATCCAGTGAGCAGGGAGGGTGAGAGGGGCATGCGGGTCCTGCTGCCGCCACGCCGCTCTGCAACCCCCCTTCTCCCTCGGGTTTGCTCTTGCTTCATCCCGATCTTTAACACCGCCTGGAATGTATTTCAGGATGTTTTGACTTGCAGTCCCAAGGCTTTAGCAGCCACTGCATTTAAATCTCCAAACCGCTCCTGGAGAGCATCCAGCCCTGACAGGAAAAAACAGAGTCCCTTCAGCAAGACCGTGCATATAGGTGCACCTCCCACCCAGTACGTCTGCAGGGTGCAGAGGGAGATGGGCTCAGGGGCATCGCCGAGCCTTGCGCACTGCCTGCAAGCGCGCCATGCGCGCCGGCTCTCCTGCCCAGCGCTGGTAGCACTGTGCACACAGCGCCTTCGCCTCCATTTGCAGCGCTGCAACAGCCTGGAAAATGAGCTGCCTTTTCTCAGTGGGAATTTCCTGGTTAAGGATTTCTTAGCCCTGCTGAGCAGTTCCCTGTAAAGCTGCATTTTCCCAAGGGCTGAGCCTGCCGCAGGTCCCGGGGGAATGCCTGGCTTGATGGGAAGCCTCAGAGCTGCCATCCCAGAGCAGAGGGAAAGCCACAGGCTTCCCGACAGCACGAGCGCCGCACCGTGCAGGCTGCATGCCGCGCTTGCTGGCACATGGCTGGCACAGCTGGAGGCCAGGCAGGGTTGAGAGAGCCAGGACTGATACTCCCCTGAATTACATCTACTCGCGGCACGGGGAGGGAGGCTGTGGCGCCAGGCTCCAGCGCAGTGCTGACAGCTCTGCCTCTGTCAGTACCAGGCAGCGCTGGCCAGGCGCGGGCCGAGACGCTGGGCTCGGTGCACAGGGCAGGACAGGCTGCCCGGGACCTTGCAGGCGACAGCCCCTCTCCAGGCAGGCACAGGGGGAAACGTGTGAGGGGACGGCCCTTTGCAGAGGGTGCACAGCTACGGGAAAGCCCTTTGGAGCCTTTCCCCATCCCTCCTCCCCTTCCCGGCTGCAGTTAACATGACTCATAAGCCAGGCATCCTGGCCTCGAACGCCCTCCGCGCCCGTGATTGCCGGGAGCAAGCGCTGCCCCGGCACCAGGACCCGGCCGGCCCTGACGCACCAGGGACAACGTGGACAGCCTGGCTTGAGGCTGCCCCTGCCCTGGAGGAGTCGCTTACCGGGGATCCCTGCTGCACGGGGAGCAGGCATTCACCAAACAGCTGGATTCTGCCCCAAACACCAGAGAGCTGTCCCCCCTGCCCAGCCTGTCCCCACTGGGATGGGTCAGGAGGTGCTGGTCCATGGCATGCTTGGCCCCTTGCTGGCCTGGCTCCTCTCTCCTCCCCACAGGGGCAGCAGCCCCTTCTGCTCTCAAGACACAGGGCTGCGGCACAAGGGGCTCTTTGGGACACGTGTTCCTGGCTCCGTGCAGACCCAGGCAGCTCCTCGGAGCCTGCATCCCTCGGTGCACTGCCAAGCAACAAGCAGGGAGGCCATCTGGAAGAAGAGGGGAGAGTAAGGCAAAGGCCATTCCCCTTTGTGGATGCACCTGATTGAGACTGAGCTTTGCCCATGGGCCCCATTGTGGCTTTCTGGGCTGCACTGGGCTCTCTGGACTAGCCCACAGGATCTGCAATGCCCCAGCAGTTCCCTGTGCCCACGGTCCTGCACTCACGCTTACCAGGAGCCCTGCAGCATGGCACCACCTCAGACCCTGCTGCCATGGCATGCCGAGCAGCTGGGCAGCACCACGCGCTTGCTTGGCCCCAGAGCTGGCCTGGCCCCTCCAGGACTGCGGGGTGAGACGTTGTGTGCTCAGCCCCACATCTAGACACAGCCTCAAGCTCAAGAAAAATGAGTGTGACAAAGCAAGGAGGGGCAGCTGCCTCATTTGGACCATGGTGCCACCAGCTATTGCAAGCATTAGCTTTGGCCCCATGCAGGATGCAGGTTCTTGGCTGCCAAGGTGGTTTTTCCCAGTGGTGGCTGGCTCCCAGCTGGGCTGTGGATGCCAAGAGGTATTTGTGGCTCTGGAGAAGCAGGTTTTGTTTCCTTGCAAGCCCTCAGGTGATGGACATGGGTGCAGGCTGAGGGCTGGCTGTTGCCTGGGGCAGGGGCAGCTCCTTTCGCAGGTTTGTGCACCTGCAGGCTGCCTGCGCACTCAGTCCCTGGGGCCAGGGCAGGAGCAGGAGTGCACCCACCAGGCTGGCATGAGCCTGAATGCAGACCCTGCACCCAAGAGCAGGGCTGGGGACCCCCATGAGGGGCAGGTCCCAGGCAGGAAGGCAGTGTGCAGGCAGCTCTGGCAGCCAGGAGCACCGTGCAAGCTTGGTGCCCTTCTCCCAGCAGTGACTTCCCAGCGCAATGGGCAATGCCTGGGCTGAAAGCGCGGCTGTGCCCTGCCTGGTGCAGCCAGGTCCTGTTTTGGGGATGTCACAGGACACAGCAGGACATTTTGGCAGTTGCTGGGGACAGGATGCAGCGCTGGGGGGAACCCACATGCTTTGCCCCTTTGCAGAGGCCTGGACTCAACCCCTCTAGCAGCTGGTCAGTGTGGGGAATGGCCCCGGCCAGGGCCTGCCCCTGCTCCACACGCTCCCTTGCTGCCCCTTCCCTCCAGCACATCCCCATCCCAGCCCGGCTGGCTGAGGCAGGGGCACTGGAAGGATGCGTCCCCATGAAGTCCCATCCTGCCACCGCAGCCCTCATCCCTGCCTGCACCCTGCCCACCTCCCTGGGTTCTGCTGGGCCTTGCTGTCCCCCTCAGCTGTCCCCCGTGTCTCACAGGGTGCTGCTGCAGCATGGAGGGGCTTGGGGCAGCCGGTGTCCTGCTGCTCTGCTGCCTGCTGCTGCCCACCGCTGCAGGCAGCCAGCCCAGCCCCAGCCCGCATTTGCAGATGGACCCCGAGGAGGCGCCGTCCCAGCACCACGCTGCCAGGTGAGGGACCTGGGGCAGTTCACCATGGGGGACAGGGCAGTCGTGGTGCCCACCGAGGGCCCCCAGCCCCCACCACAGCTCCCCATTGCGCTTTGCTTTCTGCCCTCCCTCCCTCAGGGCCAGGTGGGAGCAGGACAGCGGTGCCCAGGAGGAGCTGCCCCCACAGCCCCGCTGCGTCCGCTGCTGTGAGCCACCCGACCAGCGCTACGCCTACCCCCCGCGCCAGCCCCTGCCTCAGATCAACATGACCATCCTGAAAGGTGAGGGCTGCCTGGGCACGGCAGGGCACCGACTGCCACGGGCCGGGTGCTGGGCAGCTGCCCCAGCCGAACCCGCAGCTGGGCACCCCACGCTGCAGGGCAGGAGCTGCCCGCGCTACCTGCCGGCGTCTCCCCGGGACCGCAGCAGTGCTGGGCTCCCCGTGCTGAGTCTCTGCTCTCTGGGTGCTGGTCAGCACAAACCTGCTTCCCCGAGCGGCTGGAGGGGGAGCGAGGTGCTGGGGCTGGTGCCTGCAGCGCGGGACCCTGCATGGAGCAGGGGGGGATGCAGAAGACCTCCCCAAGGCCTGAGCTGCTCACACTGCTGATCAGGGCAGCAGCTTTGGTGGGGGAACGTCAGAGCCCAGTTTTTCTGACAGCTGGGGGGAGCAGGGACAGCGGGCGGGCTGTGGGCAGGCAGAGCTGGTCAGAGCAGCAGGTCTGGGGGACATGGGGGTCCCTGCTCTGCCTCTATCCCCTTTTGCCAGCCGAAGGGGCTGTCTCGGCATGCCGACAGCTTCCCGGGCACTGGGGGTGGAGGTGGCACCCACCTCTGACAGCACCATCCCTCCTGCTTTGCCCAGGAGAGAAGGGAGACCGAGGCGAGCGAGGCATGCAGGGGAAGTTCGGCAAGATGGGGGTGGCCGGCAGCAGGGGCCACACGGGGCCCAAGGGGCAGAAGGGCAGCGTGGGCGCCCCGGGGGAGCGCTGCAAGAGCCACTACGCAGCCTTCTCGGTGGGCCGCAAGAAACCCCTGCACAGCAATGACTACTACCAAACGCTGATCTTCGACACGGAGTTTGTCAACCTCTACGAACACTTCAACATGTTCACGGGCAAATTCTACTGCTACGTCCCCGGGATCTACTACTTCAGCCTCAACGTGCACACCTGGAACCAGAAGGAGACTTACCTGCACATCATGCACAACGGGGCGGAGGTGGTGATCCTCTACGCCCAGGTGAGCGACCGCAGCATCATGCAGAGCCAG
Source organism: Apteryx mantelli (assembly GCF_036417845.1). Lineage (NCBI taxonomy): Eukaryota > Metazoa > Chordata > Aves > Apterygiformes > Apterygidae > Apteryx > Apteryx mantelli. The sequence continues at coordinate 17,320,341 of NC_089996.1, read as the reverse complement.
AGCGTCATGCTGGAGCTGCAGGAGAAGGACGAGGTCTGGGTGCGGCTCTACAAGGGCGAGCGCGAGAACGCTGTTTTCAGTGATGAGTACGACACCTACATCACCTTCAGCGGCCACCTCATCAAGTACAGCGGGGACCCCTGAGCCTGCTGCAGCCCTGCTCCTCCTCCCTCGGGGCAGGCGTCCGAGGAGCCCCTGCTACCCCCCTTGCCCCAGGCATGCCACCCTCCGTTAATCCGTTAGCCCTTTTACATGCCAGCACCCCCAGCAGCTGTATGAACATGTGAATACCACCCCCATCCAGCTCCACCAGGGGCCGATCGGATGCACCTGGGGTGATGGAGCTGCTTCCAGCCTCTGCTGCGTTTGTGACCTGGGAAGCACCTGCTCGGCTGGGGCAGGCAGGGAACACGTCCCCACCTGCACTTGGTTCACAGCTGGGTTTGCTGGGGTGTAGATGTGCAGAGCATGGCTGTGACCTGGCACCAGCTGAACGGTTTTGACTGCCAATGGCCGCAGTACAAAGCTGCACAGACTGTTTCCACACTGTTCCTTCGCCCCCCTGCTCAGCAGCCCTCCCTGCGACATGCACTACAGGCTTCTCCCGGAAGAGGGTGGAGGGTGCTCAGCACCCAGCAGGATAGAGGAGGGGAGCAGCAGCAACACTAAGGGCCCCTGTTTCTTTCCTCAGAGCTGGGTCACAAGGACTGGGATACTGCCCTGTGGCACTGGGGGTTGCCCTGGGCTGACACATCCCTGTAAGTGCTGCCAGTGGGGGAGGAAATTGCAGCAGTTCCCCTTTCCCAATTGCCACCCCGGTCCCCACACAGCAGCCTCTGCTCTGTGCTGACACCCACCAAGGAGGGGGCTAGATCCCGACTGGCAGCCCTGGGTGCAGGGACCTCTGGCTTCAGCCTCTCCCTCGTTGGTTAGATTTTCTGCTGGCCAGGCTTTTTATTTTTGTATATGCAACAGCAGAGCAGGGCCTGAGGCAGCATGCTGCCCTCCCTCTGCTCTCTGTACAGCTTGTGATGACATTAAACAGCCCACGGTGTGGGGTCTTACTCACGCTTTTGATGTGTCCTCCTGCTTCATGCGTGTGTTCTCCAAGCAGCCCAGGCAGGTTCCCAGCTCCCAGGGTGCAGGTCCTCCCCCAAAAGCCACATGAGACATGGGCTGAGCACAGCCTGGCCAAGCTGGTGGCAGGAAAGTGACGCTGTCCCTGGAGACCCCAGGCTGCAGCCTGGTGGGAGCATTCCCTACCAGGAGACCTAAGCAGGGCACCGGGTGTCAGGGAGCCATGAGGGCCAGCTGCTCCCTAAGGGACAGGGACTTGGGAGCAGAGCACAACCCAGCAGTGGGGCAGCAGCCTCACCACCACCACTGTCCTGCAGACTCCAAGCAAGGTGATCAGGGCAGACCCAGGGATGGCAGCCAGGTTTAACCAGCAGTCCAGATCATCAGGCAAGTTCGTGGTGGTGACACAGGTCTGAGGTTAAGCCAGGAAGTCAGTCTGCAGGTCAGGGTCCAGGTCTGGATCAACAGGGTCCCCAGCCAGGCACAGCTGGGCTGAGCTAGAGACTAGCATGCCCACAACACATCTTGGGAAAGGACTGAAGGCCCTGGGCTGAGCTTAAATACAGCCATGCACCCATGGGCAGGGTGTGGGTGGGAGCCCCAGGTGAGGCTGCTCAGGGCTATTAGGGCCTGTCGGTGCCCTTGGGCCCTGATGCTGCGGTGCTGCAGAGGCTGCCGCTTGCGTGCCCATGCAGGATGGGGCGAGGGGATGGACGCAGGCGCTCGGGAGGAGGCAGCAGCCTCCTGGTCTCTGCCAGCCCGGTGCCAGGCTGGGAGCCATCCCGGCGCAGAGCTCAGAGGCCGCAGCGCATACGTCCCCCGCAGGGATGCAAACACCGGGTGATGGCAAGCTGGCGCTGTCCCTGCGCCCAAGGAGCTGAATCACACGGCGCCCCTCAGCATGGACATGCCAAAGCAGCGAGGCGCTGCCGGCATGGTGCACGCTGACCTGCAGCCTGGGCGACCTGGCTCCCCCTGCACAGGTCTGGCGACGAGCGCTTGGTCCTGGCTGCAAAGGCGCGTGTCTGCGCCAGCCCCGCTGTCCTGCGCAGGCCTTGGCTGGGTCCTCAGCAGCCCGAGGCCGGGTCAGCCAGGTGGCAGAGGTGTCTCTGTCCAAGAACATCACTGGGAGAGGCTCCCTGGAGCAGCGCGGGGATGAGGTCACGCACGGGAGCTGCCTGGGGCTGGGGGAGGTGTTCCAGGAGGAGCAGCCCTGTCCTTCGCCCGCACAGCCGCCGGCATCCTGCAGAGCCAGCGCTGGGGAGAGGTGCTCAGGGCGAAAGCACCCACTCTGCAGCCCGGCCTCTGGACCCGCTTGGGCCCTGTGGGAGAGCTGGGGAGGGGCATGCCCGGCGTGTGGGGCAGCGTTCAACAGAGTCGTGATTAAACGTGTGCAGGCAGAAGAGCTCGAGAAGGCGCTGAGGGAATCTCACAGTATTTTTAGTGTGGAGATGCAAAACCCATCTGCTTTGATGCCTCCCTTGTGCAAGCAGCCAAGTCAGTTCAACCCAGCTTGCGCAGCTTTGGAGCCCTGGATGCATCTTTGATGCAGGATGTAGACCAAGGAGACAAGCCAGGCCTTCTTTTCTGGCCGAACGTGGGCTCTGCTCCTAACCACAGCGCTGGGCTGCCAGCCAGATCCCTGCCCTCACCTTGCCCCGGGCCCTTGCTCTGGCCTGGTTGTGGGTTGGTGGAGCACAGAGCAGATTTAGGCTTCTGAAAAGCAGCTGCCACAAGGGGCCTAATGACCAAAAATGTTCTCAGAGCAAGAAAAAAAACAACAAGCCAAAGCCAAAAAAGCAGTGCAAGGTTTCAGTGAAGAAAACACTGCTTTGTTTGGATTTAAAGGGCCACTGGCACCAAACCCCCAGCTGCAATTTGCAAAAACAAGCTCCCAGGGAGCAGCAGGCAGTTACGGCATTCCCAGGAAAACAGCTTTCAGACACAGCCCATTCCCTCGTGGCACCCGAGGCCTTGAGAACAGAGCAGATTTCCGGGCTGCTCCTCTGCTGAGCACACAGCAACCGTGCAGCTCAGAGCGAGCCTGTGGGTCCCTCCCTCCCAGCTCCCCCTGCCCCGGGGTGTCAAAGTCGTGGGGCCGTGCTGGGCCCCTCGGACAGCTGACAGAAGCTGCCCTGCACCAAGAGTTTCTCTGGGCCCGTGTCGGTTCAGGAGTGTTGCAGAGCCGCTTTTAATTGGGTCACCAGCAGCAGCCTGGTGGAAGCCCCCGAATGACAAGGAGGCTCCCTGGAGTGGGACGGTGCTGGGGCCACTGTCCCAGCCCATCACAGAGCCTGGCGCCTCTCGGCCCCGCAGGGCCCCAGCCTGGCTCTGCCCAGGGGGATTCAGCGGGGACCAGCCCTGCCTGACGCAGGAGCCTCGGTGGCTCCTGGTGCTGCAGGCCAAACCCTGGCTCTCCCCATGCTGCAGGGGACTGCAGAGGAGAGGGGAGCGGGGTCCCCTCCCGGGAAGGGCTTGG